>NW_017729006.1:15666614-15683863 GCF_001723915.1 Gavialis gangeticus | reverse complement strand
TACTGCCCAAGTGCAGCACCCTGCACTTGTCAGTATTGAAACGCATCCTGTTTATGTTAGCCCACTCCTGTAACCTATCTAGATCTTGCTGCAATCTTTCCCTCCCTACTAGCATGCTCACCTCACCCCAAATTTTGGTATTACCAGCGAATTTAAACAGGTTGCATTTCACCCCATCGTTCAAATCGCTGATGAAGAAATTGAACAGCGCAGGCCCCAGGACCGAGCCCTGGGGGACTCCGATGCCCACTTCCCCCCAGGTCGAATATGACCCGTCCACTACCACCCTCTGAGTATGACCCTTCAGCCAATCTGCAATCCATCTGACTGTGTAGGCATCAATGCCACAGTCACCTAGTTTTTTAATGAGGATGGGGTGACTTCTAAGCTGACAGAGTTGAAAGCTTTTGTGAAGTTAAAAAAGGCCATTTAGAAAGGCTTATGTTGTCCCTGGCATTTCTCTTGCAGCTGGCAAGCTGTGAAGATCATGTCAGTTGTGCCTTTTGATGCCCTAAATCCACACTGAGATTCCAGGAGGAACTCTTCAGCAAGTGGAAGGAGACAGTTCAAGGACGGTTCTAACAATGATCTTTCCTGTGGTGAACAGCACGATGATCCCTCTGTAGTTTTCCACAGTTGGACTTGGACTCTGTAGTTTCCACAACTAAATATAACATATAGCAACTGACTGCTACACAGAATATCCAGGAACACTGTACAAACTACTTGTTTAAAATACAGAATTAAATGCTGAATGTTTTCATAAATCAAGTATTATAAGCACTCGGCCCACCAAGGCCCGAGAGATCTCTGTCTAAATCTGCTTTTGCCAATAGATGGACACAAGCAGTCACCAGAGGACTAAGAGCAGATTCACTGGGTGCATCTACATAAGATGATCTACTGCACAATAATGTAGTTTACTGCACACTAAGCATGTGCATCTACACATGTACATGCTTACTGTGCAGCAGACCTTGCTAATTGTGAGTAAATTAGCTACCTGCAAATGCAAGTAGCAAATTTACTTTTGATTGGTAACAGTGCAGTAGCGCTCATGTAGATGCCTGACTGGGAGCAAATTTGCTCCCTGTCAGCTGGCCATGAGGGGGCAGGTGATTGTTCCCTGCCCCTAGGAGCTGCCTGAAACTGGGGTGGACTCTGCCACCACAGCCCAGGCGAGAACTATGTCCTCCTGCCCTGGCAGAATCCCTAATTGTTATTGGGGAGTGGGGGCTGGGAGACCCTTATCTCCCAGTGCCAGCTCCAAGCCAGCCCCACAACCATGGAGCTGGCACTGGGAGATAAGGGTCTCCTAGCCCCAGCCTCACAACTACGGACCTCAGGCTGGGAGATAAAGATCTCCCAGCACCAGCCCCATGACCACTGGTGGGGGCTGGGGAGCCTGTTTCCCACTCAGGTCTGTGAGCACAGAGCTGGGTGGGAAAAAGCCTGGGGAGCTTGTTCCTTGCTCAGTTCTGAGTGTGGAGCTGGGTGGGAAACAAGCTTCCCAGCCTATTTCCAATCCAACTCCATGCTCATAGAGCTGAGTGGGGAACAGGCTCCCCAGTCTCCACCCGTCATTCATGGAATGGGGGGCTGGGAAGTGTCCTGGTCAGGGGCAGGTCCCATCACCATGCCGACTGGTGACTGGATTCCACGGGGGGTGATTAGATTCCACAGGGCTTGGAAAGAGCTGCAGGAGTGGGGTAGGGGGCTGGGACTTGCCACAACTCTGCAGTGTTTTCCAATCCCCTTGCTCCTTACTGGGGAGCCAGGGCAGGGAAGTCCCTGCTGCTGGGGCAGGGGGATATTGTCCCCACTGTGGCAGCAGGAGCCCCAGGGCAGGGTGTAATGTCCCAACCCTGGCCAAAAAACATCTCAGCCCTTGGGCTAGCACCCAAGGGGAGCCTAGAGCTTCCCCTTGTGGTGGCAGAGGCCCATTGCGGGGTCCCAGGAAGCAGAAGCATTTTGTTGCTTTTAACAGCAAATCTGCTTCTGCTTCCCTGAATATGTAGATGCCTGCCTGGGAGGATTTACTCACAAGTAAACTGATCCCAGATCAAATAAATGTGTAGACACACCCGCTAGGTACAATAATGAGCTCAAAATGTTACTATATCATCATTATAATCTAAAAAATACTTTTTAACCCTTTGCATTCTATAAAATGCAAGAGCAAGCCACTAAAGGCAGCTTTATAGATGATAGATCAGATGCTGGTTACTGCTTGTTTATAGAGCTCCCCTAGCAGAAAACAAGCTACGCAACTACCCGTTCAGACAGATGATGCCTCTGGCATGAAGCAAATCTTCGGCAGACACTATATTTAATTTATCAGGATACTTTGGAGCATCTGTAATTCATTCACTGATCTTTTATAAAACTAAAAATAGAAACCACGTTTGTGCTGACTTACCCTCAGCCTCACTGTTACCAGAAAAATTGACACCACTGAAGGTACAAGACACAAGATACCATTTTCTGTACTGAAGATAAGGAATTCTTGTCTCCTGGATGAAAAAATGAGGTAAGTTTCCTTGGCAATTAGAAATCAGACATGCATGATGCTGCTCCTACACTACTCGAGTGCTTGCTTTATTTGAATTGTTATCAGTTTTCTACCGGGATTTAATTATAGGATTTATCAAAAGGAAGAGAGGTTTACTGCAGAAATCTCAGGTAGGCAATGTTACATAATATAAGAAAATCCTTATAAATCACTACTGATAGTGGAAAAACAGATACTAGAGCCAAATGATAAACCTGAAATAAAAAATCAACTATATCAGTAACATTGAGCCCTGAGAAAACCAGCTGTGCTGACATGTTCAACTGTTTAAAGACAAGAATTCTTTTATATAACAAGAATTTGTCACTTGCAAGGTTTATTCCATCTCACAGGCTAGATGGACACTGTTTAAGATGCTATACATAAAAATTGCATCCTGACTACTGGGGATCACAAAAGGTCTTGCATCACTTTTAAGAGTACCAGATTAGCATTAGTGCTGGATAATTATATCCTGCATACCTAAACACTCCAAAGCGCTTCAGGACGTAATCTACTGTTAAGGGGCAAAACTTTGAACTTCACTGCCATTTCCATAGGTTGGCATGGGGAGAATCCTAACAGATTGCCCATTTCCAGGTAAGAGATCATGCAAACTAGCATTGGTTTTCAAGAGCAACAGAGGTAGACTATGTTATATCTTGTTCCAAGGCAATGTAAGCCAAACCTTGAACTGTTTATTAAGTACCTATTTATTTAGGCAAGCTCTTATTGAAATAATGGACTAAATACATTTGCATTAAGACAACACAAAATAATACACTGAATTTTTCATTTTGTGGGGAGAATGCTTTTGAAAAGTCTATTTTTCCACCTGTAAACCAGCAGATCAAAAATAACCCTTTTCTCTGTTTTCACTCTAGGTGTCAAATGCTTCACCCAAGGCTCTACTGATGAAGCCTAACCTGCCAAATTTCCCTAGGTACATACACAGAGGGTGAAATCTGATCACCTTACAACTCAAAGAGAGAGAGAGAGAGTCACAAGCCATAAATTATATCTGAAACACACACAAACATCCTTCTGATATGGTTATGCAGAATGATATGCTTCTCACCTTGTGAACATGCAGATACTAATAAAAAAATTCCAATGACTTCTATATAGTATACTGCTAAAAGAAGGACAAGACCAGATCAGAGTCAGCAACTCATTCTGAACACTGCTATGCACCAAATGTAAAGGGCCATTGTGGTGGAGCACCTTTGGGGTGCTCACCACGTGACATGGGCTGCAGCAGACTGGGACAAAGCCAGCAGGGAAGGCAGCCAAGTGAAGCCTCTCCCCCCACCCCAATGTCATTCTAAGGGGGAAGGTGTGTGGTGGAGCACCTTTGGGGGTGCTCACCACTTGAGGGCTCTCTCAGACTCTGAGGGGAGCCTGCTTTGGAGGAACAGCAGGGGAAACCTATCCCAGGTACCATTTTAAGGGTGAAGGTGTGTGGCAGGACACTGTTGGTGCCTGCCACTTTAAGACTGGAGTCAAGCAGCTAGCAGGTGCTTGATTGCAGTGGCCATTTTAGATCTCTGGCTACCCATATAAACAGGGGCAGTTCACTGCTGGCAAGGGAGGCAGTAACACTGCCTGGTTGCAAGGCTTCATGTATCATCCTGGAGGTGAGGACAGGAGCTGTAGGGGATGGTTTGGAGGCTCCTGGTCCTGGGCATGACCTAAAACTGCACCCTGCCAGGAGTGGGTGACTTGGTGGGGCTCTCAGTGGTGCGGGAGCCACCAGGAAATGCCAGACCAGTTACCACCCTAGTCAAAGGTAGGTAGGGGGGCCTTAACCCTAGCCCTCACCTTCGGGTGGGTCTGGTAACATTGGAGGTAGTGGGGGCCAGGCATGGCTGTGGCCACCTGAACACTGTGGGGTGCAAGACCCCATGGAGGGAGAGTGGGGGCCAGGCATGGCTATGGCCACCTGAGTCCTCTGGGGAGGGAAGCCTCATGGCCCCAAGTGAGGTGGCAGTTTGGAGTCCCAAGTGAGGGGGGGCAGAGATGAGTAGCCCTGGTGAGGGGGTGGTGTGAAGCCCCAGTGAGGACCCTAGTGAGGGGATGGCCCCAGTGAGGGGCCGAGATGTGGAGCCCCAGTGAAGGGGGGGGGACCAGAGGGCTGAGAGATGTGTATGTGAGTTGCTCCCGGGAGGGGCCAGAGCAAGCTTAGACCTGGTCTGGCTGGCCACTACCCCAGTGAGGGTTGCTGGAGAGGCCCAAAAGATGGTACGTCTGCCACCCAAGGTATGAACTAGCTAAGTCTATGGCCTAAGGGGCCCGCTCCAAGAGGGAGCAAGGTAGTATAAGTTGTTGATGCATGAAAGAGTTCCTGTGAGAGGGGGTGGAGTGAGAGGCCCTCGTGAGAGGAGGGCAGTATGAATGTGAGTGTGTCTGAGGCCTGACAACGAGGCCTAAGCTTGGTCCGGCTGTGGGCCAGGAGCACTGTCATCTGGATACCATCTGCAAGGCTTGGGCTGCAGTACAGGGGAGGATCAGAGCCGCAGATAGCGCCCCTAGCACTGGGGCAAGAATGGGCAGCCTCCCACCTTAACATCATAATTAATTAAGAACAAGGTGTGGCAGGAGAGTCAGGTGGGCGGCGTGCCCAAAGGCAAGTGGGGAAACTAGCACTGGCTAGTCGGGGAGTCCCACTTTGCCACAGTCATCTTTTATCTTTGCTTTTAAATCTTTTGCCATACCATTGCAAAGGCTTCTTCAGCGTTTTACTGAAGACACATGGTCTACCTCTAGGTCTCTCTTGAGGATATATGAACAGGGCAGACGGAATTTGTTCTCTACAACATCATGGAGTCATGAGTTTGACTCCTACCTTACTGCTTTAATGTTCTTTTTAGAGACTGAAAGAGAAAAGGTGGTGAGAGAAAATTCTTGTGTGCACATTTATACCCATAAAGGATGAAAGAGACAAAGTATAGGTTGGGTGGTATGGTATAAAACACATACACACATTACTCCTGGGTGCTAAAGCTGCAATGCTGTTTAAAGCACATTCTCTCAGAAGTGTCCCTTAAGCCACAATATACTATCTTGTATTTTGCATATGCCACATGTACGATAGGAAAGCTATTTTACAAGAGTCTTAGTATTTAAAAAAAAAAAACTTTAAAAAGCACCAACGCTTGTTTTTATTCTTCCAGAAGAAGAAGACTCACTAATAACTGCCTGCAGTGCCATGAGAAGCCAGGCTGCCACCACGGTGAAAACACTAGGTTTGCCCACATATGTTAGCTCCTAATCTGGAAGTGGTAGAGCTACATTAGTTAAGCTGAGTTTACAGGTGTGTGCAGAGAGAGTGTGGTGTGTCTCAGCAGTGTTGCCTTATGCAAGTGGGGGTCAACCATTCTGTATCACAAATTAGCTCTGCATCTCCTTAGAGGCCACTTCCCCTACCCGATCTCTTCCCTGCCCTGTGCTCCCTGCCTGATGTACTGGTCTGCTTTCTGCTCCCTGCTCAATCTGCTTCTCTGCTTTCTGCTTCCTTCCTTATCTGCCATTGTGCTGCTTGTTTCCTCCCTGATCTGCCCAGTGCCACATACAGGGCTGTCCAGTGCCCATGCCACATGTGGCACATCTGATGCAGTTTGCTCACTGTGCCTTTATGCCATATAGCCACAGCCTATAAAATGAACTGTTTAGGGTTTTAAAAAGTCCCCTCATCCAAGTGACCTGAAATATCTTTTCCAGTCCTAAAATATATCACTTCTTCAAATTCTGAGTGCTCTAGCCACGGAAAGCCCTACTGTGAGGAGGGCTCACCAGAAATGGGAATCCCTGTTAGGGAAAAAATTGAAGTTTTGGTAGTTGGCTTCATTCTGAGTTAAGCTCAAATCAACACCTTCCAAAATGTGTCCTGAAAAATTAGACACCCACCCAACCTAGAGTAATCAATAGTTCAAATACCTACCTGCAATATAGGAGACATAACTCAAGTCTGCTGTTCCCAGTATGGAACAGGAATCCCACACACAGTGTGAATACCAAAAATATAAACCTTTATAGAGTCTCTGGCCCAGTCAATATTTAAGTATTTATTCAAAAGTGTAATAGTGTTACCAAATTAAATTAAAAGGCATCTGCTCTTGACTGGCTAATGAGCCCACGGTTAGGGAACCTGGAATGTGGAGACGCAGGTTCAAGGTTCTGCTTTTAATCAGATGCAACATGGACTGGAGCTTGAGTCCTCTTCAGCCCAAGTGTTCTACTAGAAGATATCACCTCTGCCACAAGTTTTGATTCCTTTTGCCTGTAGACCAATATGGCTACAACCTGTATCCCTGAACCATGAAAGATAACAAATTTTAGCTGTTTTTTTTTAAAATTAAAACTTCATAATTTTACAACTAGGAAGCAAATTTACCACCTTGGAACTTTAAAGTTGATACCCTGGCTCCTGCCTACTGTTCCAAGTAAATTTGCATGTTCACAGAGCTCAAAGTGCCTCAACATAAGAGAATTTCCTGCCCAGGAGAGCATCCATCCAGTGTTCTCCTGTAAAATATGAAATATCACAACCAGAAGGAAACATAATTCAACATCCTCCTTGACACCAGACAACAGTGAGGTAAATATTGTTCTGACTTTTATCTGAGTCTAATCTGCACAAAATGAACCATTTCATCCAGGAGATCTTATAACACCTTCATCTCTCCTATGAAATATACATTTTCTTTTCCACACAGGAGAAATTTTATAATCCTTGCATTCTCCTATGCCGGAGGAGGGGTGAATGTGCCTGAAAGCTTGCAAAAAAAGCAATTTTTTTGCAAATATCTAGCTGGTCTAATAAAATATATCACCTCTGTTACAAGTTCTGATTCCTTTTGCCTGTAGACCAATACTGCTACAGCCTGTATCCTGACTACTGAACTGCACTTTATCCTAAGATCTCTCTCTCACCTGCTCCCCGCCATGACAAATTCCAACATGGACCTGAGATAGCTCTTTAACTGAATTTTTATCTAAACTGGCAAGTTAAAAAAAATTGTTTCAACAAATCAGCATTTTCTGACAAAATGTACTTTCTTGAAAAATTTTCAATTATCTCTAGTACCGTGTGCCATATTGGAAAGACAGAAATAACCTCTTCCCAATGGGATCAAACTCCTATTTTTAACCTAAGACTGAGAGTGATCAGGCTTGATTAGCTGTGACATTTTTCTGGCAAGAGAAGCCATTACCAATTCTGAACTGCACATAGCTGCATTTTTTTTGAATGAGAGGAAAGAGGAAGTTCAACAATTGAGGACAGAACCTGGAAACTTTTTGTTTTGCTTTTAAACAGATGGTTTAGAATGTTAGACTACATTCCAGGGAGATGAATGATGAGGAAGAGGAAAGGCGAGGAACTCAAAAGCAAAATAAATTCATCACAAGACTGAAATTTGCAATAGAATGACACCATTTGTACAGCTTCTATTTTAAGCGTTTCTACCAACTTAACTTTTAGAGCAGGGGTAGGCAATTATTTGGGCCTGAGGGCCACATGGGGAGTTCTGATGAACTGTCATGGGCTGGGTCAGTCCTTCCCTCTGCAACAACTCACCAAAACTCCCTACCTGGTTGCAGGCGGGTGGGGAGCAGTGTTCAGAAACAGAAGGGGCAGGCAAGGCTGGGATCACAGGGCTGGGTCGTGGGGAAGTGACAGCTCTAAGCTGAGCCTGGGCCCACTCTCTACATGCTCCTGCCCCCTGGGGAGGGTGTGAGGTGTATGCAAGTATGTGTGCATGTGAGGGGGCTGCCTGGGTGGTAGGACCTGGGAGCCTGCCAGGGATGCATGTGGCATAGCTCACCCAGGCAGTGTGGTTCACAGCTGCCCCCACACACTCCATATGGGGCTGAGCCCTGCCCACTTGTCCTGGAGGAGCCCATGTCACACTCCCACCAGTGCTCACAGCCTAGCCCTTCTGCGTGCTGTTCTGTTCCCTCTGCCTCCAGTGGTGGCTTCTGCTTTTGCCCCTGCTGCAGCACACCATGCCGCTCCAGGCAGGTGGGTAGACAGCTTTAGCTGAGCAGCTCCTGCCCAGCATGTGGGGCTCCAGCTCCAGTGGAAAGCAGCCAGAGCAGCAGAAGCTGCTGCTGGAGGTGGGGTGTGACAGTTGCACCTCTTAGAGTCCGACTACTAGTGACCCCGCAACACTGATTAAGGGCCAACTGCCCGCCTTCTCGCCTGCCACACCTTGTTGTTATTTGCTTGATTGGAAGATATTAATCAAGCAGGAGGCTGCCCATTTTCTGTCTCGGTGCCTGGGGCACTATCTGCAGCTCCTTTCCTCCCCTTGCACCGCAACCCAAGCCTCACAGATGTACTTGACGTCGTTCAGGTCTGTTCCACTCTCTCCATGCCACGCGGACGTTCTCTGGCTTGTCCCGTAGCCTGCGCCTTTACTGGCACCCTCTAGCTTGTCTCACGGCCTGCGCCCCTACCAGCTCTCTCTGGCTGGTCCCACACTGCCCGCTCCGGGGCTCCTCGCTGCCCCCTTCACTCTGGGGCTCCTCGCCCCTCGCAGCCCTCTCTCTGGGCTTCTCACTGCCCCCTTTGCTCTGGGGCTTCTCACTGCCCCCTAGCTCTCTGGGGCTCCTCACCCTTCGCAACCCTCTCTCCGGGCTCTTCACTGCCCCCTTTGCTCTGGGGCTTCTCTTTGCCTCCTAGTTCTGGGGCTTCTCACTGCCCCCTAGCTCTGGGCTGGGGCCAATGCACCCCAAAATGCTGCGCCCTTTCTGGCGCCAGGACTCCCCACGCTACTGTGGAGTCCCCATGAGGCCTCCTCCAACCCATAATAGCCTCACTCGGTCCTCCGGTTAAAACAGTAAACACAAAACACAAAGCCCCTGGGCTACAACATAAAAGCTAGACTGTCTGGTCAAACAAGATTCAATCCCTACCAGAGGAAGAGCACCTCAACCCTAGCAGCAACCATGGGATGTTCCCCTTGTCAGAGTTCTCCCCTTTACCTGTACTAGCCGAGTTCCTCCCCCCTCGGCCGCCGGAGGGTAACTCCCCTCCTGGCCTCCTGCCTGGGCTTAAGAAAGGCTAAGCCCTGCCCCTTCCTGTCACTAGGTTTCACTGGTTGCCCTAGCAACCAGCACCTGCACGGTCCTGGTGGCTGGCAGCTGAGCCTCCCCCTTCCCACCACTAGGGGCCTCTCCCGAGCTGTTTCTGCTCTCAGGCGCAGGGCCCCTGAGTGCTCTGTGACATGGGGGAAGCAGAGTCGCACCTGGCCAGCTACAGCTGCAATGGGAACAGCCTCACCTGAAGCTGTGTATGCTGGCTGGAGCCAGGCTGCAGGCACCAGTGGGAGCCTGGCACAGGCTGCCCCAGCATGAGTGGGCATGGCTTGGCCCCATGCAGAGTGCCACAGAGGCAGCCATGGGCCAGATCCAGTCACCTGGTGGGCCGGACCTGGCCCACAAGCTGTATTTTGCCCACTTGTTTTAGAGGATGCTAACCTCTCTCTAACAGATATCAGACTTCTTAAAACTTAATGTTAGTATCATAGGAGTTAGAAAGGAAGATACTTATTGGCTCATCCAGCATATCTTCCTATCATTGAAGGATTGTGCTCTTTCAGTTTTTAGTTTTGGCATTTGAAGATACAACACCAAACTGACTTTATTAGGAATGATCTATAACAAGGAAGATTTTGCAAATCTGTTACTGCATTTGGAAGTCATTTTACCTAGGCCTAGGTACATTACAATTGACATATGGTATTATCATTGTCTACCTTCTAGAAAAAAGTGTAGGGCACCTACATGATATGAAAGCTTGGCTCAATTAGCATTAACCGACTAATAGAAAGGGGAGCACAGCACTCTTCCTAGCAAAATTCATCGTCTTACATTCTTGCTGAAATACTATACAAGTTCTAGCACATTTTTGTGCTGTGCTGCCTGAACTTGTTGGGTTGAGGTGACAGAGGAGTTAAGATGTTCTGTTAGGCTCCAGAGGGCATTAGTGAAAAGTCTCATGGTGAACTCATGCCAAAGGTTGCCCTTCATCAACCCAGCACATGGCTGCCTTGGGTTCAGGTGTCAAAGATTGTCAAATGTGATGTCAACTTTCTTCCATGTGTGCTGCTGGCTATTGCAACTGGTGTGCTTTAACCATACCAATATAATGGGCTGTTAAGCACAGTTAAAGATCTATCAGAGCCTAAATTTAGGGATCTAAATAAGTAGATTGATTTTTTTTTCTTCAGAGACACGTAATTACCATGTAATATGTGGATAATCAGCAGCACAGAAAGTCTGGACAACTTAACTAGGTACCTAACTATGGGTGCAGATGCTTAATTTCAAGCACTCACCTTAAAATTTTTTTGGTCAAAGTACCTTTCAATGCCAAACACAAATGAATTCACTGAGAAATGGCCACATGACTGCACAACAACATTATGACATATTGATATACAGGTCTGAAACACTATTTCAAGACCTTGTAATACCTTGCCTTTGACATTTTCAGCTTAATTGACCTCAATCTAGTTTGGAAGTGGCATTAAGAAATTAAAAGTGTAGGACTTTTGTAATCTACAACAGAATATATCGGCTAGGCTCTAAATATCATCAGTACTTAACTTAATATCCTCTGTCTCAACCCACACAAAAACCTGCAAATCTGTAAAGTTGTATAATAGTGATTCTCAAGTAGGGTGTCATGACACCCTAGGCTGTCTAGAAGTCCATTCAAGAGTGCTGTGAATTGCCATGCAATGTAAGCAAGGTTAGGAATGCAAATGTGATTCACATGATAAACCGAGAGGCTAGATCCAGATGTGTAGGCATGTACGGTTTGTGGCACCACAAACCTTTTTGCGGTGCCACACACTGCATGCCCAGCATGTCAAAATATACCCTGTGCTGCAAATTTGCAATGTGGGGGCATAATTTGCTACTGGGAAATCCCAGTAGCAAAAAAAAATGCCACAAAAAAGTGATGTGGTGCATGCCACAGGAATGTGCACTGGCAGATATGTAGGCTTGGTCCTCCAGGGAGATGCTCTGGATGCCATCCAGAGCCTCTCCCCTAAAATAATTGAATCATAGAAAGGACTAGAAGGGATCTGTAAGATGATCAAGTTTAGTCCCCTGCCATGGGCAGGAGGTAATGGGCGCAAACGAGCTCAACAAGGTGCTTGTCCAGCCTCCTCTTGAACACTGCCAGGGATGGTGACTGCACCACCTCTGCTGGAAGTGTGTTCCAGATTTTGGTTACCCGTACAGAAAAGAAGTTTTTCTGTATGTCTAGCCTAAACTTTTCCCCAACTAGCTTGTGCCCATTGTTCCTCGTCCTCCCAGGGGGTGCTTTTCTGAAAAGTTGCTCTCCCAGATCCTGGTGTTCTCCCTTGACATATCTGTAGGTGGCTATCAAGTCACCCATCAGCCTTCTTTTACTCAGACTGAGCAAACCCAGGTCCCAAAGTCTCTCTTCATAAGCCCCATCCTTATTTTTTTGACAAGGGATTCATTCTCCTCCTCTGCTGCAGAAAATAGTCTTTAAAAGTGACAGTAGGGGGAAAAAATCTATAACACCAGGGTGGGCATGGACAGAATATCTCTTCTTGTTAAATAAATATCCCTTAAGGCTAGGGACAGACATTATACATAAACTGGTTTAAGTGATCAGAAACTGGTTTAAATCTGTAATAGAACATAAGTTCAGTCCACATAAACCAGTTTCAAAATGGCTGAAACAGGTTTAAGATAAACCTGGTTGAATGTAGTATCAGACTTAACTAATTTGGGTCAAACTGATTTATGCAATGTCTGTCCCAGACCCTTTCCTGGTTTAAGTTAAACCAAAGTCCCCCAGCATCCCAGCTGCTTTGCAGTCCTGGCCTGGCCAGAGCTAGCCTTGGCTGTGCTCTCTGCTCCAAAGAACAGGCTGGCCTGCCCCTCTCCTCCCTACCCAGAGCTCTGGGGAAGACTGCAGGCCCAGCAGGATCTGCCTGGCTTCCCTCGCTGCTTGCTGTTCAAGCACGGATTCCCCACTCCCTCCTTCCCATCTCCCACAGCACGTACCCCAGCCTCCCATCTCCCACAGCACGTACCCCAGCCCCACAGACCCTAGTCAGCATGTGGTATGCTAGCTAATACTGAGAGGTGTCTCTGTGTGTGTGTCTCCAATTTCACTTGGATAGGACAAAGGCAGACAGAACAGTGTCCACTTAAGGATTTTTGGAGCTCATCAACAGGTCAGCTGGTAATGTCCTTCCTTGGAAAAAGCTGTTTAAGAAGAGCTTGAACTAATGAGAGAGGCTTTTGTTTTGCTGATGGGCTGATAAAACACTATGGTTTTATCAGCCCCCCTGCTGCTTTGCAGCCCTGTCAGGTTTGCAGACAGGGAGAGGGGAGATTGAAAAGCTCAGTATCATCAACAGATGCATGCACTGCACACACCCCCTTTGCTTCAGAGTGCTAGCCCTGGGCTGGGGTCTGGCAACACTCCTACCTCTTGAGCAATGAGTGTGTGTGTGTGTATGTGGGAGGGGGGAGTAGGGATGGAGGAGGGTGCAAACCTGAGACAGTGCAGGCCAGGGTGGAAGTTTAAACCCCTCTGTCACAGGGCAGGGACCCAGGAGCGGCCGTGATCTCTCCTGGCGCCCCCTACCGTGCCAAGTTGGCAATCAAGCACCCTCGTTCTCGCCTGCCATGTCTTTGATGATCAAAATATTATAAGGGAGGCTGCCTTTATTTGTCTCCCTTGAACACGGTGCTGGTATTTTTCCTGTCCCCTGTTCTGTATAGATAGATTTTGGTGCACCCAGCCTTATGGGCTATGCGTGGCTCCTACCTCCCCTTATACCATGCCCCAAGCCTCTCAGATGTACCAGACATTGTTGAGTCAGTTATTAGTGCCCGTGCCCTCACGGACGCCCTCTGGGCTTATCTTCTACTTCTCTATGCGCTTGCCCTCTCCAGGGCTTCCCTCTATGTGCTCGCCCTCTCCGGGGCTTCCCTCTATGCGCTCGCCCTCTCCGGGGCTTCTCTCAGTGCTCGCCCTCTCCGGGGCTTCTCTCAGTGCTCTCGCCCTCCCTGGGGCTCAACGCACTCCTCTCGCCCTCCCTGGGGCTCTTATTCTCGTACGCCCTCTCCAGGGCTTCTCACAGTGCGCTCGCCCTCTCCGGGGCTTCTCACAGTGCGCTTAACGCGAGCACCCTCTGGACTTATTGCCGGTGCCCACACTGGTGCTCCTCACAATTGGGGCTCAGGTGGCCTTAGCCGTGCCTGGCCCCCAGACCCCCGTCTTAGGTCTATGACTTCTATCCAGCTCAGGCGGCCTCGGCCTTACCTGGCCCTAGAACCAGACTGCAGTGCCCTCTCTGGCACCAGGAACCCCCACGCTGCTGGGGTGCTCCTATGAGGCCTCCTCCAACCCGTTATAGCCTCCCCCGATCCTCTGGTGTAACGACAAAGCAAAACCATAAGCCAATCGACTGCAACACAAAAATAAGCCTCCTGGCTACAACGCAAACTCTAGCCCTCTGGCTCATCATCATTTCCATCCCTGCCAGGGGTTCCTCTACCTGGCATCCTCTCTGATAAGCTGCTCATGCCCCCAGGTTCCTCAACTCGGCCTGCTCCCGCAGAGCTCCATCTTCCGCGACTGCCAGAGGAGAACCGCCTATGGCCTCAGCCTAGGCTGTTTATATAGGCCAGGCCCTGCCCCCTCCTGGTCAGCTGACCCTTGTGGTTGCCCCAGCAACCAACACATGTCCTTCCCTAGGAGCAGGCACTTCAGTGTACTGCGACACACCTCCCCCCTTAAGTTTATAACCCCCTAGGAGCAGGGCACGGGAGGGTCCTGCGACACCCTCCATAATCAGAGTGTCCTGTTGGGGCCTGGCCACACCCCCCTCAGCTCAGCACTGTGCAAGGCAAGGGAGGGCTGCTCTAGTGCCTGCATTTCTGGAATGAAAAGGGAATGTCTATTCACCTCCAAATTGGTTCAGGCTTTACAGCTTAGACTAACCTACAAATACTGAATCAATTCAGGCTCAGGCTTTTTGAATGTCTGCCCCTAGCCTTAAGGTTGCCAAAGGCATGTACCACTTTAATGTCATATTTTATTTTTTTCCTTTATATTAAAATAACAAATTTGCAAAGGCAACAGCTCAACCAGCAGATTGTATTAGGGTCTAATATTTGAATGCTGGCAATGGGAAACTGGTGCTGTTACTACACACAGAGAACACCTAATCTAATAACTATCTGTTTTGTTACTAGATTCCTGGGAGAAAGCTTATGGCACTTAGTGGGACTGGCTGTTTTCACTTGCTGGTGAGACTTACTTGATTTTAATTAAGTTATTGCTTTTACAACAGGGTAACTGAAAAAAGGCTGAAAGCCAATTGTTTCTCTCTCTCATATTCCACCTACATCTAAGGCTTATTTAGGTCTACAGTAAAACAATGTAGAATAAATACATTAAAACATGAGAACAAAGGGGGTTGGAAGGGGGGGAGGGGAGTAATCCAAGCAAACAGAGGAAATAAAAATGTACATTCTAGGCCCTGGGATCTAATGCATTAAGCTGGGAACTAAGTCAAATGTATTTCTCCATGTCACACCATCCAAAAATAGTACCTCTATCTGAATTTGCAATTTAATGCTAAAAAAGAATATTTACTTTCCATTCCCCTGCATGAATAATGGACAAGTTCTGATTTTCTGTTCAAACTGCTGGTATTAAGATTTGCAGCAGCAGTTTGCTAGTATGAGTCCGCAGAGATGGCATGGGGGGAAAGAATTTCATTGGAAAAAGAAATTATGTAATCCTTTCCCTTGCAGTGTTGTGACTGCTGCAGTAGCTTTTAATGGATTGTTTTCATAGTTGTACTTTTACCAGTTACAGTTGGATATATTTATCTATTTCTGATGCACACATAAGACCAAATGCTGTCTCAGGTCTTACTATATGGGGGGCAGATGGACAAGTACACATCTTCTGCTATAGGAGGCCATGGTGCACTTTCTGCTTCAATAGAAGCATTCTTGTCCCGCACTTATTCATGAATGCAGCAAAATACCGCATGTGGCTCATGTAGAACTTATTTACCTGCTGCCAAGACAACTTCAAATTTAAGTTGACCCCCAAATAATTAGATTCTATAGATGGACAATATATATATATGTTATAATTTTCCATTAATCAAATCTAATTATTGGAGAGCTGTCTTAAATCTATCTCCACATTGCCACAGTGGGGAAAGTAGCGGCAAGGAGACAGGTGGCCTGCCATCCACCACTTGCTCCCCTGCTTCCTGCCCCTCCCCCAGCACTTGTGTGACCCAACATCTACCCCCCTGCAGTGCCCATACCCCCTGATGCTGGCCCCCCCATAATGCCCATTCCCACTGCAGTGCCTGCACCCCCCATGTTGCCTGCCCCCCTTTGCAGCCTCTGTCCCCTGCCTACACCCACCCTCCCAGTTTCTGACCTCCCCTGCAGCTTCTGCCCCTCTGGAGCCAGAGCTGTCAGTGCTACAGGAACTGATGAATAGTCAGGCCAGGGCCAGAACTATAGTGTGCTCCATGCCCTGGACTGTAATGGGGCCAGAGTAATGCCTAGAAGTAATTGTAGGGGTGGGGGGGAGGAAGCAGAGCCTTGGGGGAGGGGGGGCATACCCCCATACTCCTACTTCACATACACATGGATAATGTATAAAATTCCAGGACTTCGCCTTTATTCTTACCTGAAGTAAACAAGCCCTGAGACAAGACTACTCACAAAGTAGAGGGGCCTGAGCCTGTTCTTTAGTTGGCTGGTCCTAGACCTATCCCTAGACAATTTCCTGCCCCTCCTCTTTTAGCTCCTTGGAGAAGAGCTTCTGAGACCCACCTATTACAGCAGTTATGTGAACTAGCACCTGGTAACAAGCAGACAACAGGCCACAGTCCTGACAAATGCTCTATAAAGCTGAAATCCTGTGCACTTCTGCAGTGTGGACCAAAGTCAGCTGAAGGGGTCTGTTCAAGTGAAGCAGTTTACAGGAGCAGGGGCTTAAACTCTAACCTCAGGCACAATTTAGTTCATCTTCAGTTCTTACTACTGTAAAAGTTCAAACTCAGAAAGATATACTCAGATGTAAGAGACATCTGAGCAGGAGGTGCCTCTCCTACTTTGGCCAAAAGACATTAATTCCAGTCAGATCAAAAGAGACAAGCGAAGAACAGCTTTGAAGAGGGCTGTGTCTGATGTTATTTTAATTAATCTGCATTTAAAGTAACCCAATTTAAATACGAATTCATCAAACAAGATAGAATTGTTTGGAAATATTTAGAACTGCCCTCTTAGGACCTCCACATTGGAAGCATGTAGGCAGTATAATCTCTTGTGGAACAAAACTTATTTGTAGAATTGCTTTCCTAAAAGCTGCATAGCTGTATTGAAATAAAGTAATCTTGTAGATGTGATCATCTGCTTTACTTGGCCTAACTACTTCTGACAACTTCTCTTTGCTCCACAGGTTTACTACCCGCTTCACCTTTTTATAGTTTCATAGTTTCTAGGGTCGGGAGCGACCTGAGTAGATCATCTAGTCCGACCCCCTGCCATGGCAGGAAAGAGTACTGGAGTCAAACGACCCCAGCAAGGTGTACATCTAACCTCCTCTTAAAGACCCCCAGGGTAGGAGCCAGCACCACTTCTCTTGGAAGTTGGT
>NW_017729006.1:15660908-15661614 GCF_001723915.1 Gavialis gangeticus | reverse complement strand
GGGCGAGCCGCAAGCGGGAGGCTGCACCCGCGGGGCCGCAGAGCAGAAGCGCCTCGCCGCCCGCGCTGGCTAATGACCTGCGCCAGGTAAGTCCAGGGCCCCGCTCCCGGGGCAGGGCAGCGTCTGGGGCCGCGGTGCGTGCGGGGCCGGCGCGACACCCGGCTTCTCTCGTCCTCCCGCTCCCGCCCAGGGCCCGAAAGCGCCCCGTCCCACACGGCCCCCCTTTGCAGCCTCTGTCCCCTGCCTACACCCACCCTCCCAGTTTCTGACCTCCCCTGCAGCTTCTGCCCCTCTGGAGCCAGAGCTGTCAGTGCTACAGGAACTGATGAATAGTCAGGCCAGGGCCAGAACTATAGTGTGCTCCATGCCCTGGACTGTAATGGGGCCAGAGTAATGCCTAGAAGTAATTGTAGGGGTGGGGGGGAGGAAGCAGAGCCTTGGGGGAGGGGGGGCATACCCCCATACTCCTACTTCACATACACATGGATAATGTATAAAATTCCAGGACTTCGCCTTTATTCTTACCTGAAGTAAACAAGCCCTGAGACAAGACTACTCACAAAGTAGAGGGGCCTGAGCCTGTTCTTTAGTTGGCTGGTCCTAGACCTATCCCTAGACAATTTCCTGCCCCTCCTCTTTTAGCTCCTTGGAGAAGAGCTTCTGAGACCCACCTATTACAGCAGTTATGTGAACTAGCACCTGGTAA
>NW_017729006.1:15655222-15660854 GCF_001723915.1 Gavialis gangeticus | reverse complement strand
CCCTATTTCCTCACTAACCCTTGGCCTAGGTGTGCCTCCCCTGGGGCCTGAGGGGGGCCCAGCGGGGGGGTGACTGTTCCAGTCCCTGCTTAGGAAAATGGAGGCAAAGAAATTGTTAAATATGTTGGCTTTGTCATCTGGTGTGACGACCAAATTTCCTAACGTGTCCTGCAGGGGCCCCACATTACCCGGAACCTTCTTTTTACCCCCTATGTATTTAAAGAAGGACTTATTGTTTTTAAGTGACTAGTCTTATTTACATAATGGGGTTAAACAGAAGTAAATCTTCTCAAGGCCATCCCTGGGAGGAGGAGGACCTGGGGGGAGGAGGCACAAACCAGGGCAACCGCCCCGGGCCTCGTGCTTTGGGGGTGCTCCACAGAGCCAGGTGGAGACACCGTGGTTGCTGTATTTGAAATTTAGTCCGCCCTCCTGCCCAGCGGGTTGGAGGTCTCTTTGCATGTTCCCGCCAGAAGTTCTGGCCACCACCCCTCCCGCTGCATCTGGTGTGCCGGGCTTTCACTCCCTGGCGTAAGTGTGCCATGAGATGGGGAGGGGGACCCCATGCAGGCTGCTCTGCTCTACTCCAGGCCCTGCACCCTGCCAGGATTGTCTCTGAATGTTCTACTTCATACTTAGCTTAGTATCTGCTTCTTTCCCAGATCTGACAAAGGGCATTTTGAACCCAAATGCTTGTCTCACATCTTGTCCAACTATATAGCTGGTCCAATAAAGAGGTATTAGCAAACAAAAGATATCTCATGTGAAGTATGGAAAAATCCATACAGCTGATATTCAGTGGAGCTAACTGAACCTAGAAATGCAAAAAAAATCTAAAAACCTGACTTTAAATTTTGAATCAGTGTTAGATGTTCAACTAAACTTAGTTTTACTCATGGGGGCTATGCTCTTTAACTTGGCAAAGGTTTGAAAACCAGTAGAAGTAGAAACTTCAAAAAGAGGGAACTCTAAACAATGCTTTTTACAAAAGGACAATGAACAGAAAAACAGAATGGGAAATGTAGGTAATGAGTGATTAATGTCAACCAGTTCTACAGATGCATGCTAAGGTCTCCCAGACTTTTGTGCCACTTGCAATGAAATATTCTGAGCATATGCATTAAAGATAATCGTTTGTATTTAGGAGATTTTATGTATTTACTCATTTGCATAAAGAACTACCATCTGCTTTTCCAAATAATTTAATCTGATACCAGGCAAGAGATATTTTTCTTCATTATTACACAGCTAAAGTGAACTCTTGGCTTACAAAACAACACCTACGCTAATACACCCATAAGTATATAAACTTTGCTATATTAATGTGCCCAATAATACAGGGAGAAAGATTTATTGTAGGTAGTAGGTCCACTCAATCATATAGTAATTTATGGGCACTGCTGTGGACTTCAGATGAGGGCACAGGTCACCTCCTTTGAGGAACAGATGGACATAAAATTGACCCAGCAACTTCTGTAGTTACTGAAGAAGCTTCTCATATGAAAAGTAAAAATGAAATAAATGGAGAGAAATATCTCACAGGGATAGAGTGATGATTATCCCAGGCACCGTAAAAAGATGCATTTCACCAGGACTCTAAAGGCACAAGAAAGCCTGATCCTCATCATTTGTTGTGGAAGGAAGGTATCTATTTTCATTTAGGAATGGGACCTTATGATACATTTTTATTTGTCTACTAGAGCCAACTGTTAAACCATCAGTCAAAGCATGGAAAATAAACTGGAGGTTGTGGTATGCTTCTATTGTTCTATTTCTATTTCTTTATGCTCTTCTGAGTTTCTCTTTCTTTTATCACCAATGCAAGAGGTGGAATTGGGGTGATATTTACCTTCATTTTAATTCATTGCCGTTTTGTTTCTAGGCATAAGTATTGTTCTAATGAAAGCCCCCATCAAAAGTAGTATTTGAATTGGTTTCTTATACTATTTTTTCCAGTCTAAATGGCATGTTATTTTTTTATGGCCACATAATGGCTAGAAACCAGTATTTCAGAGGCCATCAGCTCAGTGAACCTCAACACCACGGTAATTCCTAGTAAATCACAGATAGAACTGGACTGTCCCTAGTTTAAAGCTGAGCAGCAACTTTAGTTCTTTTATATCATCCCAACCTGATAGTTCCTGGCTGCCTAGTATCACTATAATTTAAAACAGCAATGTTGCTGCAGATTATGGACCTCTTTATGACCTCAGAAAATACATTTTATGTAAAATAATAAGAGCAGAAGGATGCAGAATATGGTTGGCTTTGTATTTACCTCCTTACATGTAATAATATTGTTACAAACTCACCATATTTTTATATATGGGTTTGAAATCCATTAATCCCAGTTCTAATTTAATATGGAGTTTTCCTCTGAAGTGATACCATTATTCAGTTAAACAACATGGCTACTTTATGTGTACACAGAAAGATTTAACAAATGAGTATTTTGTTGTTTCAGTCAAGGAAGAAGCACTTGTAAAAAAGCATGCTACAGCACACATTTTTAAATCATTAATATGGCTGGCCACTTCTATCCCTACAAAATATTTCTTTCCAAATCCAACATTCTTAGGCTTCAACCTTCAACCAAGTTTAACCTATACATTCTGTAATTATAAAAGAAATTAATATTTTATCTCTTATCTTATGATAACCTCAGGCTGTTTAATTTTAGTCCACAGACCATGTCTTAACTGGTACATTAAAATATAATATACTGTCTAAAATAACTTGGCTTTTTAAATACCTTGCTAGATGAGATCTGATTTTTACAAGGCACTTTCTTCTGGAATTGGGCTTCCATTTATTTCCCTCCCAAGTGTTGTTCCTAAACTGACGCACAGTGGGGATCACATTAGATAACAATGTCAACATTAAATATAGGCTGGGAAAAGTGTAGAGCTGAAGTGGGACAGCTGCACAGAGAGAATATTTCCCCCTCTCACAAGCCCTGCCCTTTCCTGTTCTATGACACCTACCCATGCCTCACTACATACCATTGGAAGGGCCTCTATAATATGGATTAGGCCAGGACATCACCCAAGCTGGTGCTTCCACTCATAGATTTAGAAAATTAGGGTTGGAAGGGACCTCAGGAGGTTCCCCCTGCTCAAAGCAGAACCATCCAACTATATCATCCCAGCCAAGGCTTTCTCTAGCTGGGTCTTAAAAACTTCCAAGGATGGAGATTTCACCACCTCTCTGGGTAACCTGTTCCAGTGCTTTACTGCCCTCCTTGTGAGAGTTTTTCTTTATATTGAACCTAAACTTACCTTGCTGCAACTTGAAACCATTGTTCCTTGTTCTGTCATCTGCCACCATTGAGAATAGCCTAGCTCCATCCTCTTTGGAACCAACCTTCAGGTAGCTGAAGGCTGTTATTAAATCCTCCCTTGATCTTCTCTCCTCCAGACTAAATAAGGCAAGGTCCCTGAGCCTCTCCTCACAAGTCATATGCCTCAGCCCTCTCACCATTTTCATTGCCTTCTGCTGGACTCTCACCAATTTGTCCAAATCCTTTCTGTAGGTGAGGAGGGAGTGGGGAGAGAAAGTGGACACATTACTCCAAATGTGGCTTTACCAGTGCCTGACCAAATGCTGAATAGAAGGAAATATTCACTTACATCAATTTGCTGGCAACGCTCCTAGTAATGAAGCCTAGGATGTCATTAGCCTTCTTGGCAATAAGGGCACACTGTTAGCTCATATTCAGCTTTTTGTCCACTGTAACCCCCAGGTCCTTTTCTGCAGAGCTACTGCCCAGCCAGTCAATCACCAGCCTGTACTGGTGCATGGCATTGTTCTGTCAAGTGCAGGACTTTGCACTTGTCCTTATGAACCTCATGATTTCTTTTGGCTCAATCCTCCAATTTCTTTAGGTCTCTCTGAATTCTAGCTCTACCCTTCAGCATATCTACTACTCCCTCCAGCTTGGTGTCATCTGAAAACTTGTGGAGGGTGCATTCTATGCCATCTTCCAGGTTGTTAAAGACAACAGTGAACAAAAGTCGCCCCAGAACCAACCCCTAAGGCACTAGGGCATTCCACTCGATACTAACTGCTGACTAGATATCAAGACACTGATTATTACCCTTTGAACCTGATGATCTAATCAGTTTTCTATCCACCTTATAGTCCATTCATCCAACCTGAACTTCCTTAGCTTGCTAGTGAGAATGTTGTGGGAGACTGAATCAAAAGCCTTGCTAAAGTTAAGGTATATCATGTCCATTGCTCTCCTAGTCTCCACCAAGCTAGCCATCTCATCAAAGAAGGCAATCAGGTTGGTCAGGCATGACTTGCCCTTGGCGAATCCATGCTGACTGTTCCTAATCACCCTCAACTCCTCCAAGTGCTTAGAAATGGATTCCTTGAGGTCCTTTTTCAGTTTTTCTAGGTACTGAGGTGAGGCTGGCTGATCTGTAGTTCCCCAGGTCCTCCTACTTCCCTTTCTTAAAGATAGGCACTATATTTGCCCTTTTCCAATCATACGAGACCTCTCCTTAGCAGCACAAATTTTTAAAAATAATGGTCAACAGCTCTGTAATCATATTGGTCAACTCCCTCAGCACCCTCTGGGGAACTGCATGTCCAGCAAGAGTCCAGGGACTCTTCTAAATAGTCCCTGACCTGTTCCTTCACCACTGTCAGCTACTCACTCTTTCCAAACTGTGCTGCCAGTTCAGTTGTCTAGGAGCTGACCTTATTTGTGAAGACTGAGATAAAAAAGTCATTGAATACTTCAGCCTTTTCCACATCATTTGTCACTAAGTTGCCTCCCCCCCCATTCAGTAAGGGATCCACACTTTCCCTGATCTTCCTCTTGTTGCTGACATACTTGTAGAAACTCTTGTTTCCCTTCACGTCCCTTGCTAGCTGCAACTCCACTTGTACTTTTGCTTTATTTCATTCCTGCATGCTCTTTAGGGCTGTGTGAAACTTCAGTCCCTAATTCGATTTGGTGGAGATTCAGCCCAATTCAGTGACTGAATCTCCAAATCTGAATTGAATCAGAGACCCTTTAATCTCTCTAAATCAAATCAGAACCCTCTGAATCAAATTGGAGAGATTTGGTAAGATTCAACAATTCAGATATAGACACAGCTTTTTTCTACATACCTCAAGGTACCAGGTGGCTCATGAATGCTGCAATGCTGGGGCGGATGGAGCATCCCACAGGACCACAGAGGGCTCCCCAGCATGCTTGGCATCAGACCCAGAAGTGGACCAGAAGCACTTCTGATCCACTTCTGGATCCACCAGGGAGCATGCAGGGGGGGCCCCATGCCCACCCCCTACTCAGCAGCTGGTGTTTCCTGGGTCTGAGGGGGGGCACCTGGGGTCTCTCCATGGCTGATTGCTGAGCCAGGGAGGTGGGGGGGGGGGGCAGCCTGCTCAGCAGCAGACCTGGAAGTACTTCTGGTCCACTTCCAGGTTGGAAGGGACCTTGTAGATCTTCAAGTCCGATCCCCCACCTGGGCAGGAGAAAAAACTGGGCTCAAATGACTCCAGCCAGATAGGCATCAAGCCTCCTCTTAAAGACCCCCAGGGCAGGAGCCAGCACCACTTCCTTTGGAAGTTGGTTCCAGATCCTAGCCGCCCTGACTGTGAAGTAGTTCTTACGGAT
>NW_017729006.1:15638767-15650222 GCF_001723915.1 Gavialis gangeticus | reverse complement strand
GGTAGGAGCCAGCACCACTTCCCTTGGAAGTTGGTTCCAGATCCTAGCCGCCCCGACTGTGAAGTAGTTTTTACAGATGTCTAATCTAAACCTACTCTCCAACAACTTGTGGCCATTATTCCTTATTATGCCAGGGGACGCTAGGGGAAACAAGGTCTCTCCTGAACCCTTCTGGTCCCCCCTAGTGAGTCTATAGACAGAAAATTTACTTCTTATTATCTCACTCACCCCAAGTCACCTCAGCTGGGACTTGAACCCAGATCTCCCACATAATAGGCAGGAACACTGCCACACAGCCATGCATGAAAAGAATTTTTTTTCTCTTGTGCTTGATTAATGTCAAAGGAGGCCTTTGATTTTATTAGTGAGCAGGATCTTTTAGGTCCGAGAGAGGACATCCTATGAAACTCTCAAACAGTTGTGGTGCAGCGCTGACAGAAGAACCTCCCCCATGTAAATTGACACCTACAGGGCGGCACTAACAAAGCTGATAATTATTGGCTAATCTCTGACCTTCACTTTTGGTGGGAGTTTAGTGAGAAAACATTGATATGTTGAATGGCTGCTTTGCCTAAGGCAGAAGTTCAAACTTTGTCTTACTAGTTACTGCTGAGTGGGGAGAAAAATAATTCTGATTGCCTATGTGCAAAAAACAAACCTGGACCATTATTTCCTGACTTTCCGTTACAATATATTCCACTTAAAACTTTCATCTGAGTAACATATTTCAATTTACAATATCATCACACCAGCAGAAATAGCAATATCAAACCAATCTCTGTGGCAGAGGGGAAAACCTATTAAATATAATGGGGTGCCAGTAAGATTGGACAGAGCACTGGAATTTGTCTCTATTCCTGACTCAAGAATCAGTCCACTGGATAAGTCATTTCTGTTCTCTGTAGCTCAGCTTTCCCAGCTGTTGAATGGAAATAATGTACTGGCCTTCTTCATACGGTACCCTGAGATCTCTGATAAAAATGTCCAAAGTATGAAGATAGTATTGTTATATTTGATGTCTTCCATTAATCAAGCAGTTACATATTTCACCTTCACCTTACATAAATCAATTAAAAAAATTCAGGTACTCAATAAAATGCTTTCAGATATCATTACATATCAGTTTTATTTTACTTTCAGATGTCATTACACATCAGTTTCTATTTATCAACCTTTCATACTCAACTGCCTGGATGCATTAAAAATATATCATTTACACTATACAGTGATAGGGAGAGGTTGGAAATGTACATCTGAGATGGGAAATATCCATAATTTCTGGCTCTGTGGAATTGTAAAGTGTTTCTGAAGTAGGTTTTGGAAAAAAAAGTTTGCAACTATATTGGAACCTGAGCTTAAATCATGCTGCCTTTGTGTGTGTACTTGATGCTATTCAGACAACAGTAAATATTTCTCCCATCCACGAGATTTTTATAGACAGCAGTATTAACGATACAGAAATAAATTATTCTGCACCTCATTTCCACTAAAAGCTAAATATCCAAATAGATTTCTTCACTCAATATCTTCCTAGCTGAGGAACATCTCTCTCACTATTTTGACCAAGGAAATTATCAACTAGTAGTACAACTCAACTTTGGTATTTTTGTCTGGTTTTTATTTTTCCCTGGGCACATCTACACATGTAATTAATGTGACTGAATAAACTCTGGTGCAGTTTGCACCAGAGTTTATTGCTCCCAGATGCTGCATTTATGCATGCGCCCGGGACCACAGCACATGGAACTGGGTCATACCAGCCCCGGCTAGCAGGGAGCCTGGGGGGTCAGCCTGCCAGTCTGGGGGTGCTCGACCTGGCTCAGTATGCTGCAGAGGGACTAGCTGGGGCACAAGGATGCTCCAGTGGGGGACTAGCTGGCAGGCAGCCCCTGCACTGAGGCACCTTTGTACCCCAGCCAGCCTTGTCAGTGTCTATATGTGTACTATGGTGCACTAAATAATGCTGCTGTACGATAGTATGTGTGTTGTCAAGTATTAACCTATGGCAGCATTTATCAGTTTATTGTGACCTAATAGGGTTGCACGTGTAGATGCTGATGTTTTACTGAAGAGCTAATTAGGTGACTCCAACTCCACAGTAAACTTCTTGTGTAGATGCGCTCTCTGGCATGATGCTAAGTGTCATGAAACATAATTGAAACTGGAATTCTGACTGCACTCCAATACTGTACACTTCAAAACTATTCTTTCAAGTACAATAACAATTAGGTTCTTTTTTTAACATATCAAAGAATTAATTTTAACAGGATGTCGAAAACAAGCTACATTCAAAGAACTTAGGAAACAAGAAATCCAGCTGACCAGCTGACTGAATTTTCAGGGGAAAATCTTTATCTTCATTGTTCCTCTCTCCAAAAGCTCATTCTGCTTTTTAGATGTATTGTAACCATGACTGTTCCCTAGACCTCAGTGTGCTACGTGGTTTGATGTCCAACTCCCCTTTCATTATAGGTATTATTAAACAACTTTCAACAACTCCCTGCCTCTAGAATGCATGCCCAGAATGGCTACTTCTTGTACACCCACTTCAGTAAATTGCTATGTTTCACTGTTATTTTTAATGGTACATTTGTAAGATATAGGGTGCAATTATTCAACACCTACAAAAACCTGAAATCCTTTTTAAAAGGTGTTGGGTTCAAAAGCAAAGGTTTCATTTTGTAGTGTGTCTGTCCGATATGCAAACAAAGAATCCCCAAAGAGGCCCTTCCTGTGATACAAAAGTCCATAATGCAGCTGTGCTGTTCTCTACAGAGAATTCTTTAGTATCATTATTTTACAATAGTCTTAAGCCTTTTGCACAGATGTCCTCAGAAAGATAATGGGCATCACTAGAAAAAATGCCTAACAAGGGCAACTGTAAGCAGGTCCCAGAGTTAGAAAACAAGGTCTAAATATTAGAACTGTCAAATGTATATGGAATAATAATTCTAATTGGGACAATAAATGGGGTCCAGTGTTAATGTTTACTTGGTTATTCTATTCAACAGCCAGAAGGGACTTCACAGGCATAAAAGCAGTCAGCTTATCTCTCCACTGATGCACAGAGGCATCTGCCTTGACCTGAAAATTTTTCTCCATAGGGAGAATGGCAATTTGTTTTTTATACTGGCCCATTCTTAAACCTCTTTTAATCAGAAAGTCCTTGGCTGCTAAAATTTATACAGTTGGCTGTAACAGTATCTCGTTTTTAGGACTATATTCCTCAGTGAGCATCCTCAAAACAGTACTGAATTTTCACATGATGGTCTCCTTGGGATTCTGAAATAAGCTAAGATAGCAAACCCTAATATTTTAAAATTGAAATTAATGGGCAAGCTAAAATAATTGAATTCATGTTATTGGGTTTGTGTTCTCTTAAGTAATATTATTAATGATTCTCACCTTTGTACACTTGGAAAAGGTCTGAGCTAAAACCTAACAACATAATTAGGGTAGCCAATATTAATGTAGTCACCTAAATAAGGGACATTATTGAAAGGTATTTGTTAATACACATGATGTGTTGTGCATTAACTATTATATACTGTTTCTTTAATTGCTGATATTCTGTATACCTCCTTAGACAATACAACAATAAAGTTGTAAAGCATGTAACCAGTGTGGTACTCTCTTGGGTTAGTCTAGTCTCCTCACCACTGTGGAGCCACAAGATATAACAACATGTAGATGGCAAAATTAAGGTAGCATACAGTGGGTGTGTCTACACATGCATTAATATACTTTAGTTAATGCATATTAAATCTAGTACCTCCAGGTGCCTATACGTGAGCAGGGAGCCTGCTCCAAGGCACTGTAATTCCAGCACGTTGGCGTAGACTCAATTGAGTCTGCTGGAGCATGGCAACTATTGCACTCCAGCAGCCTTCCGCATTTCACGTATTAGTGTCCCTGCAGTTCAAAATAGCATTGAGGCCACTTTATCTAAAGCTCATTGAATAAGCTTTAGATAAAGCACCCCTGCTACCATATTGAAGCACAGGGATGCTGATACATAAGATGCTCTGGGCACTTTAATTAGAGTGGCTCTCAGAGCTGCTCTAATTAAAGCATTCCCCCTACTCAAAGATTAATCAAGTCTGCTCCGACCCACTGTAATTACAGCACTTCAGAGCAGCCTCCTGGCTTGTGTACAGGCACCCATGGTTTTTAGTGACAGCTTAATGTGTATTAGCCTATTTTAATGCACATTAGCAAAAGCATATGGTTCTTTTTAGTGACACTTTAATGAGTATTAAAATAGGTTAATGTGCATTAAAGCACACGTGTAGATGCACCAGTATGTGATGCCTTAATCTGACTCTGTCAATCAAATCTCTTTGGTAATACTGCAATATCTGTTAAGGAGAGACAATTACCTTCCTTTCATTTGTTACCATTTTCAATTATTTCACCCAGCTCCTGAGCTTGTACACTAAAGAAGGAAGTGGCAGCCATGGTGGGGATCTAGAATTTTGAAAAGGGAGAGGTGAAGACAATGTGATGCATCATTACATACAATGCAACACATATTTTTCTCCAGTTAAACTAGAAGGGAGGAATATAAGAGCATTCCTTGATCATGCAGGGATGAAGTCAGGAAGGCCAAAGAGCAATTGGAGTTGTAGCTAGCAAGGGATATGAAGGGTAACAACAAGGGTTTCTACAAGTATGTTGGTAGCAAGAGGAGGATAAGGGAAAGAGTGAGTCCCTTACTGAATGGGGAGGCAACCTTGTGACAGAGGATGCAGAAAAGGCTGAAGTGCTCAATGCCTGTTTTGCCTCACAGGCAAGGTCAACTCCCAGACTACTGCACTGGGCAGCACAGTTTGGGGAGGAGGTGAGCAGCCCTCAGTGGTGAAAGAACTGGTTAGGTACTATTTAGGAAAGCAGGATGTATACAAGTCCGCTGGACTGGATGGATGTACCCGAGGGTGCTAAGAGAGTTTGTTGATGTGATTGCAGAGGCACTGGCCATCATCTTTGAAAACTCATGATGATCAGGAGAGGTCCTGGATGACTGGAAAAGGGGAAACATAGTGCCCATATTTAAGAAAAGGGAGAAGAAGGCTCCAGGGAACTACAGACCAGTCAGACTCGCCTCAGTCCCTGGAAAAATTATGGAGGACACCCTCAAGGAATCCATTTCTAAGCACCTGGATGAGAAGAAGGTGATCATAAACAGTCAGCATGGGTTCACGAGGGCCAAGTCATGCCTGACCAACCTGATTGCCTTCTATGATGAGGTGACTGGTTTTGTGGATGCAGGGAGACAGGTGGATGTGGTGTACTTTGACTAAAGCAAGGCTTTTGATATCGTCTTCCACAGCATTCTCACAGGCAAGCTAGGGAAGTATGGGCTGAATGAATGGATTCTAAGATGGATAGAAAACTAGCCGGAACATTGGGCTGAAAGACTAGAAATCAATAGTTTGATGTCTAGTTGGCATCTGGTATCAAGTGGAGTGCCCCAGGAGTTGGTCCTGGGCCCAGTTTTGTCCAATGTCTTATCAATGACCTGCAAGATAGCATATAGCGTGCCCTCAGCAAGTTTGCAGGTGACATCAAGCTGGAGGGAATAACAGATATGCTGGAGGGTAGGGTTAAGATTCAGAGTGACTTAGACAAATTGGAGGATTGGGCCAAAAGAAATCTCTTGCGGTTCAACAAGGACAAGTGCAAAGTCCTGAACTTAGGACAGAACAATCTCATGTACCAATACAGGCTGGGGGCTGACTGGCTGGGCAGAAGTTCTGCAGAAAAGGACCTACGGGTTACAGTGAACAATAAGCTGAATATGAGCCAGCAGTTTGCCCTGGTTGCCAAGAAGACTAACGGCATACTGGGCTGCATGGGTAGGTGTGCTGCCAGTAGGTCAAGGGAAGTGATTATTCCCCTCTATTCAACAGTGGTGAGGCCACATCTGGAGTACTGTGTCCAGTTTCAGGCCCCCCACTACAGAAAGGATGTGGACAAATTGGAGAGAGTCCAGTAGAAGGCAACAAAAATGGTTCAGGGGCTGGGGGACTTGACTTCTGAGGAAAGACTGAGGGAACTGGGCTTATTTAGTCTAGAGAAGAGGAGACGGAGACTGGACTTAATAGTAGCCTTCAACTACCTGAAGGGTGGTTCCAAAGAGGATGGAGCTAGTGACAGATGACAGAACAAGATGGCAGATGACAGAACAAGGAGCAATGGTCTCAAGTTGTAGCAAGGGAAGTTTAGGTTAGACATTAGGAAGAATGTTCTCACTAGGAGGGTAATAAAACACTGGAACAGCTTACCCAGAGAGGTGGTGGAAACTCCATCTTTGAAGGTTTTCAAAACCCAGCTAGAGAAAGCTTTGGCTGGGACGATCTAGTTGGGGATGGTCCTGGTTTGAGAAGGGGGTTGAACCAGATGACCTCCTAAGGTCCCTTCTGACCCTAACTTTCTATGATTCTAAGCTTTATTAATACACTAGGGGCTTAGCGCTATATTATTCAGTTTAAGATCAAAGCAAAAACAAATATAACTATTGGAATGTAAACTGATTTGCTAGGTTATATATAAAGTTTAAAAAAACACAGCAAATTGGGCAAAAAATCTTCAAAAGAAGTTGTGTCAGGCAGCTAGTTTTAAAGTCTGGGTGGAACAGGAACCAAAGGGGGATGTGACTGCACCATTGCACCCCTTCTCCTGGATCTGTTCCTGATGGCAGCTATAGCAACTCCAAATATACTTCCTTGTTAAAACTTCACTCTCACCTCATTAGCTCTGACCTGACTGGTTACTAGAAAAAGACCAGCAATTAAAGTTATTTTCCCTGGATAAAGCAGGGCTTCTCTACTACAGTGGAAAGAGTGGCTATGAAAGCTATGATTTCAAATGGTGGTAAAGCAAAGACAACACTAAAGTCAGTCCTTGATTGTAATCAAACTGTGACCCAAAACACTTCACAGGAGGATACTTCTACACAATCATTCATCCACCTAAACCCATTGCTGCCATATATAAAAACCACCTTAATTAATGTTACTTATTCAAGCATCAGTAGATGCTCACCTGTCTGCTAGCCTATAATTTATCATGACTTTCTAATACAGTACAAGTCACAGCACTAGAAAACAGTTTCTTGGCACATAAGCAAGACTTTGGTTTGCATTTGCAGTTTCTGTTCATTTAGGGGATTTTATATAGTGTATTATCTATATAATAAATGCTCTGGACCAAACGCAACACAGTTGGAAGACATTTGTCTACTTTTTAGAGTGGGATGAAGTTAACTGGAATTCTTACAATCCTGCCGCATAAAAAAGCTTCTTGGATCGCCCATTCATACTATATTCAATATGAAGTAGAATCTGTGAAGACTTATCAGCAGGGGTCCTGGTTTTGTTTGTTTAAAAATCACAAATACTCTGATAAAAATGGCAAATTCTGATTAAAAAACCCCAAAACCACCGTTTTTCCAGATTTAAATGGAATGCCACTATATATAGGTATCAGTTGAACACAATGTTTTATTGATATATTTACAGCTTTAAAGCAATTTGGAAGCCTGCCAATGCCTCAATCGCTATAATAACTTCTATATACTTATACACTTTGGCACTTGATTTTGGGTTCTTTATCATGGAAAATCAGAGCTTCCCCTCCCCCTTCATTCACTAGGATGTGAGTCCAGCTGCAGCTGTCCCCTCCCCCACTGCTTTGTGGAGCTGAGCAGCCCTGATATGCCAGTGCCCTGCCCATGCCATTGCCTCTCTCTCCTGACCCACAGCCCCCTGGACCTTCTGGTGCTTCTCACTCCCCACCCAAAGTCCCCTGGTCCTGCCACTGCCCCTCACTCACCACCCAGAGCCCCCTGGGCCCTGCAAGTACCCCTCACTTCCCACCCATAGCCTGCCCCACTATGCTGCTGTCTATCACTCCCCACCAACAGCTCCACACCCCCTTAGCCCTGCTGGAGGGAGCCCCCAGATACCAAGGCTACAGGGCCAGGGACACGAGCCCACAGACCCCTGACCCCTCAGCAGCGCCCAAGCCCCAGCTGCTGCCCATGGAAGGCAGTGGCTGCTGTAGTGGAGCGGAGTGCAGACCCTAGCTCTCCCTCTCCCGTGGGCAGTACAGCTGGAGATAAGCCCATGGGGGAGGCAGCAGATGCAGGCTGTGGCTGTGGGCTTAGAGGTCCCCACTCTGCTGCCCTCCCTTTCTGGCCTCCATGGCCCAGTGAGTGACAGCAAACATGGCAGGGCAAAGCAGTGCAGGCAGGCTTGGTGCTGACACCAGGAGCCCCACACCACCATGGTGAACAGCTACCTGCCTGCTTGGCAGCAGAGCCATCGCCCCCCACTGCTGTGGGGTGGGCACAAGGCGCCTTACCATGGTGATGTGGGGCTTCTTGCCATGTCAGGTCTTGCCTGCTGGACCAGAGAATCTGTGAAGACAGGGATCCTGGTTTTCTCTGTTTAAAAATTGAAAATTCTCTAACTAAACCCCCCAAAATCCACGTTTTTCTCTGATTAAAATGAAATCCCACTATATATATAGGTATCAGTTGAACACAATGATTGATTGATATATTTACAACTTTAAAGCAATTTGGAAGCCTGCCAGTGCCTCAATCACTATAATAAAATAAATTCTAAATACCTATAAATTTTAGCATTTAATTTTGGATTTTTTATCATGGAAAATCAGAGCTCCCCTTTCCCCCTTTGTTCACCAGAACATGGTCTAACTGTGGCTGCTATACCATAGCACAGTACCATAAACACCAAGAACGCTTCACAGTATACCATGGCAAAAATCAGAGGCAACAAAGGCACTTCTAATGCCGTGCCCTACAAGGACAGGGATGTAGGTTAGTTAATATGTGCCCACAAAGTCAGAGCAAAAGGACTAGGTACTACATAGGAAGGTAAAACAGCCCACAATTATAGAATCATAGAAAATTACAGTTGGGAGGGACCTCAGGATGACATCTAGTCCAACCCCGACTTAAAGCAGGACCATTCCCAACTTGATCATTCTAGCAAGGGTTTTGTCGAGCCGGGGCTTAAAAACCTCCAAGGGGGGTTGGTTCCTCTATCTCTCTAGGTAATCCATTTCAGTGCTTCACCACCCTCCTAGTGAGAACATTTTTCCTAATATCCAACCTAAACTTCCCTTGCTGTAACTTGAGACCATTGCTCCTTGTTCTGTCATCTGTCACCACTGAGAACAGTTTAGCTCCATCCTCTTTTGAACCACACTTCAGGTAGCTTAAGGCTGCTATCAAATCCCCCCTCAGTCTTTTCTTATGCAAACTAAATAAGCCCAATTTTCCTTATGTCACGTGCCCCAGCCCCCTAACCATTTTCACTGCCCTCTGCTGGACTCTCTCCAATGTATCTACATCTTTTTCATAATAGGGGGTCCAAAACTGGACACAGTACTCCAGATATGGCTTTACCATGCAGAATAGAGGGGAATAATTACTTCCCTCAATCTGGTGGCAACACTTCCTAATCCACAAAAATTATTGCCTCTTGCATATTCCTGGACCGTTGTGGCTACAACATCAGTCCAGGAATATAACGAAAGGTGATTCACTATAAAGAAAGGTGATTTTTATATATGACAAAAATGTGTTCTGGAAGTACGGGTGATTGTGGCTGTGGAGAAGGATCAACCTATGAAGTGTTTAGGACACAGTTTGACCCAGGTGGGAAAAAATTCTTGCCTGTTCTTGGGAACCTTGCTGAGCATTCACCATTCAAAAGACCATTCAGGCTTCTGATAGTTGGGAATCCTTGTTTCATTTTTTGTCTGTCATATTAATCCATTACATTTAATCTTAAATTGTAAACTTTGCTGAAGTAGGAACTGTTTCAATATAAATTTGTACAGCACCTACCAAAACATGGCCTGATTTTGAATGGGATCTCTGGGAGCTAACATAAATGAATAAATGAATAAATAAATAAAGCCAAGCACATAGCCATCATGAACATCTACAAAGCTACTCTATACTTTTGGGGCAGCAGCATGTTGTGACCAAAGGGATGGCAACTAAGAGTAGTTATGTTGACAATCTTATGAAGTCTATAGACAGTTTATGAAGAGGTCCCTTGCACCTATCATTCAAAAATCAGCAGCCTAATGCTGTCCCCATACAACTAAGAGCTTTACACTGAAGATTTTCTCCCATCCCTTCACTCAAAAGATCCAGCTGGACAGACCTTGGAGTTCACCACAACCAGGAAAACCTAGGTCTGGGGCCAATGAATCATCTGGCCATAGCCAAATTTAAAATAAGGAAGCCACTTGAAAAGAACACCCAGTAAAATATTTTGACATTAAAAGGGCTGAGAATACCCAGTAGCTGAGTAATAAAAGGTAGGCAAGCAGGCAAGAATTCCCTAGAGAAAAATACTTTATGGGAAGATTACATTCCTGCTGCAGAATTCTCTAGGAAGGTTCAAATCTATTCAAGTCTGCATTCATCTATCTGGAAACATATATAATGTGTTATTTCTGAAGAACCTTCTTGTTTTCATCCTTCTTAAATTGTGCAGGACTTTCATATGGCATTACAGACAAAACAGATCTAGAACAGTTTCAAACTTCCCTAAAAATATTCTCCCTCCTTTTTTTGTCTATATGCTTCCAATCCTTGTGGTAGTTAAAGTTTGTTTTTGAGGACAGAAATAAGAGTTAGATTACACATACCTTGGAAATGTCAGCAGCATATAGCACATTATGATTTAACTGACCATGTCAGACATTTTTGCAATTTAAACAGAGAATGGGTTTTACGGGAGATGGAAACAGAAAATCTCTGTGACCTGTTTCTGAAATTCTGACTTATGGCAGTGAAGTGAAAAACTAAGAGCTGAAACAGTCTACAAAAAAAATCGCATCTGCCTCAGCCATTATTTCTTTTCACCAAAATCACCCACGTTCACTCAACTTAATTACTCCCAGTATCTCTAGTGGCTCTCTTCCTATCCCACATACCTGTTCCAGACAGGGTTGCTTGGACCTCAGTATGAATGAGCACTATCCATTAATCATTGCTTCCCCAGCCTGAAACCCCGTGGCTTGCATACCCAAGCTAACTTAGACGGTCCCAGACCCTTCAGGGTAAATAGATTCTATCATGCAGAGCAGTAGCTGGTATGAAACCCTACAGTGAGGCAGACAAGGTAATTTGGGCAAATGCGATATCTTTTATTACACCAGCTGAATACTTGAAAAAAATATTCTTTGCAAGCTTTTGAGCACAAGCACCCTTCTTCGGGCATAGGAAAAGTCTGCTGGTATTTGTGTACTCTCTAGGGTAGAATAGAAGCTTAACCCAATATGCTTTTTTAAGTGCACATAGACTTTAGATATTTGCACACTGCATAAAGATAGATCCTGCTAGTTCCTGGTGCATCTCTACAGAAGCAACGCTTTATCATCTGGATCATATTCCACATCACTTTAC
>NW_017729006.1:15615946-15633767 GCF_001723915.1 Gavialis gangeticus | reverse complement strand
AGTAATAGTGAAGAACACTTCCATGTCATCACATTATCTGCTTTACTACCAAAAGAACTTGCATTTTAATACCTACGCTCCTTCTTGCCTATAGCAGAAAATATGTTATTTCACATTTACGTCTGCAAACCTCCTAATTCTGAACAGTTCCCTAGAGACATCCACTCTACATACATGTAGGGTTTGATCAAACACTTATAATTAAATCACATTACATAACCTGCAAAGTAAAGATTTACCATAGCATTCTATGCATCACATTTTTCATACTTCAATGCTTGTAAAAATGTAAGTATTTAATTGAAGGAAAAACTAATTTCATTTAATGACATATATATCCTTACTACCCAATAATGAACTTTTATAAATCTGGAGCCACATTCTATTCCCCATTGAAATTAAGGGCAAAATGTCATTACCTTCAATAGATGTAGGATGGCTCTTCACCAATTTCAGTAACTTGTAATGCTATATAAAATACATGTTTGGAAAAAAAAACAAACCAATGTATGCAGGTCACAATGGGCACATTTACATGCTGTGTAACACACACACACACTTTGGTTAGTTTACAAGGTACAAATCTACCCTGCTTCCTCCTCTACCTCAGTCTAACACTGCTAACTATTAGGGGTGTGCAAAATGTGCCATATTCGATTCAGGTTCAGATTTGCCCTGAATCAGGGACAGTGATTTGATTAGTTGATTTGGATCACTGTCTTCAATTCAATTCGGCTGAATCTGAATCTGCAGATTCAATACTGATTCAGAGAAGCAGCGATTCGGCCATAGACACAGGTTTAAATGTTTTTTCTACATACCTCGAGGTACCAGGCATGGCTCGTGAACACTGCAATGGTGGGGTGGATGGAGCATCCCACAGGAGCATGGAGAGGGCCCCTCGTGTGCTTGGCGGTGAACCCAGAAGTGGACTGGAAATACTCCCAGTCCACTTCCGGGTCGGCTGACAAGTGTGCTGGGGCCCCCCCTTGCAGCCTCCTGCCTCAGTGATTGGCTGTGGGGGGACCCTGGGTACCCCCCAGACCCAGAAGGCACCAGTCACTGAGCCCTGGGTGCCCCCTGTGCACTCCCCAGTGGACCCGGAAGTGGACGGAAGTGCTTCTGGTCCACTTTTTGGTCTGCTGGTGAGCATGCTGGGGAGCACCCCGCACTTCTGTGGGATGCTCCATCCGCCCCACCATTGCAGCATTTACGAACTGCCTGGTACCTTGAGATATGTAGAAAAAAACATTTAAACCTGTGTCTATGTCTGAATCATTGAATATTTCAAATTACTCCGAATCAATTTGGAGAGATTAAAGGGTCTCTTGATTCAGTTTTGATTTGGAGATTTGGCCACTGAATTGGGTTGAATCTCTGCTGATTTGAATCAGGGACCAAAGCTTTGCACAGCCTTACTAACTGTGTCCTTCTGTTCAAGAAGCTCATAAACCCAAGATAACATGAGCTACAATTCATGACAGACCTTCTTGAGGTTTACCAAATGCAAGCTAGCTTTGAATTAGGTAGCCTGAGGACTGTTAACAGTTTAACTGTACAGACCTTTATGCTGCTACATGTTGTAAAACCTAGCTGAAAATTTCAGTAAATATCAGAAAGTTAGCTTGTGTCAAGATCCCTAGTCCTGTTACTATGGCTGTTCAAGTAGCACCAACCAGACTAACTATGATCATTTGAAATTAGCTCTGGTATGACTGCGGGAGCTGTGGTCATAGCCCTGAGGACACACCCTCACTTTACATAGGTAAGTCTATACCAGAAACCTACTATGCCAGGCAACAGCACTCTCAAACATGCAGTGCAGCTCCGTACAGTTTATCTTGTGAATTGAAAGCAGCGTAGTCATGTTCACATGGTGTGGCACCAAACTAATTAGCCCACTTCAAGTGCCAGACAAAGAAGCTGCTTATCTTCCAATTAATGTAGTAGTCTGCATGAACTGTCATCACTGGCAATTCCTTGATTTGAGGATGATCTTTACCGTGGCTCATTGATGGGTCTTGAGGTGACTTAAGAGTCCAATCCCTGAGCCGCAGAAACGTTTGCAGAAGTTGCAGGTCTTCCCACAGGAGACAGTAGGCTACAGGCTGGAATTCCACTCCTTTTCCTTCCTCTACTCTCTCCTCTCTGTTTCCAGGACAAGACACTTTACCTTGAAACACTGCCACTTGGTTGAGGTGGTGGTGCCATTGCAGATGATTGGCAGCCAGCTCCTCCTAACTCTTAATGCCAACATCCACTTTCTTGAGGTATGCCTTCAATGTGTTCTTGTAGCATTTCCTCTGGCCACTGTGAGATCTCAAGCCATTACTAAGATGGGAATAGAGTCAGGGAGCTGAGTCAGGCATCTGCACACAATGTCCAGGCCAGCAAAGTTGGTGCTTGAGGATCACCCACTCAGTGCTGGTAACATTGACTTCAGCAAGGTATTGGTGTTTGTGCGGTGATTCATAGATATTAGGGTCAGAAGGGACCTCAGTAGGTCATCGAGTCTGACCCCCTGCCCTGGGCAGGAAAGAGCACTAGGGCCAGATGATCCCAGCTAGGTGCTTGTCCAGTCTCCTCTTGAAGGCCCCTAAGGTAAGGGAGAGCACCACCTCCTTTGGAAGCCCATTCCAGATTCTGGCAGCCCTTACTGTGAAGAAGTTCTTCCTAATGTCCAACCTAAATCTGCTCTCCATCAATTTGTGGCCATTGTTCCTAGTTACTCCAGGGGGTGCCCTAGTAAGTACAGCATCTCCTATTCCCTGCTGCCCTCCCCTGATGAATTTATAGGCAGCCACAAGATCACCTCTCAGCCTTCTCTTGCGAAGGCTGAAGAGTTCTAGGTCCCTCAGTCTCTCTTCGTAGGGCCTTGCCTGCAGGCCTCTGACCATACGAGTGGCCCTCCTCTGAACCCTCTCAAGATTCTCTGCATCCCTTTTGAAGTGTGGTGCCCAGAACTGGACACAGTACTGCTACTGTGGCCTAACCAGTGCCACACAGAGGGGAATCATCACCTAGTGGGGCCTGTTCATCATGCATCTGCTAATGCATGATGCAGTGCAGTTAGCCTTATTCATCACTTTGTCACGTTGACGACTTATGTTCATCTTGGAGTCAGCTATGACTCCAAAATCCCTTTCCGCTGCTGTGCTGTTGAGAAGGTCATCCCCCAGCCTGTATATGTGTTGGTGGTTCTTTTTGAGAAGGTGCAACACTTTGCACTTGTCTTTATTGAACTGCATCCTAAATGATCTTCCCATTTGATGTGGAGGATTTTCCAAAGGCATCATTGGTGATACCTCTACAGGCTCTTGAGATAATGACGGTAAGTCATCCACAGTTCACATCCACAGAGGAGAATGGGGATGATGAATGCATTGTGGACCTGGATCTTTGTGTCCTTTTGGTGACTGCAATGAATAAAGACATGTCAAAGCAATTTTCCAGGGAGGCTCATCCACACTGGATCCTGTGCTGAATCTCTTCAATGGTTGCTCTCTGAGAGAGGTAGCTACTAAGGTAGGGGAAGTGCTTGTCTACCTCCAGGATCTTTCCCTCAATGGCAATTTGGGGGAGGGGGGCCATACTCACGGGCCAGGGCAGGATGATAGAACACTTCAGTCTTCTTGGGCATCTTTACGTGTGCTCCAGGAGTGGGTGGGAGGAAGCACTTTAAGTAGAACATCCCACACTTCAGAATGGTGGTGGAGGTCCTTTAACTAAAACTCATTTTGAAGTGTAGGGACACTGAATACACAAGACACAGAGGCTGCTGGAGCATGCTAATTAGGACTGCTAATTAGCACTCTCCAGCAGACTCAGTTAATTGAGTCTGCTCTGACATGTTGTAATTAAAGAGATCCAGCACTGTCTAGAGTTTTTCCTCAGTGTGCACAAGGATGGTGCAATCATCAGCATACTGAAGGGTCAAGGATGGTAGTTTTGAGTACTTTGGTCTTCAAGTGAAATTGTCCCAAGTTGAAGAGCTCTGAAGCCCATCTGTTTAGTGTCAATTCTGGAAGGAAGGTGGTCCTTAATTAGAAACAGGATGACTGTCAAACAGAGCTGGGGTGATCATGCATCCTTGCTTGACCCCAGTTCAGTCTCCTATCCACTACAAAGAACAGTCGCAGTCTCTTGGTCATGGACAAGCCTCAGGACCTTGATGTACTTTTCAGGACATCCAAATCTGACCAGTACTTTCCACAAGGCTTCACGACTGATGGGATCAAAGGCATTAGTAAAGTTAATTAAGGCAATATACATGTCCTGATATTGCCCCCAACTCTTTTCTTGGATCTGGCAGCCAACAAAGATTATTGCCCCACAGGATGGTCTGAAACCACACTGAGATTTTGGCAGGACTTCCTCAGCAGTAGGTAGAACACAGTTCAAGAGGATGTGGGACAGGATTTTCCCTGCTGTGAAAAGGAGGACGATACCTTGATAGTTCTCAAACACAGACTTACCTTCTTTGTTAAAGATAGTCATGACGTTGGCATTCCTGAGGATCTCTACATTGTTCCAAATTCAGAGAATAAATTAATGGAATCTCAGAACCAGTTCCTCAATGCCAGCAGATTGTAGATGTCATCAGGTACACCATCTAGTCTAGTAGCTTTGTTGTTTTTGGTTTTCTTGATGGCACGCTAGACTTCTAGGGTAGGAGAGGTGGAGAAAGATCCTCTTTCAAGGTGTTGGGAGATAACTGTGACAGATATCACCACTGAGTTCTTGAGTGCCTCCAACTGCTCTTTGCATCTAGCTTTGATAGATGCATGAACCAGCACAGGCTGTTTGAGGGTGATGTAAATATATTAAGTCTGCAGTACAGACACGTGTATGTAGAAATTGGGTATGCCTTGGCAAAAAGTCTGATATAGCTTCTGGAAACACTATGTTCACCTATCAAGATTCTTATCCAAGGTGACATCACCGTAGTATCTGAGCACCTCCCCAAATTTGAAAATAGCATAAACCACTCTCTTCTTTCCCTGATAGCAAGTGACAGCTTTGGTTTTAGCTTAGAATTTTTTTAAAATAGGTGCCAAACAAAAGACTCCTATGCCTATATTTAGGCACCTATATAAATGTCTTTGATTTTCAAAAGCTCCTGTTTGATTCCCCTTAGCAAAACTTGAATCACTTATTTATGTGCCTATCTTTACGCATCTATTTTTGAGAAACATGGTCTTTGTACAAGTTTTTGATACAACTTCCTTGTACTTTTTAAATAACTCATTCATTCAGTCCTAGTAGAAATTCTGGGATCTTGTAAATCATATTTTTACCCATTTGTCATTTCTAAACATTAAGATGTGAATATTTTAAAATAATTTATAATAAGAAGAATACGGGGAAGCAGCACTTACCTTTTTCATTCCATCCTGGAACCATTTTTTCTTTTTTTAATAGGAGCAGCATGAAGATTTATTATACTAATAACAACATACAAATACCTTGTTGTGAATGTAATCTCACACAGCATCAGTTTCTACAACTACTATCTGGCATCATCTTAGTAAACATGTCAGAATTGGAAAATAAAGTAGCTAATATTTTTGCCACTTGGTAACAGATTTTCTCTATTTAGCCCAGAGACAAGCAGACATGCCATTCCTTGAAACAGACCATATATGATTAAGAGTCCAGGGAGAGGTATTTGTATATCCTCCTGAGTACCTAGCTATCTGAAGGAAAGATGGAAAGGGTATTAAAGAGACAACCATGCTTCTCCCTCTGGCAGTGGAGTTATGGCCATGCCTGGCAGTGGTATGTGTGCATTTGGAATGGGAGAAGGAAAAGATTTCACTCTTGCCAATACCACTGCTCAACCCCACAGAGCTAAACTTAATTTGAACCAAAACAGGTCAAACAGAGCAGAAAGAAGTGCTGAACTCCACAAATAGCAGGAAGACGTGCTGAACTCCCAGCTGACTTCCTGCCCTTTGGGTGGGGGGCTGGACTCGATGATCTTCCAAGGTCCCTTCCAGCCCTAATGTCTATGAAATGTATATGAGATAGGGTTAATATTACTTTCTGGGAGGATCTGAGAGAACCCAACTGTCCTTGCTTTTGGGGTTGAGGGAACCCAGTATTTTCAGGATTTGCTCATCCAGAAGAAATTTCTCTCCTCCACCCAAGGGTTTTTCCCATGAATGCTGCCTGCCCCTGGAGGCTGGGGGGAGACATGGCAAGCTCCCACATGCGGCAGTGGCGCTGTTGGTAGCAGGACTGTGGCGGAGGCAAGTGGGGAGCTGCTGCAGGCAGCCACAGCACTGTCAGCAGCAGAGGAGGGGGTGGCAAGTGCCGACCAGTGGTCAGCGACCACCTGCACACACCGCTGGTCAGCAACCACTTGCAGACACTGCTGTACACATGGACTCGCATGCACCCCTAAGCATTGCCAATGTTTTTTCCTGTGAGAAGTTATTGTATGGCATGTTGTAGATGTTCAGTGGGCAAGAGTAAGTAACCAGCTATCCTGTATACTATGTTAAGCTAGCTAAAGTCCACCCCAGTTTTTAGCAGCAGCAAGGCACCTAATAAAGTTTGTCAGTCTGTAAATTTTATATCTCTAGTACAAGAAAATGAGGCAGCTGCACACTGCCTTTTAGTTTGGTGCATTGCTTAATTTTTTGTCTTCATTCTTAAATAAGAAATTAGTTATAACTAACTGAACAATTCCATAATTAGGCTGCCACGGGGAAGACACTGATATCTAGGAAAATCTTTACAGAGAGTCATTTCTTCTAATGAAGCCTGCATTTTGTAAACAGATTGTTCATGATTCAGAAGGATTCAGGAAACTAGAGACTTTAAAACTGTTATTTGGATGTTGCTAATTAATTTGATTGTGCACTAACGCACTGTTTTGTGAATTAAATATTCTAGCTTCTTAAGCACTTATTGTTCCACTGGGGACACCACTTGTTAGAAGCATGCTTGTTGACTTTTGGGAGAAAAAAGTGACCTATTTATAGTTATCCAGCATCTGCTGAAAAGAATGAAAAGTCTGTACCTTGCTCTTAATTATGAACAACATCATTTAGTGTTTTGATATGTCATCTCCTTAGCTTATCCCATTTTCCAGACAGCTTTCAAAGGAAAGAAAAAGCGTTTTCCAAGTTAATTTTTAAAAATATTTTCATTGACCTATAATCAAGTTTTCTATAACTTCACACTAACCTATGAGAAATTATATTAATGCTTAGGACACTGTACAAAAATGGGCTTCATCCCAAAACTCAAATACACAAGCACAGAATATTGTCTGCCTTATAAAAAAGGATTAATTGGCTTCACTTTTTATTTGTCTGTACAAAGCCCGAAGGTTATCCTATGTTGAGCAGCCTTTTCATCTTCTAATTTCTCTGTTATTACTCTATGGATAGTTTTTGAATAATAATAATTTCAAAATCAAATTCAAGAAGCTCTTTCATTTACCATTACCCTCTTTCTTCCTTCCCTGCTGTCTTCAGCTTGCTGCCCCTGTGCTCTCCTTCATCTTATCTTAATTGGACTGTAAACTCTTCCAGGCAGAGTTTAGTTATTTACTCTGTGTGCAGGAATTGAGGCCTCACTGCTGAACTGGAGGGGTCTAGATACTACTGGAATGCAAATAAAGAAATTCAAGTTAAAAATGGTCAGCCAAACAAGAAACGGCAGATAGCAAAGGTCTGACCATCTCCTGGCTTCTGATAATCAAACCATAAGGAAGCACAAAATAAGTATTAAAGAGCATGTATACACTTGATTTTCAAGCAGGCCCACCTTTTTTGATATGACTGTGTAGTAACTTTGTTGGATTCAACAGAGTAATACTGGTGTAACCCCAGTCTAATTAAGATTAGAATGAAACCCTCCACATCTTGTTTTTCTAACCTAGAAGGACTTCAACGCAATAATTTTCCCTAGCGTAATCAGCAGCAGCTATGACAAGAGGAAGAAAACAGAAAGATGTCCATCTGGCTAATAGACTAGTGCATGGTAACAGTCAAATGCATGAAGGGTGGTGGGAGTGAGAGGGCGGTGTTGAAGTGTAACACAAAAGATATAATGGAGATGGAATAGTTAGAGGAGTCTCAGAAAGGGCATGTTTACACTGGAAATTGTTCCTAACAGAATTCACCATCTTTAATCTCCCAAAGAGGGCCTTTATAATTAGAATGGACACACTTTTGGAAACTGTACAATTGGGAACAATCTTGCATTATTATGGAGATGGACCAAGTGACCTTGTAAGTTATTTCCACCTCTGATGTTGATTTTCTATAAAGAACAGGAGTTTCTGCATTGATTGTATTATTGCATAGTCTTTCTTTAGTTTTTTAAAAAGGACAATCTTAAAAATACCAGTACAATTCTAGGATTTTAGCTAAACAAGTACAGAAGATCCAGCAAGATACAGATATACAGATTGATATAAGACAATACTAGAACTGACAAAGAAAAGTGCAAGTCAGACATGACAACTGAATTTTATCTTGAAGGACTAGACTTCTCACACTCCTAACAGCATATACAGACATACACAGTAGTTTTAACTATGTCCTGCCAGAGCTATTTATTACTAAATGAATAAGCTATGCCTTGCTGGGAATCACAGATGAACGCTTCAGATAACTAGTAACCAAGACTGGCATTTACAAGGTCACAAGCAGCCTTCATAATGGTTACAGTTGAAGATACAAGCAACCCCCGCTTAGCACTCTTAATTGGTGCCTGAAAAATCAAGCATTAAACAAAACAAGCATTAAGTGAAACTGAAAGTATTTGATGATCCAAGATGGCAACCATGAGTGTTAGAAGGAAACGCGCTGAGCACTAAGTGAAATCAGGTATCAATTTAAAATGAGCATTATAGCAAAATATCGCTAAGTGAAGCAGTGTTAAGTTGGGGTTGCCTGTAGCCTCTGGCCAGTAGTGTCAGGGGCGCAGTTTACTGAATTACTGAGTTACCAGTATGTGATCTAAACACATGCATTAAATGATTTTATTTCTCTCTTTCCCCCCTGCACATTAGCTAGTAATAAAAGTTGAATTCTTGCTCTCAAATGCAGACAAAACTTTTTCAGCAGCCATTTGGTAACTCTGGATTGCACTCAGGGAAGGATCCTACGGAGGTTAAGCTAATAGGGATCTTTATAATTTAATAGTACCTCCTCTTTCCATGGGGACTTAAAACAAGGACACATGAGATTAAACTACTTTTTGTGGTATGTCTCAAAGAGCCTAAAAAAATGTTCTGTAAGCTTTTTCTGAGAGATCCTTCCTATTCCACAGTAAAACAAAAGCAAGCAGTGACACTGCCACTTTTAGAAAGAATTCCATATAAGCTACTTGATTCTTTCTTACTGAGGCCTTGTATGTATCAATTTAGGCTTTGTAAGGTGCCCAGTAAACAGAGCTATGTGAAGCTTTGGTCACTGATTCAATTCAGCAGAGATTCAGCTCAATTTGGTGGTTGAATCTCCAAATCCAAATTGAATCAGAGACCCTTTAATTTCTCCAAATCAAATCAGAACCCTCCAAATCGATTGGAGAGATTCAGAAAGATTAGATGATTTGGACATAGACACATCTTTAAATGTTTTTTCTACATACCTCAAGGTACCAGGTGGCTCATGAATGCTGAGATGCTGGGGTGGATGGGGCATCCCACAGGACTGTATGTGTGTGGGGGGGTCCCCAGCATGCTCGGCAGCAAACCTGGAAGTGGAGCAGAAACACTTCCAATTCACTTCTGGGCCTGCTGGGAAGTGCGCAGGGCCCCCTTGCCCCGTGCCCTGCCAGCTCAGTGACTGGTGCCTCCTGGGTCTGCCACTTCCGGGTCCCCTCACAGTTAATTGCCAAGCTGGAGGGTGCGGGGGTGGGGGGGGGGGGAAGAGGGGCCACATGCTCAGCAGTGGACTTGGAAGTGGACCGGAAGTAGATTTCATAGATTTCGGGTTGGAAGGGACCCCGGAAGATCATCAAGTCCAGCCCCCTGCCTAGGGGCAGGAAGTCAGCAAGGATCATAGGATTCCAGCAAGATAAACATCCAAAAGTGTCTTGAAGGTGTTCAAAGTGGGTGCTTGAACCACCTCCAGTGGCAGACTATTCCAAACCTTGGGAGCTCAGACAATAAAGAATTTCTTCCTTATGTCCAGCCTGAAACTGTTGCAGAGGAGTTTGTGACTGTTTAGCCTTGTCATCCCTTGGGGCACTCTGGTGAACAGATGTTCCCCCAGATTCTGGTGAACACCCCTAATAAACTTATAGGTAGCCACCAGATCGCCCCTAAGCCTGCGCTTTTCCAGGCTGAAGAGTCCCATGGCTCTCAGCCTGTCGTCATAAGGTCTGTTATCCTGACTTCTGATCATGCGCATGGCTGTCCTCTGCATTGTCTCAAGCTTCTCCACATCCTTTTTGAGTTGTGGAGCCCAAAACTGGACACAGTACTCCAGCACTGCCCAGCTCAGAAGCACCTGCCCCTGGCAGACCAAGGGCAAGCCTGGTCTCCGGTACTAGCAGAGAGTGGGAGACACAGGGAGCTGAGCCTGGGAAAGGGTGCCACTCCTGCTGCTGGATATCCATGCAGCAACTTGAACCTCTTCTACTAGCAGTCTTGGACCAGTTCTGGTGCAATGCCAGGGCTGGGACCAGCAATCAGTCAATTATCAGTCTTAGCTCTGGCACCATATGTAAGCCTTGAATGTGCTCTGGTGTGAGGCTGTTGATCAGTCCCAGCCCATGCACTGCACCAGAATCCTGAACTCATATTAATTCCATGGAGCAGTCTGACAATAGCTGAACACATATTTCCTAATGTAATTTGGATATATTTCTCCCATGAAACTTTACAATGATATGAGCACACTTAGCACGTTTTACTGCTTGAATGAATGGATGCTTGCCTTTGAAGTGTAGTTGATGTATCCTAAGTGTATTGTGTGATAGGGCCCTTAGCATGGGGAAACCTGCAATGATGCCCATGCTGTACCTACTGTGTGTGCAGAGGATTTATTCTACAGGGATACCTTCATGACCTCTAAATATATATATAGTTACAATTATCCAGTGCCTTTTCCAAAAAAAGAAAAAAGAGAAACCATTACAAGTCTTTTTGTATGCTAGCATGCCAGTCACAGAAAGCAGAATTTGTCTCTCCCTTCTAGAAACAGGTGGGTTCCTTGCCAAGTAGGTAACTGCTGAGTGAGTAGCATCATTTGACCTTTTTGCAGGGCAGTCAAATGAAAACTACACCACACTTATTTTCTTTTCCCTTGGAATTTCCACTTTGTCCACTTAGTGTATTTTCAGGCAGTTCCTGTTAAGCAGATGACAGCTTTAAATGCCTCCCTGTAAAATGCCAACACAGCCCATCATCACATCTCCATAGGCTTTAAACACTTTAGAGTTCACAGTCAAAACTGGATTTTCCAGTTCAGTGAATCCGTTAGCTGACTATTGTTCCAAAATCCTTATATTTGCTGAGGAAAGAATACTGATTCTCTTACTGAACAGAAAGTTGCCATATGACTCAAAATATTTTGGATTTAATTGCAAAGCTATGTCCTTGATCCAAGAGGATAATGGCTTTTTTATTCTTTTCTCTCTTTCTCATCTTTTCCAACTCACTATCATAATGTTTGCCCTGATTCTGAAGGCCTTTATTAGATTTTTTCTAATCTAAAACATTCCTAGGGCTTCACTCTTGTGATGTTATTGCTTAATAAACAGTGTGGAAACTTGGAGTTCCTCAAAAAAGGTCTAACATGAAAATAGTTTCCGTAATGAACAGATTTCAATTTAACTCTCATCACAGAAGTGCTTTAATGAAAAAAGGAGGACTACAAGTTCACATGAAGTAGACATTTAAAATGGTAAAGAAAAAGATGCTGCACTCTTACTATATTACCCCTTGAATGCACTCTTGGAGGGGCAGGAAAAGGAGAGTGACAACAGGTTAAAGGGGAGAGAAATTGAATGTGGTGCTTAAGTGGTAAAATCTGCTGCTTCGTTCCTGGATATGAAAGGGTCAATGGCAGTGAAATCAGTGTCATTTATCTGCAAAGATAGGGGAAGGGGTTCTGGGAATAGGCTCTGTAGCAATCACCAGATTCAATAAAAGCAGGCATACAAGACTGGAAAAACAACAGACTTTATGTAGTATACTGCTCTGGGGTTAAAGACTCTGTCTGGCTCTAACTGACTAACAGCTACTTAACTGAGGGACTCTCTCTCAATTACCAACTTCCTCTAAGTAATGAAGTGTCTCTGAATTATGACTTTCATCACTCTTAATAATAAATAAATAAATATAAATGTCAATAAACACCCAAATCAATTAACACCCTTCTAGGGTGGGTTTAATAGCACTTCACTCTGGAGTGAGTCTTTAACACTCACTCTCCTGTTCCCCCTTTTCTGCAGCTCTTTTAACAAGCCTTTTAGGAGGTTTCACTTTCTTCTCAGACCGGAGAAGTATCAGATCTAGTTTCTGATACGTTTTTCATGGGAAGCTTTTCCTTCAAGTCTTGATAGATTAGAGTCCTTATACTGGGGTCTGAATGACTTGCACTCTTGGCAGCTGTGCTTCTGCACCTAGTACAAAGTTCTTTAGCCACAGACAACTGAGGCATAATTTGTGTCCATAAATACATTCTTCCTATAAAGGCATGGTTGCTTTGTGTTCTGAAACAATTGTTTTCTTCCTAAGACTGTGCAGATTTGAGCTGTGATGGCAGAGGATTATCATCAGGAGACATGAATGCTGTGTCTTCTTGTACTGAAAACACACTCTTAACTAGATTCATTTATACCACAAGCTGCCAGACCCAAACTTGGTGTCACCTCCCTAGGTACCACAATGAATAGGAGTTTATATATTCTATTTTTACATTGGATGCTAGCAATGCATCTCCCTTTCATTGGCATATTTGTTCCTGAATAGCCAGTTATTTTAACGTTTGTTGGGCTCATTTTAGGTCTCATTTTTAATTTGTTATATTCATGCTCTTGTAAACTATGAACCTGAGCTGCAGGTTCCAGTTTAAATGAAACCAGTACTCTTTGCACTTCCACTGGCAACATCCAGTCCCTCTCATTGAATTTGTCTGATTTTACCATGTCTCTCTAAAATTGTTCTGGTATACTCACAACTATATGCACTTTAGGCTTTTGTGTTCAGGATCTGCAGCACCTGGCTGAATGGTTCCTCTTGTTACAGTTAAAACAGAGCTTTCTAAATGCTACGTATCTGGGGATATGCTGCTTCCATACTTGGTACATATCAGCTCATGGGCAGATCTAGAATTTTGAAGTGGGGGGTGCAGATGGCGATATGCACCATTACATATAAAACAACATACATTTTTCTCCAGTTAAAAATAAACTAGAAGCTTTACTAATATGCCAGTAGATTATTCAGAGCTGTATTATTCAGTTTAAGATTGAAGAAAAAACAAATAAAACTTGATTGGAATGAGTGAAAAACAAATCTGCAGGACTGTGAAATAGGAGCTTCATTACTAGGAGCAGCTAACAGACAGCAGAATTGCAAAACAAAGGATAGCTTGATTGGTGGAAAATGTAAACCATTAAGAAGAAGAAAAAGTAATTAACACCTGTGGAATGAAAAGTTTAGAAGGGATCAGGTACATGACAATGATCCATTCAGTCATTTCAAGGACTCAGCACTGCCTGACTAAAAATTTTGCTGCCACTTCCAGGTTTTAAATTTTGGGTGGAAGAGAAATCAAAATAGGGTGTAAGGGTGCCATTGCACCCTTCCTGTATCAGCCCTTGCATCAGCTTATTAGCTCTCTACCCCTTAGAGGCCTCCTTGCCAGTGGAAAAATCCACACTCTCAGGTGGCTTCTTCTGACCACATGCTTTCTGGCCTACTGCATGGATAACTCCTTCTGGTGCTTTCAGTTCTGCATGCTGGGCCTTCACAGTTTATGTTGCCCTACACACTTAGACAGTCTTTTATAGGGGCAAAACTCCTTCATGCAGTGGTCTTTCTTGTAATGCAGTGTCTGCAGTGCCACAAATAATCTTATCCCTAATCAGAGATGCTGTTAAGTTCCTAAACGCACTGTTTTTAATCAGTCTCTTTAGTTCTGTAAACATGCTGATCTATACTTTGTCCTGTTGTTTGTCTGAACATAAAAAAATCCCATGTCTTTCAAGGGTCTCATTCTTTTTTGGCATGCAGTATTCCTCAAATGTGGACAGTATGACACTTAATTGCATATTTTGGCCTCTTCAAAGGAAAAGGTGTTATAAACAACCAGGGCTTCCTCCCCCACAACATGCAAAAAGATTGAGGTTTTGATGTTGTCATCTTTTCCTCTGCCCCTGTGGCTGTTCTGTAACAAACCATTGCCTGAAGCCCCTCCAGCTCTCCAGCTTGACAGCAGAAGGGCAGATGGAGGTTGCAAAACTTCTGTAATTAACTGTCCTTTTACTTAGACAATAACTGTGCAGGAAGATAGCTTACAGAGGCTTACATGGCTGTGCTGCTCTATTTGTGATCTCAGTTTCCAAATTCGTCTTCAGTTGGAACGCAAATTGTTTCAAGTTCTCTCATCTGCCACTTTTGACACCATGTAGTGATCACCAGACTCAACAAATGTAGGTATACATAAAACTTTAATTGTGGAGCAGTGCGCAACCTCTAAAGACCCTGTCTGACTTATTGACTAACAGTGACTTGACTGAGGGACCATCTTCCAAATACCACCTTCCTCTAAAGCTGGTGTCTTTAAATTATAACTTTCATCACTAAAGGCTCCACAACAGCTTAATGTCCACCAAAAAAGAGGGGCACATTGATGGAAAAGCAAGTCTGGGTTCAGGAAGGGCCAAAGGGTTTGCTGCTTCATACATCAATCCACTCACCCCCAGGCAAAATATATTAGGCCTCTGGGAGCTATGGCAGCAGCAGTCACAGCATGGTCTGAGACCAACTTTATGGACAAGCATCCTCTTGTTTCACCTGCCCAACCTATAGGCTGGACATGAAAATCTGGGCCTAAATTAATGGTTAAAAAAAGAGGGGCCTTGATTCCTTTTAATCATGATGATCAGGTGAAAGAACTAGCTCCAGATAAAACTTCATAGATATTTTTACAACTTAGAAGTAGTAGTTCAGTCTACCAGCTAAGTAAATTTTGGATGTCAATCATCATATATTTAGTCTCATTCAACAAAATCCTGTTGTCTTTACTCAATTTTTCTTAGCCTTTGCTGGAGCCGAGATACTACAGAAAATAATATTAGAAATATATGTTTTAATTTAAAGTGTACTTGGATTTGACCCAGGTAACTATGAATCAATCTGAAGTAAAATCCTAGTGAGTGCAAGATGGTTAACTAACTCTAGCTATGTCCACAGTGACGACAGTCTGAGAGAAGCAAAGAAACAAGACAGATGCTTCTTGGGACAGGGATAAAGTGCTTCATCTCGGTACAGAAGTTCCAAAACTTTTTCTTATTGCGTACCCCCTTCCAGATTTACCGGCTGCCTGTGTACCCCTCCCAGCATATTTTAACCCCTTAAATGCCAATTATAATGAAAATTAAGTCTACTATTACACAATTTCTCCCATGTACTTCCCCACCACCACCCCAGGGGTACGTGTACCACAGTTTGGGAGCCCCTGATCTCCTAACCATCCTGCAATTTCTCATTCAAGTATAAACTACTCTGCAAGGGTCCTAAATCCAGCTATCACTTGGTAAAAGAGCTATCAAGACCATAAAAAAACAAAACCACCATTGAATTTCAATAAATGTCCTTTTTGAGTGCTCTACTTTTATATGTAGCAGTATTATGTAACATCATCCAAATAAAAAAAAACATGTATAGTAGCTTGGTTGCCACTACACCATTGGATTTAACTTGCAGCTATTATGCAGTTCTGAAATGTCATGGTGTTTTGTTCAGAACTAGTAAGAGTTACTAGATCAGAAAGAAACAACCACTGTCTTGCACAAATTTTCAACACAGAGTCCATTTTTTTGCTTCTATGCAGTCATGTGGCTGACACTGAAATGACAGCAGTACCATAACTAAGGGTGGCAACTGGGGCAGCAGCCATGGGCAGGATAGAGGGGGACTCAAAAGCAGCTGTTGCCATAGCAGTGCTTGATTGTGCCACTGCAATTGGTATGGCAGGAGGTGGCACTGTCCTGTGTACCACATGACTGCCCCAGGCACAGAACTGGCTTGCTATGCCTCTGAATGACAGACGCTGTTTTCCATCTAATCCCCGATATTATTTAGTGGAGAATGATATGCAATGATTGGATTATGAGAGAGAATCCTTCCATATAAAATTCCCCATTTCTTACCATACACTTGAAACAGATGAGCTACTTAGATTACCAGAAAACTACAACAGATTTGGTGAAATTCTCCCCTATTTTCATGTTGCTAGTAAACAGTGAAAACCAGACAGTGAATACCAAAACAGAAGGCACCACAACCTATTTCCTCATCTTCCATCCATGGATTATAAAGAATTCCTCTGGTAAATTTCAGGGTGCAAAAAGGAAATAGAAACTTAACAACAAAATCCCTCCATAGTTACATTAACCAACATCAGTTAACACTATTTGATTTACTTTCTAGCTACTTCTGGTCATTTTTACACATGCAAATTGTTTTAAACAAGTATTCTCAGTTTCAGCTGCTAATGTCACCAATAAATATGTATGTGTTAAGTGGTTCATGTCTTTGTAAGAGAAAATGCTGGCAATAGATATAATTAGGAAATGAAAATATTAATAAAACCAAATATATAATTTCATTAGAGATTTAATAATGGTTGCATACATGGACAATGAGGGCACTGACAGATGTGACAGTTTGCTGTGTGATTGGCCACTCAAAGCGCCCTATAGCTGTGCACTTACAGAAGACAAGGTTTTGAAGTCAGTTAGTTAGTTTTGCAGTTAGTTAGAAAAGTTAGTTTTGTACAGGGACAGGGCTCTCTTCACATACAACATGTGTAAAGATATTGCTATTCTCAGTGACTCAGGTTTTGGGAAGATAACCAATAGGTTAAACTGTTCCACAAAAACTTTGGGTAGAAGCTTCAGGGGACCTCACAAGACCTTCCGTAGGGAAATAGATCAGTGCCTGGGTTACACCCAGGGTTTGTGGTTGTATCTGTATTAGTCTAAGACCATAGGCAGGCAAGGTTCTTTGCGTAGATGTGTTATCTTCTATTAGATCAACTGAGTAGTTGGGGAAAAGTTCTTTGCAAGCTTTTAGGCACAAACACCCTTCTTCAGGTGTAGGGAGTTTTTGCTGTTCTGAGATCTCCAAGGAATGAAAGAAGGTAAAAGTGTGACAGGATGTCAGTGAGAAATAGGTGGAAATTAGGAAAACAACGGGTAGAGAAAGGCGGGAGCAGGAGGAACAGGGGGGAAATAATGCCAAAGGTAAGCAAGGGAGACTGCTGTAGTTGAGTTCTCCAAGGTAGAAGAATGACAGTTTGAAAAAGCAAATAGCTGGAAATTAGGAGGCCAAAGGGCAGAGAAGGAGGGAAAGGAAGGAAGAAGGGGAAAAAGTATAAATGGTGAAGTCAGGCAGGTCCCCAGCCTTCCTGCAGATCTGATGGCCACCAAGAAGGCTTTTTTCTTTGATAGATGCTGTGGCAAGCAGGTTGCCATGAGTTCAAGTGGTGTGCCTACTGGGGCTGTGACTGATAGCATGGGTGACTGGTGCTACCATAGTCAGGGGGGCACATGCCCCCCCCCAGCGACCAGTCAGCGACCGGGGGCTATGGGGGGGTGGTTCCCCCCCCAGCCAATCTTG
>NW_017729006.1:15614639-15614937 GCF_001723915.1 Gavialis gangeticus | reverse complement strand
TTAGCAGAATCAGAGAGGCTCTCCAACCCTGCCAAATCCCCCCACATCCTCAGCTCCCCCTTGATGCCAGCGAGCTTCCCCCCAATACCTCAAACTGCTCCCAGGGCTGGTTTTACTGGTGCGCACAGGTTCTGGGAGCCTGTTTGAAGTAAGTTCGGGTGAAGGGAGGAGCAAATGGATGGGAGGGGCTGGCAGTTCTGCAGGGAGGGATCCTTGCACCAGTGAACATTGATAAAACCAGCACCAGAAGCAGCTTGCAGAATGGGAGGTTTGGCAGGCTCAGGTCGGACTGGCTATT
>NW_017729006.1:15611533-15613061 GCF_001723915.1 Gavialis gangeticus | reverse complement strand
CAATCTTGTCGACTGGGGGGGGGGGTCCCCCATGGCCGATCGCACCAACAGGAAGCAGTCACAGTGCTCAGGGAAGTGGCCATGGTGCTTCATCCAGCGCTCCCACTCTCTGGCCAGCATCACGGCGGGGCACCAGGAGCGCTGCTTGTCAGGGGGTGCACCAGCACTCTCAGGGGGTGCACTCACATGTGCACCCTCATGAACCCCCTATGCCTCACCACTGATGGATAAGTTTATGATTGCCAATGATGGCTGAGAGGGAAGAAGTAGGAGCCTTCACCATGCAGGCAAGAGTTGGTCCTTCTACCAAGTGAGGGAGGATCTCATTAGTAAAGAAACAGTAATTTAAACTATAAGATTTAGGTCTAGTTTCTCATCTGGCATTGTAGTCCTATTACTTTAGTGGACCACTGCTGATAGACACAAGCTGAAGTTCTTGCTACTATTATGCTGTTGCTTATAGTTTTGTGGTATTTGTTTTTTCTCTTTAGGTTTTTTATGTCTATAGTATTCCTGTTCACAGAAGGCTTAATTTCATTGCCTGACACAAGGAAAAAAAATTCTTGACAAAGAAGAATATTAAACATGACACCCTTATAAATCTTAAGCAGCCCCAATATTGTTGTTAGTGGAAGGACAGCAGCTGAGGGAATTTGGGACTTCCCTTTCAAAAAAGCAAGTGCCAACAGGGAGAACACTTATTGATTTCTTCCCCCTTTAAAAACTGGTTTCAGTCTTCCCCCCCCACCCACTGTGCCAAGTTTGTTCACCTTAAATATTTCTAAACTGTGAAACTGGACAAGTGAGAAAGGTGACGTAGTAGTTTGGGGGAAAAAAACTAGAATTATTGCTCCTACAACAGAGTATCGATTGGACCCTCATTATGAGAAAGAATGTTGCACTAATGAAGTCCTACTTCCTATAGAGGCAAGTGAATTTGATACAAATATTTGTGTTGCCTATAGGCAACTGGGAGCCAAAGCTCTATGGAACTAAAGCAAACAGGGTAGATGCTCAATTTTACAGTAAAAAGACTCATTTCATGCCCAGCATTTCTAAGTCTAGCTTACACCAGTCAATGTCTTTCCTGCTTGGCTTGACTTAAAATAAATAATTAGTGTCTTGGTTTCCAGTAGTATCGTTTTGAAAATTCTTCATGATGCTTCTTAATTTATATTTTCAGGTAGCATGGTCAGAATAGCAGAGGCTTGTTCTGTTAATGCAATATGGACATATGCTGCACTTCACCACTCAGTATGTTGCTTGGCTTAGATCAGTGTGAGGTCAAAACTAGATAGCTGTAACACTTGTTTGACCACAGAAAACATGTAGATGATAGCATAGATTTGCACCTAAAGCGTGTGGTGTGGTATATGGTGTAGTATGGGTGTGGGTAGCCCAAGCTTTTGTGAGCTGAAGCTCACTTTATCAGATAATGTGAAACACCATGCAAGGTGCATACAGACATTCAGGGAAGTTAGATCTAGTTAAAAATGGCCACTTGATCTAAGGTAAATTGGGATGGTGT
>NW_017729006.1:15598186-15611092 GCF_001723915.1 Gavialis gangeticus | reverse complement strand
TTAGCAGAATCAGAGAGGCTCTCCAACCCTGCCAAATCCCCCCACATCCTCAGCTCCCCCTTGATGCCAGCGAGCTTCCCCCCAATACCTCAAACTGCTCCCAGGGCTGGTTTTACTGGTGCGCACAGGTTCTGGGAGCCTGTTTGAAGTAAGTTCGGGTGAAGGGAGGAGCAAATGGATGGGAGGGGCTGGCAGTTCTGCAGGGAGGGATCCTTGCACCAGTGAACATTGATAAAACCAGCACCAGAAGCAGCTTGCAGAATGGGAGGTTTGGCAGGCTCAGGTCGGACTGGCTATTTCACAATTGTCCATCTGGGGTTGGGGTATGGGGCTAGGAGGAGAAAAATAGTCTGGTGCCAGGCAGGTGGTAGGAAAACCATAGCCAGTAACTGGGCTTTCCCTGCCCTGGGGCTATGCTGGGAACTGTACCAGAAGTTCAATTAGTTTGGTCTCACTGGACCCAATCTAAGTCAGACTACCTATGATGTAGGGTTAAATTAGATCAGGTCAGCCATTTTTACACCAGTCAACCTTCCTGAACTTCTGTATAGTTCTTGCTTCGATTGACCTAACTTGGGAACTAAGTGTAAGGCCCACACCTGGGCAAACTGAGTTAGATCAGGTGGCCATTTTTAATGCAAGCTAACCTCCCTGAACATCTGTACCTAGCCACAGGAAATACAGAAAACAGGCCAGGCTTAGCACAAAAAAAAGACAGACAAGCTGTTTTCTTGGACAAAGGGAAACTGGCTTGAAAGGTTAACTAGGAGCATATTTTTTAAAAGTCTCTCACATTTGCTTTTATGGGAAAGAGATGCTATCACGAGACTATTTATATAATCAGAGTCACTTTTTCTTGCTGTGAATATAATAAGTTTGCAGTAGAGAATGTCTTCCTAAAATATAAATGTTAGTTTAAGCACAAGTTAGCAGGCTCAATGCAAAAATTACTAAATGCAATTCAACTACCTGTATTATGCAACAGGAAAAGCTAAATGATTAAAATGACCCATAGATAGAATCAAACACATGAAGACAATGTCTTTGCTCCCATTTCCAAGCCCTTTTCCAGTGAGCACTTACCTCGAAATCATTCTCAGTTTTTCACACCACAGTGTCCCCAGTACTCAGAGACCATACCCCTGCTTGTTTAGTGTTTTTTTCATGCTTCTTTTGAGCATATAGTTCTAACACGCTCCTACATTAGCTATATCAGTCCCTAGAAAAATCCTTAGGCCTTATGACACAGCTTCTGTTCAGCACTGCCATGCAGAGCTGCATTTTGGGAGATGGCTTCTATTGTTCCGGCTATAACAAAGAAACAGAAAGAAAAAGAGGAAGAGGAATTTAGCTGCTCCCACATTTTTCCTGAATAGAATGGCAGTGGTTTCACCCACCACTTTCAGTGAGGTTTAATCACAACCCATAACAATAATATTTTGTTTAGACAATCAGCATAAGTAATGAACTCCACATGATGTTAATGCATCTTTCATTATCTACACCCTGTGCATGGAGTGACATAGAGGCAGCTGCAGCTATTTTTGCACCACCCCCTCTAAATCCCTGGCCACCTCCCCCAGCAAAGGGTGGGGCTGAATATGAAATTATGCTGAATCATAAGAGTCCTTGTTAAATGTTTAAAAAGTTATGTATAAGCATGCGGTCATGTTTATGGTCATTCTGTGGAGTTTCTGCTTCTAACAGCAACATGATATATAATAATAAAGGTAAAGTTATGCAGGACATGTTGCTTGTACTACCAATATTTCTCTTTGATAAGGAAACTGACCTTGAAAAGGCTGATATGAAGATGGTTGTAAAGCAACTTAAAAGAATATACTAAAGACACTGTGTCTGATTCTGAAAAGTCCTATAGGATGTAAAAGGATTGAAGAAAACATGATCCTACAAGAATTGCTCTAAAACCCACAGAATTTGATAACTGGTAGAAAGATATTTATTACAAAAGGGTTTTGGAATCATCATGCAGAAAGAATAATATTCTTTATTGTACCAAGACAGATAAAAATAACTATAGAGAGAATATTTAAAAAAATAATTCTGTAACTTGTTGAAAATTGACCTATTGTAAATGGAGATTGGGCACATTAGAGACAGTAATTAGAGGTTGGTCCAAACCAATCCTTCAAATCTGTACACCCATGAATTTTTCAGAGGTCTGAATCTTTAATATTTAAATGCCTATATAAACATCCATCTCTGTGTTCTCAAACACAAACAGCACAACAAATATGAGACACTTGTTTAATATCTTGGTTATTAGGCAGTGGCTTAACACACAAATATTAGCACAATGTTTTTGTCTGCCATACAGTTCCTCCATAGGATGAATGACAAACTGAACAGCGGGCTTCATTCTTGCTAAATGTGACAAAAGGAGCCAACTCCCAGGCCCAGCTGCGAGATTGGCCCACTCCTTTGTCAAACCGTCCACCTTGTTTTCCTGCCACACCTTGTTGTAAATTATTCAAGTTCTAAATAATTGATTAGACTGCCCTTCGACCCGCCCTGATGACAAGGGGCAAATGTACACTCTCCAACCACCCCTTTACATGTCCCATGCCTCGCAGATAACACACCTCCAGCTTGAGACCAGACCAAATTCAATGCATAGTTAGGCCTCATACTTACGGGCCCACTCTGGGCCACAGGCATACCTCCCCGCCCCCACCGGGGCCTCTTTTACTCCCCCTGCTGTCACCAGCACTCTCACATACCACCCATCTTGGGTCTCTCTCATACTGCTCCGTTGGGCCACATGCACCCTCCCCTTGCTTCCTTTGAGTGACCCCAGAGGGCCATCAAACTTAATCTCTTCTCGCCTCGGCCAGCAGGCATACAGCCTTTTGGGCCTCTCCCACGACCCGCATCTGAATGAACACTGGGTGATTTGCAGAACTGTGAGCAGACTTTGCCCCCATGCCCCTCTCTGGACCACTACTCCACCCCTACCACTCTGGGGCCTCACTCTCTGCTCTCTCCCAAGGCACAGGGTCGATCACACCCCTAGGCTCAGGTGTCAATCTACTTGATGTGCCTGACCCCCACACTCCACCCTCTCCCAGGGCACATCGTCAAACCCCCATAGGCTTAGGTGCACTCCCTGGCTTGCCTGACCCACAACTCTTGTTAACTCACCCACCCTAAGGTGGAGGCATGGGTTTAGGTGCCCCGACCCACCTTACACCAGGGAGGTCCTCCGTCTTGGTATTTGAGTGGCCCTTCTCTGCCATAGGCAGGACCATCAGACCTCCCTGTCCCAGCAGGGTACAGTTTCAGGTCATGTCCAGGACCAATGAGGTCTCCTCCTTCCCCATAGCCTCACCCTTACCTCCAAGATGTTCCTGGAGCAGAAGTTCCAGGAACTCAGGCAATGTTACTTCCAGAGCTACTGATCACAAACTGCTCCCCATAGCCAGGAGAGCTGGGCTGTAAAATAGCCTCATCAACCACCTGGAGGCTGCCTGTTCCAGCCCTTAAAGTGATGGAACACTAGAGCTGCTCTGTTACACTAAAGGAGTGTGTTAAGTAAAACTGCTGTATTTTTTAATATTTTAATGACAGAAAAAGATATGCAAAACCTATACATATAAAAAAAAAGTAATGTTCAAAGCAGTACAGCAATCTAGCCATGCTTGTTCCATTGACCAATGGAAACCATTTCAAAAGCAGGCTGGATCCCCAACAGAGCTTTGAAACATTGTCATTTAGCCTTCCAATGGGATACTATGAACAATATATCACTACTCCCATTTTAATGATGAAGAATGTAAGGGAGAGAAAGATTAAAGATAACATTTCAAGCATCCACCTACTTTTGGTACCATCACATGCAAGTTCCAACTTTTTCTCTCTCTTTCAAAATTCATGATAACTTCAAAACACATATGTACAAAGTTTTAGAGTATATAGTCACCAGCAACCAACCAGTCACATTGTGCTGTTATTGTAAATAGATTAAAAGCTTCAAATTATTGGTACAAGTTTACAAATATGAATTGAGTTTTCAGTATTCAGGTTGTAATGTTTTAAATCCTATGTATGATTTCAATAATACTAATTCAAGGCTAATATCAACGTTCAAGATTATTGTTCAGCATTCTCTTTGAAAACATGTTGATGACAAATAGCTCATTTCTCTTAGCAGAACACTACCAAAAGACTAAAAGCACGGGGAAGTAGTGAGTGGAAATCAAAGTAAAGGTTTTCAGCAGTCTGCACACAAATGAGTGTCAGTGTAAAAGAGTAATTCCTAGACCTAGTTTTTAAAATGTATATAGCTCATTTCAAAACCAGATTCTTTCAGGATGAGACAGAAGTAACAGTCTTGAATTCCTGGACTACCTTAAAATTGAAACTGACATTGTCCCAACACCAGCTCACATCTGTGACAGATCTGGTACACTGCTGGGCTTACCGACAGTTTTAGAAAAATGCCATCAAGTGAAATGCTTGACAAGTTCCAAAAAGGGAGATAGCAATGCAGAAGTAGGATGAAAACACAGACTCAAACAATTCCACTGTCATACTTTTCAAAAACTCTGAAAATATTGGATCAAATCCCAACTGTTTTACTGAGACAATCAGTGGGAGTTTTACCTGAATAGGAACTAAATCAGAGAAACTAGAATTTGGTTCACTAACTTGTTGTTTTTAAATAAAGCTCCCTGAAACTGAAAGCTTTTTAACAGCTGAAAATACTTTAATTCAATTTAAAGACTTGGAACTAAAATATCACTTCTATGTTCTGGATAACATGGAGGACAAAACGTAAAAAAGTATTTGAGAAAGTTTGTCTGCAGGGACCTATATTAAAGAAAAAAATGAAGATTTTTTGCATCTTCTGCCAAAGGTGTATCTGATGATAAATAGCACAGAAGAATAAGAAGACTGGAAGTCTTCCTTCAAATAGTCTATGCCATGATGCCTACAGAAACCAGGACGACTAAAAAAACTGGTGTGCTTCAACTCCTGCTAATTACACCTCTTAAAGTCAACTTATCAGTTCGTGTTTCCATCACCCATTTTTCATACACTTTGTATACACTTGGTAATCTCGTTGGGTCAAGAAAGGTATTTTCATTATAATAACATAAGTGCCATACCGGGTCAATGATCCCGGTATCCCATCTCTGACAGTAGCAAGTAGTAGATGCTTGAGAAAGTATAAGAGAGCGTGGCTTGAGTAATCCACACCATATCCTACCTTCTCCAGCATCAACCATTATTAGGTAAGAATGTCAGAATAAACATGCGTGATTATTCTATTTAATAGCTCCAAATGGAGCTGTCCTTCATGTTACCTGCATTAACAATCTCTTGTTAAATGGGCCTTACATCCAGGACTCAAATCTGTGTGCACCTCACACAATACAAATGCAAAGACATAACATGGCACACAGGTGCTTGAGGCAACAGCAATTTCTGGCTGACATCATGCTGCCAGTGTGATTGTGTGGCTAGTGACAGATACTAATTTTGTGGCCCTCTGCACCATCTAAGTCAGTACCCAGGTTTCCTCCCCAGTCACCCACCTTAGTTACACTACTGTACAAATTAATTAATACAAACTGAAAATTGTCCAAGTTCCTGAAGTAAAATTCTCAAATGGAAATTACCCCATTGCTCAATCTATGTCTGATATCATATCTTGGCCAGTCAACTAAATCCTTTGCCATTAAAAGCCACCAAAGTGAAGGAGGAGATCTATAGTTTTCAAGCTGCTGTATTTATGTGAGATGGCACTCATGACACTGTGGTATTCATGACACTATGAGTATTAGAGCCCTGTCGCACATTACACATATGACATGCTACCTACATTTAAAATGCTAGTGCCTGAGCATTCAAGCAGTAAAACACATGCTAAATGCCACTGTAGCATAGCAAAGCTAGGATTTTTCCAGGAAGGAATATCTCCAGTTCCTATTACACAACCTGTGTTGAGCTAATGTTTGACTGTTCCGTAGAGGTAATACAACTGGGAGACTCACCAATGCCTTGAAGAGGCTCCCATGCAGTGGGGGGTGGGGTGTCTGGACCAACAAATAGCTATTGGTTCTAATATATAGCCACAACCAACAACTGTGTCATTCCCAGCTTCTGCACCGCATCAGACCCTTGGACTGGCTTTGGAGCTAAGGCCGAGACCAGCAAACAGATGTTTGTTGCTCTCAGCTCCTGCACCATGCCAGAGCATACCAGTCTTTAAGAGCTCTGGTGACTTGGATGTGTTTTATTTAGACTGTAGTAAGCATTACTGTATGATTGCTCAGAAGTTATTTAACTCGTCGTAATGCTTACTAACGATCTGATAAAGCACATCCTAAGTGTAATGTGTGACAAGACAGTTAATCACAAGGTTACAAAAGTATAAATTAAGGGATGAATTTACCATTGCCTTACACCTCAAATAGTTGCACACACTGATGTAAAGCAAAAGTAAACTGGGCCTCAAATGCTGCCTAAATCAGGTAGTGTTTTTACACTCACTTCATAAATAATTCAAGGAAAATCAGGTCCAAATAAGGACATCTAGCTCTTATCATCTCTGCAGAATTCTTGTGTACTTCATATACTAGCGAGTGCTATTGCTTGTGGCTTTTTTAGTATTTCAGGCAGATCTATTAAACCACCTAGAGGAAAATCCATCCTGTTATGAAACAAACAATTAACTGAACTGAAATAGTGTCTGCTTCTTTTAAAACAATTGCAGTGCATTAGCTTGATTTGCCAAGAAAAAAACCTGAAAAGGCTTGAATGATTTTTAGAGAATAGAGAATTTCAGATGAAGATCTGAGAAATAGCTGTCAGATGCATACAACTAGAGAGGCCTAATCTTGCAAACCATTGCTGATTTGAGTAGACTTTGTTTATGGGTACAGTCCCATTCACTTCTATGAGGGAGCAGAACTATAACTGTATCTGTAAAGTTGTTTTAAAACATCTGCTCATAGAGAAACACACACTACAGAAAGAGTTACACAAGATGAAAATCTTATATTTATTCCTAAAGCAGAAAGGACAACCAATTTATAAAAAAAATGCCCTGGTAATTTGGCATCATTTGCAGGAAGAAAATTTGAACTTGAGGCATCAAGCCCAAGAACTGCTTTTAAGAAGTAAGTTCTGGAAGAAGAAACACCTTCCTGCACACACACTGAACACGTTGAAATCTACATTTGTGAACAATTCCTTTCATTCTGATTTCAACAGAATTTGTATCTGACTGTCATTGCAGGCTTTGACCCTGTAGAACTTGACTTGTGACTGATTTCGATAGGCAAGGCACTAGGGCGATACTTTGAGTAGGATTTATGTTGCTTCTTTTTTAAATAGGCATAAATTCAGTTGTATCACCACTGTTACGTTTTTATTAATAATCTAGTGATGTGTATTGCTTACGTACCAGCACCACATGGAATTTGCTCAATCTTGACTGCTTCAAACCATCTTTCCTTATGTTGATCTTGCCACCAGCACCTTCTGCTGGTGGCAAGATAGGTTTTGTCCTTTAGTACATACAATGCTTTTTACTGAGCATACAGAACTGGTAGAGGAAAAAGTATATTACCAAGCATTGTCCCCTTGGCTGTGATGAAATCTTCGATGATGCAGGTGTAGAAATACTACACATGCTACTAAAGCAGCCTTAATTTTATGATCCAGTAGAAATGAAAAGGATTAAAATAAAATAATAAAAAACCCAGCTAGCCAAATGGATAACAAAATAAGATATCAGAGACTAGCTATATATTTTGAAACTCTAAAGCTACTTCCAAACTGCTGCCCAACATAAAACATAATACATTTGTTTTTAAAAAATGATAGCAGGCAGCATTCCTTTGATACTTTCCTATACTTTTAAAATATTTGAAAAACATCAGAGCATAGTCAAGACCTTGTGAATTCCATCAGTTTTACGAAGTTTAATGCCAGCTTGCTGTAGGGCACGCAGGGCTGGTGTATAGATACTCAGCTGTTTGAAGTGTTAAACTGCTCACTAAGTAAGTTAAATGCATTCTACATTGTAAGCATAAACTAAACAAAGGGTTGAAGTCAGAGGGTGCATCCATTAGGCCTGATCTCTGTTGTGTTACAGCCCCTTTATGCTACTCAGGATTAAACTACTCTACAGCCAGTCAATTGGTGACTAGTCAGCTCAGATACAGAAAGGTAGCTCAGATCTCAGCATAGCTTGCAAAACCTTCCAAAGAAGCTGCAGGATCCAAACCACAAAAGGATTCATACTAAGCCATGGTATTACTGGTATATAAGCATACTGCACAAAGACTACCCTGCCACAAGACACTATGAAAATGCCTTGTTACTGCCTATGACCCATAGGTAAAATTCACTTAATTGATCAATGGGATTTAATGCGCACCTTTACTTTTTACTGTATTGTCTTACTGGATCATAATTTTGCTGGCTGAGTTACTGTGCAACATACTCGGGCAACATACTTGAAATTAGAAGTCCCAGGATTCAATTTACTGCTTAGCTGAGGTGAGGAATTTTTCTGATAGCTAAGTCAAATAGCTTAATGAATGTTTGGATGACTATCATGCAAAAAACATATATATATGACATATCACGTAACCATTTTTTTTTAAAATAGAGATTGTATTAGTTTTCATGTAGATGGCCTAGTTAAAACTGCCTATCCTAGATTCCAGCTTGAGAGGGCAAAATGACAGAAAAAGTAAGATTTTTAAGAGCTACTGAACAAGAAATGCCAATTTCCATACAACAGCAGTTCTCTAGTTAATAATAATCTTTTGCCTTTGATATCATCTTTCATCCAAGCTCTCTACATGCTCTCTACAAATTTGCATAGCATATCAACTTGTTATAAATGGTAAACTAGACAATTTGCTTAAAAAGTCACAGAGTGAGTCAGTACCAAGGTCAAATACAAACCATGTCCCCTGGCTCCTGTTCTTCACCTATTAGCCCAGGAGTGGCCAACCTGCAGCATGGGTGTCCACAAGAGATATGAGTAGCCTTTGTCTGTGCCTTTCAGCAGACTGGGGAGAGGATAGAAAGCAAAGCATCAGATCACAAAAAAAGCAAAAGGCAGGAAGTAGAAAGCAGAGCAGCAACTTGGTCAGCGAGCACAGGACAGAAAGCAGGGCAGCAGTTCAACTAAGGGAAAGGGATGGGAGTGGCACTCAGGGAGGGTGTGGAGCTAATTTGTGACATGCCTGCCCAAAAAGGTTGGTCCTCACTGCACTAGCTCAGTTAAGGATTGAAATCAAGCAACATAAAATTGAGTCTTTGGAAAATAAGGACTGAAACGCTATAAAAAGGAAGGGCACTGAACACGTGAGAGTTGACAGATGCTTAGGGTTCTCTGGATCTTTCAGCAAGAGGGAAGAAGAGAGAAAAAAAGAAACCAATGCATAATTTTACAGTGACTGTTAAGGAAAAGAGCTGCTGGTATATTACTCTTCCCGCTTATAATCCCAATGAGTCATATTTTTTACTTTTTAAGTCTGCATGTGCAAGAAGCCTGATCTCTTCCTAATTAAAGTGCATATTAAAACTTGAAGAGCTCTAATAATTTCTTATTGCTGTACATTGTCATATAATTTAAGCTGTTGGAATGTTTCTGTTTTTTTTCCATTTAAGATTTGGAAATGAGACAAAAAACCTTGGTTGGCCAGGAGTGAAAATAACTCAGACAAAAGCAGGCTTTTCTAAATGTAATGGTCTCAGTTTGGAAATTAAGCAATAAACACAAAACCTGGAAGTGGGAAGGATGGGGAGGGAATGCAAAGTTCTTTGTTTCTGTCTGTCAAAAGTTAAAACAACAAAAATATTCAAACAGGAGAAGTTACATTTGTAACTCACTTATCCCATAATATTCAGAGGTGCAACAAGGGAATTGCATTCATGATGCAGAACTAGCTCCAGGTGTCCCCTTGCTTGTCAAAGACAAAATGGAGGAGTAGGTCAGCCCCATGAATGGCCATCAGATCTGCATGTAACAGCTACAAAGGATTAGGGCTGTGCGAAACAGCACCATTCCGCTTTGACTTCCATTCCACCGTTTTGACAGAACAGTGTTTTGTTTCCAGTTTCGTTTCATTTTGTCGAAATGGTTTCACCGTTTCAATGCTGTTTTGACATTTCTCCCATAGGCTATTCTGCACCCAGCACTGGGAAGAACAGTGCTGTTGCTGGCCCCAGCCAGCAGCACCTATCTCCTGTCATCTGGCAGGCAGAGCAGGGGCCCGCAGCCCCCAACAGCAGTCCAGCACAGCCCCTGCAGCCCTCCTGGGGGTGTGGGTGGGCCCCCGATCTGCTGGCCAGATGACAGGAGGCTAGTGCTGCTGGCTGGGACCAGCAGTAACCAGGGCTGTCCCGGGGGGGTGGGGGGAGAAGGGCAAATCGGGGCAACTGCCCTGGGTCCCGTGCTCTGGAGACCCCTGCAGAGCTGGGCAGAGTGGCCAGAGCGACTCTGTGCTGCTGCCAGCAGCTTCGCATCCAGCCACTCACTACCCGCCCTGCCCCCGCTGCCATTGGCAGTGGTGGCTTCTTTGCATCCAGGGCATGTGGGATCGGGGCAGGTCTCCACATGAGTTGATTTGCTCTGGGTCCCACACCAGAGCCAACCCAAAGGAAGGTGCAGGGCCCGGGGCAAATCAGCTCATGCAGAGACCCACCCCTGGCCCAATCCCATGTGCCCAGGATGTGAAGAAATGACCATCACCATCGGTGGTGCCACTGGTGGTGGAGGTTTGGGGGTGTAGCGAGCAGTCAGATGCGAAGCTGGCAACACAGTTGCCACAGCCACTCCTCCTGGCTCTGCAGGGCCCCACAAAGTGCAAGGCCTGGGGCAGTCACCCCAATTTGCACCTCCCAGGGATGGCCCTGGCTGCCACTGGCCCGAGGCAGCAGAACCAGCCTCCTTCCATCCGGCAGGCAGATTAGGGGCCCGCACCCCCGGGAGAAGTCCAGCACAGCCCCTGCAGCCCTCCTGAGGGTGTGGGCGAGCCTCTGATCTGCCTGCCAGGAGTCTGGTGCTGCCGGCTGGGACTGGTGTTGGACACAGCCCGTGCTGGGAAGATCAGTGCTGCCGCTGGCCCCAACCAGCAGCACCAGCCTCCTGTCATCTGTCAGGCAGATCAGGGGCTCATCCACACTCCCGGAAGGGCTGTGGGGGCTGTGTTGGACTCCTCCTGGGAGTACGAGCCCCGAGTCTGCCTACCAGATGACAGGAGGATGGTGCTGCCAGCTGGGGCCAGCGGCAGCACCAATCTTCACAGCCCAGCACCGGTTCCAGGCATCAGCACCATCTGTCTGGCAGGCAGATCGAGGGCCCGCACCCCTGGGAGGAGTCTGGCACAGCCCTACAGCCCTCCCAGTGGCACGGGAGGGCCCCCAATCTGCCTGCCAGATGACAGAAGGCTGCTGCTGCCAGATGGGACCGGCGCTGATGCCCAGTAAGGCTGGCTTCAAAACTCAAAACATTTCAAAACTTTAGAAATATTTCTAATACCCTTGTTTTGTTTCAAAGCTGTTTTGAAGGCTTTTGATTTTGCCATTTCGAGCTTGAAACATACTGAAACAGCTTCAAAATGAAACACCAGGTGAAGTTTCACACAGCCCTACAAAGGAAGCAATATGAACACAACATGGCTCTGTGAGCTCAAGATAGGATTCTGTTCTCCTTGGCCTTCATTCTAGAGATCAATCCTGGCGACCAGGTAGGGGTCTGGTATTCAGACGAAAAACCAATCCAATAATCTTCATTCACATATCTCACAAAATTCAGCAGGAGGCCTGTCTGTGAATCAAGCTATGTCTATACTGCAGTAAAGTGCAAATTTTAGACACATGGGGCATGTCCACACATGCAGCCATGTGCGCTTGCAGCAGTTCAAATAGAAGCGGTGCAAATTTGAGCCAAGGCTTTTTGCCTCAGCACACATGCCCAGACAAGCACTTTGCCACTTGGGGCAAAATAACCCTGCCTGGCTCCTCCTGGATCTGCAGTGTAAAAAGTGTAAAATCCATGCTCTTCCACAATTAAAACAAAAGACCACTATATATACAGAGAGAGAGAGAGAGCAAAACACAGAGACAGTGATCAGTTGGTCAATGTTTTATTGATATAGCTACAGTGTTAAAGCAATTTGGAAGCCTACCAGTGTCTCTATCATCATAATAAAATGAATTCTAAATACCTATATGTTTTGCTGTTTGCCTTTGGTTTTCTTACCATGGAGTAGTTAGAACTCCCCCTGACCTGTTCATTACCCAGGATGTGGGGACAGCTGCCCCTGCAACCACAGCTCCTGTCAGCAGGTCTCATCCTGTCTGGTACCTGGGCATACAGGGTGTGTGCTGGGGGATGTGAGGTTTGAAGAAGCGGGGTGGAAAGAGGGGTGGGGGGGATGTGGGTGGTTGTGGAGGGATGTGGGGTGTGTGGGTAGGTGTGGGTGGATTGTGGGGGGGCTACTCAGGAGGGGTGGTCTCCTGCCTCCTGCCAGATGCAGCCCCCCACATAGCTCACGGACTGCCCTCCCACAGGGGCTACAGCCCCCAAACAGGGGCCACATGGCCCCTGATGGGGCTACCACATCCCCCCTGCAAGGCCCACATGCTTACTCCCCCAGCCCCCCCGATTGCTGCCCTGCCTGGCCCCATGCCTCATTGGCTCCTGCAGCCCTCCCAATGGCTGCCCCACCCAGCCCCTGCTTGCACCCCCAGACCTCTAATGGCTGCCCCACCTGCTCCCAGCCTCCCGGCACTTAAAAAAAAAAACAACAAAAAAACCAAACATGGCAACTGCTGTCAGGGCCACTGGGACCTCCTGGCCGGTAAGTAGGGGGTGGATGGGAGGCAGGGAGGAGGGGACCGTGGGGTGACCCC
>NW_017729006.1:15592250-15598073 GCF_001723915.1 Gavialis gangeticus | reverse complement strand
CTCGACAGTATGTGGAACTGCCAGACCTGCACGGCACCTTGCCGACTTGGGCTGCACCTATGTAATGGGGCAATGGCAGTGTGGGTGTCAGGTGGTCGGGGCTAGCCCCCACTGCCCCGTGCTGTGTGGGGGGGTCTCTGCTATGAGGCCCCAGTGACCCTGAAGGCAGCTGCTACTGTCAGTGAATGCAGGGCTTTTTTTTTTTTTTAGTGCCGGGATGCTGGGGCCAGGTGGGGCAGTGATGGCAGGGCTCAGGAAGCAGGCGGGGGATGGGGCCAGGCGGGGCAGTGACTGGGGAGGGCTCGGAGGGCAGGCGGGGCATGGGGCTGGTGGGGGTCCCCCCATGGTCACTTCCACCTTCCTCCAGCTCCCCCCACCCCCTATTTACTGGCATGGAGCCCAGGTCCAGCTCCCTGCAGCTGGCACACTGCCTGCCCTGCACAGGCATGCAGCATGCTTCAGCACCAGGTGAGGAACAATCATAGAGACACTCTGGCTGGCTACTAGAGTGTCTCTGTGGAGGACCCAAGCCTCCAGTTGCTTCAGGGTTTTTTCCCCAGGGGTATTTGGTCTAATTTTGCCTGCACACTGCAAATTTGCAGAGCAGGGAACATTTTTTTGTTCCTGCATGTGCCTCTTGCAGTGCCTTAAAGAGCTTTGAGATGCTGCAAGAGGCATGTGCGCACTCGTCTGGACGCACCCATAGGGTGCGTTCCCACGAGTGCACATGCGCATTTTATAGTGCTGCACATGCAGCCATTTGCTGCTCTGCTAATTTGAAGCAAAGCAGGTTTGTTGACACTCTGGCTGTTAGCCAGGCTCTGCATGCCTGGATTGCTTCTGCTGGAGCCCCAGGAGGCCACCAAGACCCCAGGTAAGTTTGCTGGGGCCAGCCCAGGTGCTGGTCCCAGTCTCCCCTACCCCACCCAGGGCAACTTGCTGTGTGCCACAGTGAGAGTGCAGACCCCAGGGAATGTCTGTGATAGATATATTTTCATCATTATGGGCTGCAGGCATATGTCACAAATTGTTTTTATGAAAGAACCATAAGATAAACGCCCAGAAATTATAATCAGAAAGTTTAGTTTGTTTTATTTCTGAATGGGAACTACTAAAAAACACAGGCAGGAAAGTAGCAGAAGTGTAAAAATTCTGGTTCATTTTCTAAGAGAGCAATGTATTCCATTTATTCACTGTCATATAATAATCATAAGGTACCCCCACCTCTGCCCCCAGAGTGCTTCATAGGCAATTAAAATACAATCACCATAATAAAGAAATCAATAACCTTAATTAAAATATTGCTTAAGAACCTTCTCAGATGCAGAATCAGTGGGGAGCTGTCTGTCTTCATGTGATTTTAAATATCTGTCAGCCAACAGAAGATCCAAGTGCACTAACCAGTTTCATGGACATCATATGGATTTGTTGCATTCTCTGAAGGATTTGGAATCTATGTATCACAAACAAATTATATTTGTATGTAGATTACTTTGCATAGATAAATGGAAGATTTATTTCCTGCAAGTCAATACAAATTTAACGATGTCTCAATAATGGATTACTGGATCTCACAAGAAAGCCTTCTTTACTCTTCTCATCCCCTTCAAAATAAAAACCAAATGTTGTGTTCTTTACTGAATATTGTCATTTCTGGGAGAAACACAATCAGGAGCAATTTCTGTTCTCATTTATCAGCCCTATGACAGTCCTTAGCCTGAAATTCAAAAGAACTGGCAATATAACTTACACTGCTAATACATCCAACAGTTCAGACTAGGAGCAGACATCCATATAATATTTTCCACTATGTTATAGGGAAAGGTCAGTCAGCTGCAGTTAAATAACAGTTTAACATTCCTCCAATGGAGCATAAAACCACAGCTACAAGAATGTTTTTGGTACAAAAGATTGCAGCTTTCAGAGACTTATTTTTAAGAAAAATACACAGACACTTCCAATCTATTGCTTTATTCAGGGTGAATAGACATATGGCTGGAGGCTGCATTCCTTATCATGTCAAAACTCCCATCAACTACATAATCTACTCTCAAACCCTGCAATACAGGGAATTATTTTTTGTACTCCTCAGGGACACAGGAGAAAGACAATGGCAGAATGAAAGTAGCTTATATGACTCAGAGGTGTTCAAGTTTGAGCCTCATGCCAGATTTCTGCAACAGACTGCTCCCAGTCAATCGGTATCTAGCCATTCAGGCCAAGACATTTATGCTAGCCATATCTTTCTTTTGTATGCCATCGGCTGTAGAAACTGGCCTGCCTTAACCACTACAGCCTAACAGGCTGTTAGTCCTAGCTGCACCTGTTTGATGTTTTTGAAAAAGTAACATAATAGCAAATGCTAATTATGCATCTTTTTTTTTATTTTGGCACTCAGCAACTCAGCTTTCAACAGAAAATCTGGAGTAAAGGTTAAACTTTAACTTGATTCAAGTTCTGTTAAAGATCATAATTTGGCATTGCTGTTTTATATCTTCCTTGGAACGGAGTCCTTATTTACAGTTGTCTCACCACAGATGCACGTAAGCATCTTGTTTATTTTTTAAACAAAGCTTTGCACCAGTTGTGCCGAATAGATCCCTCAGGATCCAAATGTAGAACTTCCCTGCCTGTGCAGAGGAGTCTTCTGTGGCACCATTTTTTTCAGTTTCACAAAGATCAGGAGCAGATATTTGCATGTCAGGAAGGTCAGAACACTATGCTTAGCACACGTATCCTCCACTATCCTGGCAAGACACCCATACAGAGTCCTGACCTTCTGCCATTTTTCAGGGGACTCCAGATAAAGTGGTGAGTTAAAAAGATCATAGGAGCTATGCTACAACTATTACCATATTACCATGGAGCCAAGATGCGGGCATAAGTGGGGGGGAGAAATATTATTTGGCGGGAGCTGAGCCCCACCTGACTCCTGCCCCTCCCTCCTGCAAGGCTGTTACAAAGCCAGCATGTGCTGGTGCTGCAAGTGGCAGCAGAGGAGCGGCTGCACGCTGAGCGACACCAGGCGCTGCGGGATGGCAGCACCATGGTGCTGCTGCTATCACCGGCCACTGCAAAAGGTCTGGGAGGCTAAGCCCCATTAGCCCAAGCCTTCTGCTGCCTTTAGGTGCAGGGCTAAAAACAAGAGTTCCCAGAGTTGATGCAGAGGCACAAATGCATGTCAGTGGCTCTTGTCTCTAATATGCATGGATTCTGTAGGTTAAGGAGAGCAGCAAACCTCTTCCCCAAGGCAAAATAACCCAGGTGAAACTTGTAGAAGGCATTTTGCAGAAAGGAAGCTTCCTCTTAGGCAAGTTCTGCCCTCTATAATGTTGCATGCAATCTACTAATAAATTTATCATAGTATCCCGAGGAAGCAAGCTCCAAAGGCAGGCTCAATTTTGTGTTGAACAAAAACGGTAGATGGCAGGGGGGTGTGCATTTTGAATGTTACCTTTCAATTCCACCCTGACCTATCACCATTTACTGTGCACTGAGAGTGAGTGGCACTGCAGAACTATTTTAAAATAGTTCTGTCCCTATTGTTTTTTTTTCCTCTCCTGCTTTCTGAACTAGGTTAAACCTTTTTTGTTTCTGCTAATGCCCCTAAATATTTTCAGAGTCTATTATCTGAGCCCTTTTGGTTTTGTCCATTGAGTCCAGGACCTTTCCTTCCCCATGACCTTTATTATTTACTTTTGAACAGAGAACTGTAGGTGAATAGAGTGGAGATTCTGGTAATACTTGGAGAGTGACCCCGCTTCTATTAAAAGCAATGGTTAATTAAGCCTTTTGTCTTGAGCTGCAGTTTTTAATACTTACAATTTACCCAATTCCAAACCAGAGGAAAATACTAGGGGTGCACCAATAGAGATTTTGGGGGCCGATACCGATAGCCAATATTTAAGGAAGCACATCAGCTGATACCAATCCAATACAGCTGCCTCCGGGTGGTAAGACTGGTGTGGTGGAAGGGGAGGGGGGAGAGAAGGGGCATGGAGTGGCAGATCAGCACCCCACGTGGTGAGGGAGGGGGCAGAGGCAGGCATTGCCCAGCTAAGGCAGGGAGCCTGGGATGGAGGCGCAGATCATGGGGTGGGGGTGGCTCCTCCTGCTGCTTGCATCCATGAAGGGTGAGTGGGGGGCATGTGCCCCCAGATTTGCACGGCATGGGGCAAGTGGCAGCTGTAGGGTGGAGCTAGAGCTGGAGCTGGCACTGCGTGGGGCTTTTCTTGCCAGGGGCTGGACTCAGAGCAGGCTCTCGCAGTGCTGGGAGGAGGCTGCAGCCACCCTAAATTTCGCCGCAGCTGTGCTCCCAGCACCATGCCACTGCCTGCTGCAGCTGCAGCTTTTCCTGGCGCTTGGGTGGAGGTGGGGCGTTCAACTGGGGCTGCACTGCGTGGCAGCATGGGGCTAGGAGTGGAGCTGTGGCGAAATCTAGGGTGGCTGTAATCTCCTCCCAGTGCTGCTGGAGCCGCTCTGAGCCCAGGCCCCCGCAAGAAAAGCCCTGCGCAGCACCAGCTCCAGTTCCACCCTGCAACTGCAGCCTACTCCATGCCATGCAGATCTGGGGGGGCCCTCCTGGGGTACAAGCAGTGGTGGGAGCTGTCCCCACCCCACGAGCTGCGCCTCTGTCCTGCACTCCACCCCCTGGGTTGGGCAGTGCCTGCCCCCTCCCGCACCATGGGGGGCATTGATCTGCTCCTGCCATGCCCCTTCCCTCCCCTCTCCCGTTCCAAGTTACCAGCTGGAGGCAGCTATCGATGCTGCAGGCTCTGCACTGCAGCTTCATGAAACACGGGCATTTATCGGTCAAATTATCAGCCCCATAGGGCTGATATAGACAATTTTCTTCATATCGGTACCAATCTGATATCGGACCAATGTATCGGTGCACCTCTAGAAAATACATTATTAAAAAAAAGTGCTAAGTGGTGGTAATATGTGTATGGCACGATGGACACCAGCATCATATTTCTTGCTCACAGAACAGCTACATATGAAGTAGCCTGGGTTGGTTTTACAAATTATGCATTTCACTTCCGATGTTTGTGAGTGCTTCTGTCACTCTATGCTTCATAATACATCTGCAAAGTACTGCTCACTTCCAGTATTTCTGGCTGAAATCAAGCTAGATCTCACCAGCCACCAAAATACACATCATCAACATTATTCTTTTCTCATGTGTCTCACCATATTATTGCTCCCAGTGTCTGATATATCTGCAAAGAGTGAAAAGTCAGAACACATGTCATGTTGGACACAGGGCCAAGCTGCTTGATCTTCCAGTCAAAATTAGACACATAACAGACATAAAATAGGTTGCATCAAAATGCCCTCAAAAAGAGCCAGTTTAAAGACTTTTTTTAGAATCACATCAGTTTTGAATTTGAGAATGCCCCAAGTTCTAACTTTTTTGCATATTTCATAGATTCATAGATGTTAGGGTCGGAAGGGACCTCAATAGATCATTGAGTCCGACCCCCTGCACAGGCAGAAAAGACTGCTGAGTTCAGATGACCTCAGCCAGATGCCTATCTAACCTCCTCTTGAAGACCCCCAGGGTAGGGGAGAGCACAACCTCCCTTAGGAGCCCATTCCAGATTTTGGCCACTCTAACTGTGAAGAAGTTCTTCCTAATGTCCAGTCTAAATCTGCTCTCTGCTAGCTTATGGCCATTATTTCTCGTAATCCCCAGGGGCGCCTTGGTGAGTAGAGCCTCACTAATTCCCTTCTGTGCCCCCATGATGAATTTAAAGGCAGCCACAAGGTCACCTCTCAACCTTCTCTTGTGGAGGCTGAAGAGGTCCAGGTGCCCTAGTC
>NW_017729006.1:15575700-15587250 GCF_001723915.1 Gavialis gangeticus | reverse complement strand
TCCCTTGGGAGCCCATTCCAGATTTTGGCCACTTTAACTGTGAAGAAGTTCTTCCTAATGTCCAGTCTAAATCTGCTCTCTGCTAGCTTATGGCCATTATTTCTCGTAATCCCCAGGGGCGCCTTGGTGAGTAGAGCCTCACTAATTCCCTTCTGTGCCCCCATGATGAATTTAAAGGCAGCCACAAGGTCACCTCTCAACCTTCTCTTGTGGAGGCTGAAGAGGTCCAGGTGCCCTAGTCTCTCCTCGTAGGGCTTGGCCTGCAAGCCCTTAACCATATGGCCCTTCTCTGGACCCTCTCCAGGTTATCCACATCCCTCTTAAAGTGTGGCACCCAAAACTGGATGCAGTATTCCAACTCTGGTCTGACCAGTGCCCGATAGAAGGGAAGTATCATCTCCTTGGTTCTGTTTGTCATGCATCTGCTGGTGCATGATGAAGTGGTGTTAGCTTTGCTGATGACTTCAACACACTGACGACTCATATTCATCTTGGAGTCCACTAGGACTCCTAGATCCCATTCCACTTCCGTGCTGCCAAGCAGGTCATTTCCTAGGCAGTAGGTGTTGGATATTTTTCCTCCCTAGGTGCAGCACTTTGCATTTCTCCTTGTTAAATCGCATTCTAGTGTTTTCTGCCCATTTGTCCAACCTGTCCAGGTCTGCCTGTAGTTGTTCCCTGCACTCTGGTGTGTTCACTTCTCCCTACAGTTTTGTATCATCCGCAAACTTGGACGGAGCACACTTCACTCCCTCGTCCAAATCACTGATGAAGACACTGAAGAGTATCAGTCCAAGGACCAATTTATTTATTTATTTATTTATACACACTTCTTTACCTTACTAGTAAAAATAAAATTAATGTTATCAAGGCATTCTATGTCCTTCCAGCTTGTCTAATAAATCAGGCTTACATTGAACTATATGTTCTTGTTGGCATTGTTTACTGAGGTAAAATATAAGAAAAGTGACAGAATTGTGCTAATCTTGTTTGCACTTATGAAGTATTAATTCTGAGTAATGGTGGCCAGTTCCTCCTTCCTTTGCATAAAAGTCTCTGGGATTGAAAAAGGGGGACAAATTTCAAGACTATTTCTATTAGTAAATTCTAGTCTGACTCCACTCAAATCTAAGAAATTGGCTCAACTAAGGGCTAGTTAACATAGAGTTAACACAAAATAGGCTGGCCTGCAAATTTAAGGCTAACTATACAAAGGCACTAGAGTCAGAATAAGCATTCACACACGTGTGTAGTACAAACATGCTATTCACATGCTAATGTATTTGGCACTATCCCATGCTGATAAGCCCTAATATGAATTGCTTCAGGTCCCAGTGACAGACTATATTTTACTTTCCCCTATTTCCCTCTCATCAATCAGGACAGTACTGAAAAATCATTATCTCTAATGGGGCCAGAAGTTCCATTTCCCTTGAGCTGGTTTATAGAGTTTTGAAGAGAAAGCCTACTGGTTAATCCCAAGAATCAAGGTGGAGTAGGAAAATAAGCTCTTTGACAAAGGCTACAGTAAAGTCCTTTGAATAAAATGTTGTGATGCTACATGGGAATCAGGCTAGAAGTAAGCCTGGGACCTGGAGCTGTCCAAGGCCAGATTGGACAACAAACAGCTGATTGTCAGCTCCAGCCCCAGACAGCCCTAGGTCTGATACAAGGGCTTCCCTTCCTGAGGACTTTAAACCCCATGTTCAGTGTGAGGTTTAAACTTGATTGTTGACATCCACCCTGTGGCAGCTCCAAGCTTTTTGGAGACCCAGGGTTGTCCCAGGCTTTTGCTAACAAAATTTTTGACATCCCAGATTGAAGACCAGGGGCTCTCCAGGGCTGATTCCAACATTTAGCTGTTTGCTGGACATCTGCCCCAGACAGTCTTGGTATTTGAGCATGTATCACATGCAATTTAAGGAGCCATACAAACCATTCACAAAAATGTTCCACATTATGTGTGGAACATTGTTTTGGCTAGTTTGCCATTTTATGGTGCCTTAAATTGGGTGTATGTGTAACACTCATGCCATTTATGGCATGTTTAACACCTTAATAAGGCCATATTTGTAACATGTTCCACGAACCTCAGAGTCAGATAGGATTACTCACTAGGGGTTTGATTCTTCAATGAATTACACTAGTTTTATATAGACACTTTTTTCACTGGAGTCCCTCTGGAATCATAATGGTGAAAGCCAAAGAAAAAATATGAGGCTCTGTGGATTTAAGACACAGTGAGCATGTCCCAACAAGCATGCACATGCAGGGGCGTGCACTTCCTACAGGACAAATAGCAGCAGCATGTATTTGTGCATTTCTATTTGTGCTCGGGCACCCCTGCATGCATGCTCCAGCACTGATAAAGTGACCTGAGTGGGATAGGGGAGGATGGGGCCAGCACCTGTGCTGGCCCCAGCAGCCTTACCTGGGGTCCTGAGGGCCTCCTCAGGGGCAGCAATGGTGCCAAGCTGACCACTCAAAGCCTGGCTGAAAGCCAAAGCATGGCTTTGGCTGGCCAGACTCCCTTTCTGGTGGTGCATGTTGCTGCCACATGCACCGTGCCACTTTTTTCAGAGGTGGTTTTTTTGACATTGGGATCTCCTGGGGTCAACCCCCAACCAACCCTGCTGAAATTAGCAGCACGGCAAACAGGTGCATGTGTGCTGCGTGCAGTGCTTTGAGGCACTGCAAACTGCATGTGAGCGCTTGTCAGGATGTGCCCAGTGGGTGCATCTACACGTACTATTAAGATGACACAATAAACTTGGGAGCAGTTTGCACTGGAGTTAATTGCTCCACAGTGGGTACAACATGTGTACTTGGGACCACAGCAATTAGAGTAGAGGTGAAGCAGCCCTGGGTTGGCCAGGGGCACAGTGGGGGGTCAGCCCCAGGCTCTGGGTGGTGACACTGGGTGGTAGAGGGGCTAGCAAGATCTGGGGGGGTCACTGTCCACACGAGCATTTGATTGCAGTTAATTACTCTGCTGTAAGATAGTACTGTCCCCAATTGTACTATTTTGAGGTGGAATTAATTTACTGCGTTCTAATACTGGTGCACATGTGGATGGTGATGCCTTACTGCAGAGCTAATTAGTCAACTCTGCAGTAAAGGTCACATGTAGATGCACTCAGTGTTTGGTGGGAAGGTGATACCCAACTATAAGGACAGACCCAAAAGGAAGTCTTAAAGTTGCTAGTAAGAAAGTCTTTAACTAAGAATAGTCTATAGGAGAATTAGGTACCCATTTTAAAAGGCTAACCCCGCCCCCCAATCCCCTCAAATTATACCTACATTTTTATCTCTAGACCCTTAAGTGTCTCCAAATTTTGTACAAGTTAATATATTACAAAGAATGTAATGAAAGTGGTGTTGCTTATCTAATTGTGAAATAATTATGGTGACTAGATTTCTCTCACATGCTTGTTATATCTTAGAGCACTTCTAACAGTTGATATTTAATGAATATACAGCAAGTAGCTCTATAATTACAAATTTAAGACATTTCAATTAAAAGGAAGTGGAATTAGTATTTTAGATACACTCAGATATGTGTTTTGTAAAACCCTCCAGGTATACAATTTTAGTAGAAAAAAATACTGAAATCCTTATGATAATCATATCATAGTATCATAGTACTTAGGGTAGGAAGGAACCTAAACAAATCATCAGGTCCAACCGCCTGTTCCAGGCAGGAACGGGTACCAGGGTCATATCACACCAGCCAAATATCTGTCCAGTCTCCTCTTTAAGACCCCCAAGGCAGGAGAGGGTACCACCTCACTTGGGAGTCCATTCCAGAGCCTGGCAGCCCTAACTGTAAAATAATGTCTCCTTATGTCCAGATTGAACCTGCCCTCTAACAATTTGTGGTCGTTATTTTAGTAACCCTGGGTGGTGCCCAGGGGAACAGAGCCTCCCCCAGTTCTCGCTGGTCCCCCCTGGTGAGTTTGTAAAAGGCCACAGATCCCCTCTCAGCCTTCTCTTGGGGAGGCTGAATAGGTTCAGGCCCTTTAGCCTCTCTTTGTAGAGCCTAGCCTGCTGCCCCTTGACCACGCGAGTGGCTCTCCTCTGGACCCTCTCAATGCTAGACACATCCCTCTTGAAGTGCGGTGCCCAGAACTGGATGTAGTACTCCAACTGTAGCCTGACCAGTGCCGCATAGAGGGGAAGGATCACCTCCCTGGACCTGCCTGTGATGCATCTGTAGATGCACGATAAGGTGTGGTTAGTCTTACTGACTGCTTCCTAATGTTTGTATTGACATGGATTTACTGTCACCTATTTTTCTTCCCTAAATGTTAAGGATCATTCAAGCATTTTTTCAAATTCAAGTTATTCTTATCAATTAATTTAATTTAGTATGTATATTGAATTTATGTTAATACCTACTTCTTAGCTCTCTGTTACTTGGCAAGTCTTTTTTTGTCATGCATTTAAAAGGTTCACTAGAGATCTGCATACAAATTTTGATCTCATTAACACTAGTATTAAAATTGCTCCAGATTTAACTGCTATATAAATGAAATCAGAATTTACAACATAATGTTTAGCTCAAACTATGTTCTTGTTTTATGTTGCTCAGCGTAATGCTCAGATGTAATGTAACTTATTTCTCAACATAGTCAATTGCTTTAGCAGAGGCACTAGAAAGATGTGTGTTGCCATTTTACTCACATCCACAGCTAACGGTAGAAATTCAGATTTTTTTTACCAGAATTCAACTCTGTTAACTTTAATGAGATTACAGCTGTTTACGCAAAGCTAGAATTTGGCTCAGATAATTTAGACACCTGCTGTCTCAGGATGTATATCTGAATAGCACAGATTCCCACTGGTTTTCACCTTAATGTCACCAAAAATACCCACTTCTGCTTATAACTGTAAAACTACAATTGCTCTATTGCTGTTTGGGGGGCAAGAGGGGGGCACAAAAACAAAAGAGTAACTTTTTGGAAGCACAATATAGTTTCAGAGCTAATTAGATGAGGTTTACTTTCAAGGGCACAGCAAATATTAATGAAACTTTTCTTAGTTGCTTGCTGTGAAGACTTTAAGTTCACTGAATTAATATTCCGGTCTTCTTCACATTGGTAAATAACAAGAATATGAAAAAATAAATTATATGTTTCTATGCCTTCCTATTTAAATAAATGAAAAGGTACCAAAAACAGTTACGGAAACAAAATAATTGTTATTTTATGCTTATTACATTATAATGGGCACATAACAGGTAGCTTAAAGGCACAAACATAAGTGCAGCTCTCTGCTGTAACTCAGAACACTTTGCATGAAGCATTCTGAGTTACAACGATCCCCTGGAGCAAACAGTTAACTGCTGGTTCCAGGAGGAAAGGGAATCTAGCTGCCGGCTGATTCCCCAGCTGGTGCTGGAGGGTGGGATGGGGTGAATTGGAGTTCCCCACCTTGGTGGGAGCTCCAATACACCCGGCCTATCCTCCAGCAGGGGCTGAAACCCACCCCCAGGCCATCTGCTCTCTTTCCCCCCCTCCCATTCTGAAAACAGCTTGGAGGGCTGAGAGTTTGCATAGACACAAATTACAGAAGACGCGCTATTTTGAAACATCTTCAACTGAATCCTCATGCAATGAGCAGTCAGATTTTCATCCAGCTGGGCATTTTTGAACTGGTCTACAGCCATGCACTTGAGTTTAGTCACAGCTATAGACAGCTTTTTGTGGCCAGATCAGGTGAAAATTGTCACTTCTGTCTGCACTCTAAAGAGTCTGCTTTGCATCCTAGAGTGATACAAGAAATGAATATTACCACACAAGGACAAATCCAATAATGGAAAAGAGGTATTAAAATAAATAAATAAATAAATAGGGAATGAGCCAAAGCTTATTTCCCACTGTAATTAATAGACTTTTAATTTAACTGCTTTCATTACTTCAGAAGATACCAAAGAATAGATTCTTTCTGCCTTCAGATCCATGCTGCAGGGTGCTAACTAGTGAAGCATTTATGAGACTGACTGACAGCAGCAGTTGCAATTAAGTTACTGTACAATTATTATTTGCCATGCTGCCTAAAATAAACAAATAAATAAATATTAAAAAGCAAATAAAAGGAAACTTTAATTTACGTCTGCATTTTCTGTTAAGAATAGACTCACCATTTGATTAAAAACTGCATTCCATGAAAGAAACAAAAATAGTCATATTGCAAGCCAGCAGGTTGGATTCTACTTCACTAGAAGTTTGATAGAAAATCTGTCATGGCCCCAAAAGATCAAGAGCAGAATAAATGACTGACCTTACAAAGAAGAAAAATATTCTTGTGAGCCCTTGAGCATACATCAATTACAGAACAGCCTGTGCACATGGGGTGAAATTTCTTACTAGTGTAAGCAGGAGGCCTGGCAAAGGAGGGAAGTGGGAAAAGGATTCTTATACCTAGATATGGATGGGAATGGGGGAGTTTTCACGTTTTGGGGTGTCTACTGTTGTTTCTTATCTGTGGGTTGTGTAACATAAATCTAAACAGCAACAATGACAAATCAATGGAGTCACAGAGAAAGCAAATTTAGCCTAGGGAGCCAAACTGTTCTCTGATTTATACCTAATATACTAAAATGTAAAGGGATGTTGGAGGATTTTGCAGCATGTGTCCTGTTTCTTAATGAAGTAAAAAGCATATTTGAAGGAGTTATACCCTATCTGTTTATTGAATACAAGAAAGGAGACCTAAGTATGAGACCACACGTGAGAATTTAACATGGACCTCTGCTGAATCTGCTAATGTCAAAGTATGTATAGTTTTACTTTATGTTTACAATATATTCTGTGCCTGCCAGTGTGGCAGCACTCTTTCCCATAATTGTGGCTGGAGTCGCTTATTTACAAATGCCTTGGGCCAAGGAAACTAAGAAACTAGCACTAAAAAACTACATTGGATTAGATTCTACTTTGCCTTTCACCCATACAGCTAAGTAAGTTGGAATGGGATTATAAATAAAGACAGAATTCCAAAACACAATATTTACTAAGTCACTGTCTGGTAAGGGTGTGTGAAGCTTTGGTCGCTGATTTGATTCAGAGGAGATTCGGCCCAATCAGCAGTCAAATCTCCAAATCTGAATCGAATCAGGAGAAACATTAATCTCTCAAAATCAAACCAGAAGCCTCCAATTCAGTTCAGAGAGATTCAATGATGCAGCCAGACACACAGGTTTATAAGTTTTTTCTACTGACCTCAGGGTACCAGGCACAGCTCGTGAACGCTGAGATGGTGGGGCAAATGAAGTGTCCCATGAGAGCACGGGGGTGGGGAGTCCCCCACGTGCTCAGCAGCAGACCCGGAAGTGGACCAGAAGTACTTCCAGCAGTGCCCCTCCCCACCCAGCTCAGCGACTGGTACCTCCTGGGTCTGGGGGGGATACCCAGGGTCTGCCTGAGGCTAATCGCCAAGCCGGCGGAGGGTGTTGGGGTTGTCCCCCACGTGCTCCATGGCAGACCTGGAAGTGGACTGGATCCCCCCTGTGCTCCCATGGGATGCTCCTTCCACCTCACCATCTCAGCATTCATGGGCTGCACCTGGTACCTCAAGGTATGTAGAAAACACATATAAAGTTGTGTCTAAGGCCAAACCACTGATTCTCCGAATCAGAATCAAATCTTCAGATTCAGATTTGGCCGGATTGAATCGGAACAGTGATCTGAATCAGCTAATTGAATCACCATCCCCTGAATTAGGCCAAATCTGAATTGAATACTCCCTGCTTTGCACACCCCTACTATCTGGTGGTTAATGAGATACAGCTCCTTTTCTACATTAGCTTCTCTTCTCAAAAAGAGAAAGATTTTTTTTCTTAAAGCTTCCTATTGTTGCTACAACCAGTAGAGCACAACACTTAGCAATGCTGGAGTGCTAGTGTAGACAAAGCACAACTAACACATTAGCATGTTAACCATTATATCATGCAACAGGACTAGATAATACAGTGGTTAAACCAAAGGCAGCATGCCTATAACTGGTGGCAACAACGCAACAGCACAGTGGCAAGTGATAAATATTAAGAAAAAATGGGAGATGTTTGAATGTGATTATGAGAATTTAATACTTTGTTATTGAATCATTTTTTTTTATTGAACCAATGTGTGAAATCATCTTGTTCCTCATCAGCCTTGGGGAAAATACAACAGAAAAGGTCTAACATTACAACAGAAAAGGCTACCCATTTGTTAACCGTAAGCAAATGCTGACTTTCAAGGGCAACCACTATAGCTGCATTTAAAAAGCCTCATCTACCTTTTTCTAGTTATATTTTTCTCATCATCAATGGTCTTCTTTCGCTGAAGATCTATGCACAAAGTAAAGATGGACATTTTGTTAATTTAGAAATAAAATATAAGTTTTGAGTGAAAATTAAAAATGGGCTTCAGATGCTCCTTGGAACTTTAGCATGATGAATATTTTATTTATTTATTTACTTAATTTACATATAACTTCACCACCCAGACTGCTCCTTAGAGAGCAGGTGAAAAGAAAATCTTTGGCAAGTTGGACTTTATCCAAAAGTCATATGAAGAAACTTACTATGCTTTATTTTGACCTGTGATGAGCATTCTAGCTCTGGGTTTACTTTGTGACCCATTCACATGAAATGAAGGACACCATTTGCCACTGTTCACTACTGCTCTGTAAGATATTTTAAGAACATAAAATGTACCAAACCTTGAAAACAAAAGAAAATCATTCACACGCTTGTGTAACTTTGCTTCAGATTCAGTAGTAATTTGACACCTTCCTGGATTTAAGAAATCCTTGATCACATCAGTTAAAAAAGCATAATCTACGGGTTCTCCAAGTGCTCATTTCAGTGTTCCAAGGAAGTATTCATATATAGAAAAAAAAAGTTATTCTCACAAAGTCACAGATTAGAGAAGAAAAGCTGGGGTTCAGGGTCAAGCAAAATGAAGTTATAAATAGGTGATGCAAGGTTCCCTCTACTGGGGAGTTCCCTTTGGTTGTGGAACTTCCACAACACAACCCTCAAAGCTGCATAGCTGGGTCAGGCTCAGCACAGGACATGTGACGCTTGTCTGGTAGCCCAACTCTGCCCCACTGTTTTTCATTGCGACCTATGGAGGGAGTCACTGAGCATGCAGTGTTCTGGACTTCCAGCACCAGGAAGAGAAAAAGTGGTTCAGCTAGAAAGGTAGGAGTATCAGCAATGACACCCTCCAAACCTACTACAGTCCCTAATTTTGCTGCCTTTTCCTGACTTGTCTGATTGATTTTAACATGTCTTCCAAATAAGACAGTACCAGTGAAAGGGTTACATACTGGGCCCCAAAGTTTATGCAAGAAAGTATAATGTAAGAGAAACCTAAAGATGGTATAGATGCTTCAGCCACCTAGGAATTTGTATAGTATGAAGCATTCTTTTGGATGCTACCACTATAAATGTGAATAATAAAAAATGATAAAACTGAGTAACTCTGTTCAAGGGAAAGATAAAGAATCATAACTTCTCCTGATATGATGACAACAGAACAAGAAAGTACGTGTTAGGTGCGCAGAAATTTGAAAAACTGGGATTTTTCCAGACTGGATCTTTATAGAAACAAAATTTTCCAATTGCATTCTCTTTCGGATCATTTGACAGATTAAAAAAAAAAAGGTGTTCTTAAAGATTTTCTTCCAAAGTGACAAAAAATAATGCACACACAACAACTGAAGCTAAACTGGTATTTCCTATAAGAATACACTTCAATGAGTGAAATAAATAAAGGATTGCTTGCTTCTTGGAAAAAAAGTCAATACACTTCTTCTAATAAATAACTAGCATAGCAAAAAAAGATACCCCATACAAAAAAACAAGTCTCCAACCTGGGAGTATCACATCAAAATCAATTAGATTAGTTAAAAAATGAAAAGTAGCTTCTCTTTTAGATGCACACTTAAAAATCAATACTAGTTTAAAATTTCATCCCTCTCTTCTAAAAACTTATGAATTACTTTTCTTCTTCATTTTGTGCTTAAGCAGGAGGCCTGCTACATAAGATAGATGGGGCAATATACCACGTGGAAAAACAGAATTAATATTTTCTGAGCAGTGCTGGATCTCTTATTAGGCTTATCACAGGCTTACTATCACTCTGTACATGCACTTCCAAGACATGAATTAAAAATAAGTAGGTGTCTCTAGGTAGCAGACACCAAATGCCTGAGACAATCTGGCAATATGATATTGCAGGATTGTGCTAAGATTCAGTCGTGATAGTCTGAGTTCTTGAGAAAATACCTGTCTGCTGACACAGGTCTCTCTAGGACTGCCCCACATACTAGATCAGGGTTTCTCAACTTTTTAAGTAGCAAGTGCCCCCTAACTTCTGAAAATTTTAATAAGTACCCCAACACTCAATTTTCATAGGGATTTTGTATTTACAGACGAATGTGTGCTATATGTTGGAAGAAGGGCTGTGTATATAAGGCTGTAATATGACAGATGTCTGATCTGGTGTGGATAGGGTTGCCACGTTTTACACCAGGGGTGCATAACTCATGTATGTACCTGGGCTAGAGGTGATGATGCCGAAAGCTTGGAGGGCTGAACCCAGTGCCACGCAAAGCACGGCACACCAATTATTACTGGGGAATTTAATTTTTTGACATAGTTTTGAGAGGAAAAGAGGGTGAGAGAGGAAAAGAGGGGAAGAGAGACAGAGAGAGAGAGAGAGAGAGTGTTGAGGTACCCGTGTACCCCCTGCCTGTCTCATATACCCCCAGGGGTACACATACCACAGGTTGAGAAACTATGCCCTAGATGACAACAGCACTGAACTAAAAGAAAATTACTCCTTAAAAACCTGCAAATATTGCTGACAATTGCAAGGCAATGCATTCTGAACAACCAGATTACAGAGCACAAGGACACTGATTGCAATATTCAAAACCAATCCATATTTCACTAACCTGAAAATTACCCTATACTACTACAAAAACAGTAAGATGTTAGGACAGATTCTGGTTTTACTTAAACTAAATTCAGAATTTCCTCCATGAGGTATGCAGAAATTGAACTCAAATATGTGCAACTTCCTACTGAGCTTAAAGTTGCAATCCTAAATTTACATTGCTGTAAAAGAGGTCACTCAGTCAAGATGAATCTGTGTTCTCCAGTATTAAGAAGGATTTCCTCCTTCCCCTGCAACTCTGGGATGTATTCCAACAATTAGCTCTGGTGGGTGATTTTACTACCTTCACAGACAAAAGCCAGCCATCAAAAGTGCTTGATGAACATAGTTTCATAGTTTCATAGTTTCTAGGGTCGGAAGGGACCTGAGCAGATCATCTAGTCCGACCCCCTGCCATGGCAGGAAGAGCACTGGGGTCAAATGACCCTAGTAAGGTGGTCATCCAACCTCCTCTTAAAAACCCCCAGGGTGGGAGCCTGCACCACCTCACTTGGAAGCTGGTTCCAGACTCTAGCCGCCCTGACCGTGAAGTAGCGCCTCCTGATGTCCAACTTAAACCTTCCCTCCGCCAGCTTGTGACCATTGTTCCTGGTCACTCCTT
>NW_017729006.1:15567672-15575232 GCF_001723915.1 Gavialis gangeticus | reverse complement strand
TTTTGGCAAGGAGACATTCCCGGATGTTTTTAGTGAGCCATGGAGGCTTATATGCTCTCCTGCCCCCTTTGACCCTCCTGGGGATTACCTTCCTCTGGGCTTGGAGGATCGTCTCCTTAAGGAGCGACCACTCCCCTTGGACACCCGGCTCCCCTCCCCTCTGAGTCTTCAGCGCTTCTCCAACTATCCTCCTTAGCTCATTGAAGTTCGCCCTCCTAAAATCTAGGGCCACCACCTGATGATGTATTTGATCGGGCCTTGTCCTGGGGAGATGTACTGGGGCAAGGAACAGGTACAAGGAGTCTCTTCACACTTGCTAGCTTACACAACACTGGGAACAATGTCAGGCCTTGCATTTTCCTAGGCAGTAAAATTTTTTCCAGCTGGCACTGCCAGTGTTCACAGATATGTGGCCGTCAGGAAGATGGACTGGAGAAACAACTGTTCCAACAAAGTATGTGCCATATCTGGGATGGAAAAATGTTAAATCTACTGCCAGTATTCTCTTCCATCTAAAAACTTGCCTCCCTCTTCCCATAGAACTATAAATTTGTGAATGTTTGTTGCTAGGCTAATCTTTTGAAGGTGTTTTGTAAATTTCCATTGAGTATGAGAACTGTGAGGTCAGAAAGGGAGTGGTTGTTCTGTGTTCTGTGAAAAGCACCCTACCTTCGTTAATGCATCCCCATTCATTATCTTTTTCCTGCCCCTATTCTTTCTAAAGAAGAGCTGTCCAGCTCCTCAGGGGTCGCACCAGCAAGGGCCATGGGCACTGGGTGGCCACATGAACCCCCCATGCTGACCTCTGTGCCCCCGCAGCTGCATCCCACACACCTCCTGTGATACTGCGCACTGCACGGTGTGCCCAAACACCCCCACCCCGCCATGGCACTGTGCTCCCTCCACTGCTGCTCTCTGTGCATCCTACTGTACTATGCTCCCCAACTGTTGTGCCTAGCACCTCCCTATTGTACTGCCTGTCCCCTCCCCACACTGCTTCTCCCAACTGCACTGTGCAACCCCTTGCTGCACCACAGACCCAAGAACCCCAACCCACTCATAGCCATGAGCTCCCCTGCTGCACTACACTGCTCAGGCACCCTGGGCTTTGGGTTCCCTGGCACTGAGGGCTGAGCCATTCTGCTGCAGCCCCCTACCCCCGTGGCAGGGGCAGATGCAGGAAAGAGAAGCTGGAGGAAGGGGGAGCCTAGAGCCCCTCACCACTGCTGCAGTCAGGTTTTTCTCTAAATAGGTTTTTGTCTAATTTCACTTACTCATGTTCCATAGGGAAATATGGTGCGCTGGATGAGATATACCACATTTTGGGACAGACATATGTAGGATCCATTTATTCTGATAATTTCATCACTGGGGGTGGAGGTGGCGTTTAATGTGGTGATAGGGGACATGATTTGGCAAGTTTTGCATGTCTTGGTAATCCAGGTTTCTCCCCCATCAGGTATCTGTTGATAAGTGGGGAGCTCACTTCTGATGATGAGTTTTGTGAGCTTAAGGGGTCGTTTGAAAGACAGAAGAGTGGGGTAGAAGGAAGAATATTTTCTGATCCTTTTCAAGTAGAGACTGTAGCTAATGACCCCTTTTATGGGTTCCAGTTGGGATGGTACGTGACAAGGAAGTGTGCAGTCAGCAAGGGTTTTTGTTTAGGTTAATGTGGGGTATTTGGGTGCCTTCTACGATCAGGTCACAAAGGCCATGGATGCAGGTGTCGCAGTGGATGTAGTCTTTCTGGACTTCAGCAAGGCCTTTGACACCGTCTCTCACCCCAGCCTAGTTAAAAAACTAGGCGACTGTGGCATAGATGCCTACACAGTCAGATGGATTGCAGATTGGCTGAGGGGTCGCACTCAGAGGGTGGTGGTGGATGGGTCATATTCGACCTGGGGGGAGGTGGGTAGCGGAGTCCCCCAGGGCTCGGTCCTGGGGCCTGCGCTGTTCAATTTCTTCATCAGCGATCTGGATGATGGGGTGGAAAGTAACCTGTTTAAATTCGCTGATGACACCAAAATTTGGGGGGAGGTGAGCACGCTAGCAGGGAGTGAGAGATTGCAGAGGGATCTGGATAGGTTACAGGGGTGGGCTAACAGGAACAGGATGCGTTTCAATACGGACAAGTGCAGGGTGCTGCACTTGGGCAGTAGGAACCAGCAGCACACTTACACAATGGGGAACTCCCTACTTGAGAGCACGGAGGCAGAAAGAGATCTTGGAGTCATTATTGACTCCAAGATGAACATGGGCCGACAATGCGAGGTCATGGTTGGCAGGGCTAACCGGACCTTGTCGTGCATCCACAGGTGCATCTCGAGTAGAGCCAAGGAGGTGATCCTCCCCCTCTACGCGACGCTGGTCAGGCCACAGCTGGAGTATTGTGTCCAGTTCTGTGCGCCCCATTTCAAGAGGGATGTGGACAACATGGAGAGGGTCCAGAGGAGGGCCACCCGCATGATCCGGGGACAACAGGGCAGACCCTACAGTGAGAGACTGCGGGACCTGAACCTATTCAGCCTCCACAAGAGAAGGCTGAGGGGGGACCTGGTGACCGTCTATAAACTCACTAGGGGGGACCAGAAGGGTTTGGGGGAGACGCTGTTTCCCCTAGCGCCCGCTGGCATAACAAGGAGTAATGGGCACAAGTTGATGGAGAGGAGGTATAGATTGGACATCCGCAAAAACTACTTCACAGTTAGGGCGGCTAGGAGCTGGAACCAACTTCCAAGGGAAGTGGTGCTGGCCCCTACCCTGGGGGTCTTTAAGAAGAGGCTGGATGCCTACCTGGCTGGACTCATTTGAGTCCCGTTTCTTGTTTTGGGGTTTTGTTGTCCTCCCGCCCTGGCGGGGGGTCAGGCTAGAAGATCTACTAGGTCCCTTCCGACCCTAAATCTATGAAACTATGAAACTATGGGTTCCAGTTGGGATGGTACGTGACAAGGAAGTGTGCAGTCAGCAAGGGTTTTTGTTTAGGTGAATGTGGGGTATTTGGGTGGCTCTTTTAAAGACACAGCCTTTTTCTCTGCTGGAGCATTCTTGCTGGGTCAAGGCAGTTTTCAGGATGGTGAGGTGGATATTGCAAGTATTCTTCTCAGAGCAGATGTGGTGGTACCCAACAGTCTAAATGTAAATTACAGTTTTCTCAGTGTATTTGGGATGACTGCTGATTTTGTGGATATACATATGTAGTTTGTTGGATTTTTGTATATAGTGGTTAACAGGGTGCCATCCCAAATATGGACCCACATCTCCTTCTTCTCAAACTTAATGAAAAAAACTTTGTGCCTGAAAGCTCCTCTAAAATGTCTCCCAACTGTGCAGTTGGTTCAATGAAAGATAAACACCTCCCAAAATATACTTTCCTAGCACACATTCCAGGACCATCATGGCTATATCACTCCAAAACTACTATAACAAATTAATAAAAATTCTAACCACAGCAGCACAAAAAGGGTTTTTTAAGTGCGGAGGGTTTTTTGCACTACAAAAGAAAACTCAATTGATTAAAAAAAAGGTGCCTGAAGAAAAAAGCAGTGGCTAGTCCATAACAGACCAGCTGACCAACAACTTGAGAGGGCCATAGCAGACAAAAGCCCTCATGAAAGTCTTAAGCGACATGAGAATGTGCATGCACATGGCCCCAGGCAACCGGGAGAGCAGCTCATGCAGGTAAGTGGGGGTGAAGAGGGTGGAATTGAGCCCCCATATGGAGGGAAGAAGGGAATTAGGCAGGGCTGGGGCTACTGCCCAGCTGGGTGGTGTGTAGGGTTTGGGGCCCAGGACCACAATGTATGGCTGCAGGTTCCCAGCAGGAAGCAGGATGGAGCTGCGGGAAGCTTGTCTGGGAGGCAGAAGTGGTGGGGCCACTGTGCACACTTCTGGAGGACAGGGGGGACCTGCAGACCCCAGATCTGTGCGTGGGGCAGAGGTAGGCACAGGCTGCCCACTGAGGACTCGGACTTCCTGCTCTGCTGACCTTCCCGGAGGCCTCTGCAGCCCAGCCAGCATGACCCTGCTCAGCAGGGAACAGCAGAGCAATATAGAGAAGCTGCTTGTTGCTGCGAGCTCTGTGCTGCTCTGGCAACATGCCCCCTGTGTGCGTGGCAGCTTTGACTGCAACCCTGCACCGCCACCCACATTGTAGTCATGTGCAAAAGGGGCGCATCAACAGGGCAGCGTGGAGCTTGTAGTGGCAGGCAGGTTCTCCATGTAGCTCTGCTGCTTCCTGCTGTGCTGGGTCGTGCCTGCTGGGCTGCAGAGGCCCTGGGGAAGGGCAGCACGGTAGAGAGCCCGAGACTTCAGTGGGCAGTGTGCACTTGCCCCACGCACAGATCTGGGGGGCGCAGGTCCCCCCGCCCTCTTGGGAGTGACAGCTGTGGTGGGGAGCCAGCTTCCCTGCCCAAGTCTGCAGCAGGCAGGCAGCGGTGGGGGGAGACAGCCCTCCCCCCACCTCAGCCTGCAGTGCGCAGCCGGATCCCTGTCCCACACATAGATCTAGGGGGACGTGGGTCCCCCCTGCCCCACAGGAGCGCACATCATGGTGTGGAGCCAGCCTCCCCACCAGAGTCTGCAGCAGGCAGGGAGTAGGGGCGAGTCAGGCTCTGCTCCACTGCAGCAGCCGCCACCTCCTGTTGGGGGCTGCGAGGGCAGGGGGCTATGGGTAGGGGGCAAGGGGCACTGGCAGAAGTACTTATACCTGTGATTATAAAATAAAATTAAATAAGCCCTTTTGCTAGAGTCTAAGGCCGTGTCCAGATGTGTACGGCTGTGAGGTATGTAATGCCACAAACATGTCTGTGGCGTCACATACCACATATCCTGTTGTTCACTGTGCTGCAAGGGAGCAGTGTGGAGGGGTTTTTTTTGATCCCTGGATATACAGGGGTCAAAAAAAAAAAACAAAACCTGTGGAAAAAAAAGTGGAGTGGTGCTTATGGCAGCAGCATGCACCACCCAAAGCTGGAGCCTGGCCAGCTGGAGCTGTGTTTTACTGCAGGCCAGGCTCCGTGTGGCAGGATTGCCACTACTGCAGCCCTGGGAGGCCCCCAAGACCCCAGGTAAGGCTGCTGGGGCCAGTTCAATGCTGGTCTCAGCTTCCCCTACCGGACCTGGGGTAACTTGCTATGTGCCGGAGGGCACGTGGCACAGGTGCTCCCCAGCGACAGCTAGCGGCAGCACAAGGTCTGCCGCCGTTAGTCATCCCCAGAGAACCAAACATCCATGTGCATCTGGACACAGCCTAATGCTCTGTTAAAATATCAGGCCTGTTATTTCCACAGGGTTCTTTTGTAAAAAGGATAATCAGAGTTTTCTGTTCCTTTTCCGAAAATAATTACGCTTTACATTTAAAAAAAGGCTGGTAAAAACCTAGGATAATTGGCATTTTTACACTTCTTTGAGCTCACTGTTCTAACTGACGCCAGAATACTTATTACTTATGCTTCTGAAGCACTTATTCATGAGGGCATAAAAGTCAAATATTGCTAAACAAGACAGCCACTTGGCAGAACCTCCATAACAAAACAGAGAGAAAACAAGCTGTTTAGGCACACTGAGCAGGGAGTGATATTACTTCTTTCAAAGAGCAGAGCAGAGGATGTACAGAGATTTTTATCTGTGTAGCTTGATGAAAATTCCATACAGTATACATAGGAAGGGCAGATAAGAATTCAGGGATCCAGCAGCAGCAGGCTCAGCTCCCTGTGCCTCCTTCCACATGTCACCAGTGGTAGAGACCTGACTTGTTCTAGCATACCATGGACAGGTGCTCCTGGGCTGGGCAATGCTGGATACAGCAGGGAGGGTGCAGGCTCCAGGCATGTGTGAGCTGTAGTGTCAGTGTTGGGGAGGGGTAAGAGGAGGAAGAGGGTGCCACAGCCAGCTCCAGGCCTGCCCAAAGTGGGGTGAGTTCTTAATAAGCATTACCCTGTGACTGTTTAGAACAAGCTCTAACTTATAATATGGCATGGTAATGCTTACTATGATTTAAATAAAATGTGCTGAGTGTCCTGTGCAACAAGACCTATGAGTCTCTGCAGGAAGGGGGCCTAAATTACTGTAAAATCTTCTACCATGGGTATCCACCAGATAAGTTTACTGTCAGAGAACTATGTCAATCCCTGGATCTGACTGAACTCCAGAAAGAGAAATTTTTTTCTAGATTTTTCTCTTTTTATACAAGTAAAAATAAGGAAGTAATGGAATGAAAACAAGATACTAAATATAAGAGGGGTAAAATTAGTAAATCCAGCAAGCAATATATTGATTTTTGCTATGTACTAAAGACAAGAAAGAAATCACCCTTTTTCAAAAGATGATAAAAAAAATCAGGGAAGAAAAATGCAATCGTCAGAGTTCTAAAAGGGCTTTTCAGAGAGCAGAATCTAGAGTCTATGGAAATATTTGGCATTTACAAAGTGGACTGAACTTTGTAAGTGCCTTTGATTGGGGTCAAACACAATGAATCTTAAGTTTGAAAAAAAATGAATGTGAAGTGTTTCAAATATAAAATACAGATCTCTTTCCTTGTTAGTATGGGGTTCTTTGACATTTCTGAAATTGCATTTTTATGAGCTAATGTAAAAATGTAGGGGTCTTTTTTTAAATACAGGCAACCCCTGCTTAACGCAGTTTTGCTTACCACGGTTTCACTATAGCGCTCATTAAAAATACCTACTTGGTTTCACTTAGCGCTCACCGGTTTCAGTTTAACGCTCAGTGCAGGGGGTGGGGAGAAGTAGTGGCGTCGAGTGAAACGGTGAGTGGCAGCCAGTGGGGCCCAGGATGGCGTAGCAGGAGCCCATGGTCTGCTCCGGCACGTGGTGCTGAAGTGGGCGGGGAGAAGCGGTGGTGAGAAGGGCTGACGGGGGGCCGGGCAGCGTAAGCATGGAGCCTGGGCCAGTGGGGCCCAGGGCAGGCTGGCAGCAGCCTGGAGTCCGCTCTGGTGTGTGGTGTTGGAGCAGCCAGCAGGCAGGGAGGAGTGGTGGTGGCAGCAAGAAGGGGCAGCGGGGGTTGTAAGCGAAGGTCCCGGGTCTGGTGCCCAGGGCCAAGAGGGCGACAGAATCATGGGGCCCAAGGCCAGGGCCGGCAGAAGTGTCCCCCGCCCCAGGCCACAGTGGAGCCAAGCCTGCAGAACCCCCGTCCCTGGGCTGCAGCCCGGGACCCATTCTGCTCCAGTCACACACACACCCACCGGAGCCCCGCTGCTCACCATTAATCCCTGCCTTTCCAGCGTTAATTGCTGGGTGGGCAGGTCCCCAACTCAGGCCCCACAGGCGAGGCGGCTGGGGCAGCGCACAGGTGTGCTGGTGCCTAGCGAGTGCAGGCTGGCAGGGGCCATCACAGTGATGGAACAATGAGGCCAGGAGAAGCCAATGCCTTCTCTGGAAGAGCCCACCAGTGTCTTGCTGGGAGCAGCAGGGCCAGGGCCAGCAGGAGCACAGGAACCAATTATATTTATTTACATTAAACCCTATGGGAAAATGCGTTTTGCTTAATGCTGTTTCGCTTAGCGCTCAGTTTTTCCAGAACCAATACAAGCGCTAAGCGGGG
>NW_017729006.1:15561437-15562672 GCF_001723915.1 Gavialis gangeticus | reverse complement strand
CTGAAAACTACTGAAAATGGATGTAATACAGAAGTGACATGGAGGGGTTACCTGTACAACTTCATTATGACAAAAAGTTAATCCTGCAATTCCAGGTTTTTAAGGAAATTCTCAAAGACATTGAATCCCTTTGTATTGACTCTCAAGCTCTATGGCAGAGGCGGCCACATTCAGCCCACAGGGCCTTGCCAAAATTTAGATAATGGTGGCTGCCTGTCTGAAAGCCAACAAGGTGGCTGGGGGCACCAGCCATCGGCTGCAAGAAGTGCCAGCTACAGCAACAAGTAGCTCAGGCTCTGGTTGTGAGGCAGCCAACTCCAACCCCAACCTGACCCGAGGCCAAGCCAGGTTGTGCCACGTGGGAGGGGCAGGACGGGATGGGTCCTGCCATGCTGAGGGGATGGGATGGGCTGAGCTGGCTCCTGCCATGCTGCGCAGAACAGGACAGGATGGACTGGGTTGGGTCAGGTCATGCTGTGCTGGTGAGAGGAATGGGGGGGGGGCTGCGCCGGTTTCTGCCATGTTGCACAGGGCAGGATGGGATGGTCTGGGTCCTACCACATCGGGGGGGGGGGGGGAAAGCAGAGCTGGCTCCTGCTGTGCTATGTAGGACGGGCCTTGCCATGCAGATCCCAGCCCTGCAGCCGGGAACCAGGTGCTGCCCGACTGGCTCCTTGCTTTGTACCCTGCAACCACTTGCTGCAGCCAGGATAGAATGGGCAGGTCTGGCTCCTTGCTGTGCAGGTCCTGACCTTGCAGTTGGGAACTCCTTGTCATCGGAGCCATGGGTGATGCAGGGTGGGCTGAGCACTGGTAGGTACATGGACCACAGCCATGCTGCGTACTCACAGGAGGCCCAGTGCTCCTGCTGTAGTTACGGGCCCACATATCCCTGGTGGCATGCTGCCTGTGACTTCCAAGCCTGTTGTTACATGCTGGATTGCAGGCCCTACCTTGCTACCTGGCCAAGTTCCCCTGAACACCTGGGTGGCTGTTACAGCAAGGACATTTACATGACTGGTAAGGACAGAGGCCAGGGCAAGGGGAATGCCCCGAGACGTTATGGTTAAGTAACATAATTAGAAAAGTTTAAATGGAAATTTTTTTAATGATATTTACATCCCTAATATCACCACTACACAGAAGAATAACAATTTGGATATAAGCACATCAAAGAAGAGGAAAGCAGACGCTAAATGCCAATATTCAATAAAGAATGGACCTCTATTTTTTTT
>NW_017729006.1:15544801-15556437 GCF_001723915.1 Gavialis gangeticus | reverse complement strand
GCCTAAAAGCCAATATTCAAAAAAAAATGGATCCCTTTTTTTTTTTTTTTTTTTTTTTACTGATGTGGGTGGAAAAGCTGTGTGCTTACTTTGCAAAGAAAGTGTGGCACTATTCAAAGAATACAATTTGAATCGGCATTTTGAGACCAAGCATGTATCCAAATATGAGAAATTATCTGCCCCAGAAAAAGCAAAGAAAGCTGAGGAGATGGTTGCTGGAATGCAGAAAGAGCAAAGTTTTTTTTTACAACAGCATTGGCAGCACAGAATGGAATTAAAAGAAGAGTTATGTGATTGCGCACAAAATCACTAAGAGCAAACCATTCTCTGAAGGAGAATTTGTAAAGGAATGTATGGTCGAGTCTGCTGCAATTTTATGCCCAGACAAGAAAAAGCAGTTTGAGAATGTTAACTTGTCCAGGCAGACTATTATGAGATGTGTTGAAGATATCTCTGAGAACCTGCACCAGCAGTTGAAAAGTAAGGTAAATGATTTCTCATATTTTGCATTGGCACTCAATGACAGTTGTGATGTCAAAGACACAGCCCAGTTGTTGATTTCCAGTTGAGGAATCACTGAAAATTTTGAACTCGCAGAAGAATAGGCATTGAAGCAGTCAATGAAAGACACAACAACTCCAAAAGATTTATTGGAGGCAGTAAATCAATGCGTGTCAAAATTAGGAATGTACTGGAAAAAATTTGAGAGTTTGACCACCAATGGAAGCCCAAACCTGACAGGCAAACATGTTGGATTGCTGAAAAGAGTTCAAGACCAAGTCAAAGAAACAAATTCAGAACAGAAAATTATTTTTCTTCACTGGATTATTCATCAAGAGGTCTTCTGTAGAAGTGTTCTAAAACTAAGCACTGTTGTGGACACAGTTACAAAAAGGGACAATTAAATTTGAGCAAGAGGATTAAAACCACAGGCAATTTCTAATTCTGCTTTAGGAATCTGAATCTGAGCACACAGATGTTTTGTTTCATATCAGTGTAAGATGGCTTAGTTTGGGTAATGTTTTGAAATGAGTGTGGGAACTGAGAGTCAAGATTGGTTTATTTTTTAACTTAAAGGAAAAGATTTGGATTTCCCACAGTTGAACGATGCAGATTGGCTCTCTGATTTTGCATTTGCCATTGATATCATGGGCTGTGTGAGTGATATGAATTCACAACTGTAAGGTAAGGGGCTTTTTGCTCATGAATTATATTCCAGCAGCAAGTCATATATAATGAAGTCACTCCTTTTCTTCCATCAGGAAGATAGGAAACAAAGATTTTGGCCATTTGTCTACATGGTGGCAGATTACTGTTTGTGATCAAAACCTAAAAAAATACACATCGTTACCAATGGACTTGCATGCTAAATTTTCTCACAATTCAAGGATTTTTGAATGATAAAAAAAAGGCTGCCTACAAACTCATCAGGGGAGATCAACAGCAAATAGGTAGAGCCCTTTTCTCCCCAGCACCACCTAGGGTGACGAGGAACAATGGTAATAAGCTGATGGAAAATAGGTTTAGGTTAGAGACCAGGAGGCAATTTTTTACAGTTAGGGTGGCCAAAATCTGGAAACAACTTCCTAGGGAAGTGGTCCCCACCCCTACCTTGGGCAAGTTCAGAAGGAGGTTGGATGATCACCTGTCTGGGGTCTTGTGAACCCAGCATTCATTCCTGCCTGTGGCAGGGAGTCAGGCTAGATTATCTGTTCAGGTCCCTCCTGACCCTAGCTACTATGAAACTATGAAACCTGTCTTTTGTCTCCCTACCTTTCACGTTTCATGTTGACAGTGCTCCATGTGACCTCCAGCTTGAGCTTATTCACCTGCAGTGTGATGCACTGCTTGCAGAGAATTCACATCAGTGCCACTTCCTAGCTTTTATGCTTTTCTCAATGAACAAAAGTTTCCAAAGATCAAGGCTCATGCCCAGAAGATGCTTGTGCTGTTTGGATCAACATATGTATGTGAGCAGACATATTCTGTAATGAAAATCTACAAATCAAATCTTAGATCTTTCATGAGCAATGACTACCCTGCAGCAGGGCTCAGCACTGCAACAACAAGGATGATGCCTGACTTCAGTATTCTGGTTAACACACATCAGAGGCTTCATGTTTCCCATTGAGTTCCTTTGTTTGTCTTTAATTTAATTTTCAACATTGTAACGGGGCCCTTCCCTGTTACTGGAGAAACTGGGATGTTGATAGTTTTCTTGTACTAATACCTTTTCCACTATATGAAGCTCCAACTCTGGACACAGAGGCAGAGAAACAGCAGGAGTCCAAATGGGAAGGAGCTCCCTGCAGAGATGGTGACTGACTTGAAGGAGAGCCAGAGAAGAGTGACCTGGAGACACACCCAAGCTAGAGAGACTGGTAGCAGCACACTAAGGAAGCAGATATGCTCCAAGGCTTTTTGGTTTTATTTTTGGTTGGGACTTGAAGTAAGCTACCTATGGTGTTGTAATACCTGTGGCAGGGTATTTTTGTTTGAGAGGGGCCGGCTAAGACCTGAAGCCTGTAGTCCTGAGGAGTGGGCTCAGAACTAATAGGCGCAGCTAGAGCAAAAGTGAACAGAAGCGGAGGGGCCTGTAACTGAGACAAGGGCCAAGTAACTGAGAGCCCGTTCCTCCAGTGAGATGGTCCCCAGTCAGCTTACTGCCTTAAGTTGTGGCAGGTGAGACCACTGGTGGGTACAAGCCAGGGGAGGAATGGGATGCCCAACTGCCAGCGTCTCGTGTATTTGGAATCCCATGTTTAAAAATGGCAGTGGTGGCACTTTAACTAAAGCTTGTTCAACGAGCTTTAGTTAAAGCACCCCGTTGCCATTTTGACATGGGAGATGCTTAATGCATGAGACACTGCAGCACGCTGCAGCATTCTGATGAAAACGCTCCAGCAGACCAAGTCTGCTCTGATGCGTTCTAATCAGAATGAGTCGAAACAAGTGTAAAAATGCCCTAAGATTTCAAGGCCACTTGGTCCTTCTTACTTTCTGGGATGGTAGAGTGGGGGTGTCTGAACTCACAGAAGTTCATTAACCTTCACCTAGCCAGTGATTTTAAGAAATCTGAATCCAAATTCAAAAAAATTTGAAGTTCAGACCCACATCAAAATTATTAAGTGGACATTTTCTGTAGAAGAGACCATAATGAGGCTCAGTTCTAAAAATCACCTAAACTTTGAAGATTAACAGAACTTAATGTGGAGCAAAAATTGGAAACTCAGACTTATCTCTACTAAAGCGGGGCTGTCAAAACTGGATTAATCTACTACTTGATATTCCTTGCAGACTGGCTAAATAGTTCAGCCTGAACCATTCAGAGCTTATATCTTGCTGATTGACTGAACAATGAAATTTGTTTCTATGACTCTCTTCCTTTATCTAAGGCAAAACAAAAGTGACATTGAAAGGTTTTTACTCTGTGGAATTAAGGGATGCAATCACCTGTTAACCTCATAGGATTTCTCAATTTACATAAATATTAAACTAGAATGGTTCAATTCTAACCAAGACAGAAATATCTAATAAAACTGGGGTTGTGGGATGGGTCAGAGAGGGAAGGCAGGGGCGTGGGCCATGGGGAGAGGGGCTGGAAACTACACACAGAAACACACTGGGGAATTTTAATTGCTAATTTACTTCCTTGGGAAATAAACTTTACTCTTTTTTCCCCCCAGTGCAGTTCCTCTTCACGCCCACGTCTATCAAAGTCCCTAGGCCAGATCCTTAACCTGTGTAAACTGTTGTACCTCAACTGGCAGCCATGGAAGTGTCACCTTTTATGTGAGCTGAAAGTCAGTTTCCATTTACAAATAAAGCTGACAGCAATGTTTGTTATTAGCAAAAACAAAAAAGGAAAATAGTTCATGTAAAATGTATAGCTTTTATCTAATTATATTCAGTGTAGTGAATAGATCAATATATTTACTTTGTATTGGATAACTAGCTATATAGACAAAGTTATTCCTGTAACATGTTGACCATCACTGGATTGCTTCATCAGATTGCTCCTTCTGATCATGCACACATACCAAAAAAATGGGAGAGAGGAGGATAAGAACAATATAACTGAGAAATTGAAGGCTTTGATATGTGAGCAAAGTGTTCTGCCTCAGTGAAAATTTGCCAGTTGACAAATTCCTTTCTATTCACTTCTACCCTTTCTCCTCACTTTCGTGGCCCATCTATATGTAGTTTGACCTTTTGGTAATTTCATTTTTCTTCTAGTTGCCTCTTCTTTCCCTTCATTTTGTATTTTTTCCTTTTATCTTATTCCCCTCTCTTTTCCCTCATAATTCTTGGTTTCTCCCCCCTCTCCTTTCCCAATAGCTCTTTGTTTTATCTTCTTTCAAAGTACTCTAATTCCATGGTGATAAGACTTATATAAATAGGTACTCTTAAGGCCTTGGGTACATATTATAATTTAGTACTATATATGCCCTTTTACACTATAAAGACAAGTGTGCATATGTTCACCCCGTTAGCTTCACAAAAATGGCAGGTCCACCACAAAAATAATTCTGTTTCAAACAGCATCTTATCTTTAGCAGTATATTTTAGAATGGCATATGTACTGTGTCAACAGATTCATGTCACGTGACAAGGCAGGCAAATTTATTTGGATAGATGTAATATCTTTTATTAGACCAAGCGAGTAGTTGGAAAAAGTTTTAGAAAGTTAGGTGAAATCACCCTTCTTCTGAGACTCCAAGGAATGAAAGAAGCTAAAAGTGTTCATGTCATGCTACAAGGGGTCTCTTGGTCTGTCAGCATCTGTCATAATTCTTCTGCTGTTCCTTATTAGTTACGGCAATTTAACAAAACTGAATTTGTCCCAATGAGTTACAGAAAAGATTTTCATAGTTTGATTTCTTCATACCCTTGCATTCATCTCCAGCTTGCTAAAAGCAGCATTAGTATCCGTCAGAAAGATAACTTAGGACACCTCTACATGTGAACTTAAAGGCATGATGGGGTGTAATGTGCAATTCACACAATCATGCCTCCTGCCATGCCACATGTACATGGAGGGAGGTGTGATGGTTGGATCATGCATTAGATCCCACCACATCTTACTGCTGATGCAGGGGGAACCTGTCCCAATGCTTCACCAAGTTCTTGTTTGACAAATAACATCATATTGCTTTAGCCACACACAGAGGAAGGGGAAAATAAGGCATATATTACTCACAGACAGAAACACTGCTCTGTGGCTAGTCACAAATACGCAGCTGCTTCTGTTATGGTACTTTAAAATACTGAGAACACTGAAGTCTTCTGACTCTCATAAGACCACTGAGAACACTGAAGTTCATAGATTTCATAGACATTAGGGATAGACCATCGGGTCCAGCCCCCTGCCTAAAGGGCAGGAAGTCAGCTGGGGTCAGATGACCCCAGCGAGATAATCATGCAAACACTTTTTGAATGTGTCCAGAGTAGGTGCTTGCACCACCTCTGGAGGGAGTTTATTTTAGACTCTGGAGACTTGGACAGTAAAAACATTTTTCCTTATGTCCACTCTAAAATGGTCTTCCAGCAGTTTGTGACTGTTGGACCTTGTCTTCCCCTTGGGGTGCCCTGGTGAACAAACGTTCTCCCAGATCCTGATGCACACCCCTGATATAGGCTGCCATCAGGTCCCCCCTGAGCCTACGCTTTTCCAAGCTGAAGAGTCCCATGCCTCTCAGCCTCTCTCGACCTGTGATTATGTGCGTGGCTCTCCTCTGGAATCTCTCAAGCTTCTCCATGTCCTTCCTAAAGTGTGGAGCCCAGAACTGGATGCAGTACTCCAGCTGTGGCCTCATTAAGGCCAAATAAAGCAAGAAGATGGGTCTTGCTTGAGATGCATTGGTAGATGCAAGCCAGGGTTTTACTTGCTTTGCCAGCTGCGGCATCGGATTGGTGGCTTATGTTCAATCATGACCCCCAGGTCTCTTTCAATCATAGTGCTAACAAGTGTAGCACTGCCGAGCCTATCAGTACAACGTGGGTTCTTTCTCCTGAGGTGGAGCACCTTGCATTTCTCTGCATTGAAAGTCATCAGGTTTTGATCCACCCATTTTGTGAGCCTGTCCAAGTCAGCTCGAATCCCCAGCCTATCCTCTAGTGTGACCACGTTTCCCCATAATTTGGTGTCATCTGCAAACTTAGCCAGTCTGCTTCTGACACGTGAATTCAAATAGTTTATGAATATGTTAAAGAGTACTGGTCCGAGAACCAAACCCTGAGGGACGCCATTGGTCAGTATGTGCCATATTGACTCGGTTCCATTGACTGTCACTCTCTGGGTCCGAGAACAGAGCCAGTTCCCCAGCCATTGGACCATAAGGTTGTCGAGGCTGCAGTTCCTAATTTTGTCATGGGAACATCATGGGAGACCAAATCAGAGGCTTTTTTGAAATCCAAGTAAATGACATCAGCTTCTACTCCCCTTGTCCAGGTGACATGCCACCTGGTCATAGAAGGAGATGAGATGGTCAGGCACGACCTACTCGTAATGAAGCTGTGTTGGTTGTCTCTCAGGATGATGCCTTCTGTTAGCTTATTGTTGATGGATTCTTTAATAATTTTTTCCATGATCTTTCCAGGGATTGAGGTCAAACTGATTAGCCTGTAGTTCCCTGGATCTTCCTTCCTTGAAGATAAGCACCACATTGGTCCTCTTCCAATTTTCAGGAACCTCTCCTGAGAGCCACAAGTTCTCAAATATCCTTGCCATTAGGCGCACTATGATATCAGTCAACTCTTTTAGCACTCTTGGGTGCATTTCATCATGGCCCGCTGACTTATGCATGTCCAGCCTCTCAAGGTGTTCCCCCATTAAGGTCTTTGGCAAGTGTAAGCGTGTGATCACCTGTACCCTCATAATCCTGCGTTCTATCAGGCAGGGTGATGAAAAAGTGACGCAAAGTAATTATTAAGGAGATTAGCTTTTTCCTGGGTGTCAGACGTCAGCTACCCCATTTGATTCAGCAGGTGTCCGATGCTGCCCTTTTTCTATTTCCCACGTATCCAAAGGAGGACTTTTTATTGTCCTTGATTCCCATAGCCAGTTTGAGCCTGGTTTTAGCCTGGGCTTTTCTGGTCTGCTCACTACAGGTGCAGGCCAGTGGTGCGTAGTTCTCTTTAGAGGTATTTCCCATCTTCCAACCTGTATAAGCTTCTCTTAAAATTCAGGAGGTCCATGAGTTCCCTACTAAGCCAAGGGGGTCTCCCAGCCCTTTTACTACCTTTCCTATGGGCCAGAATGGACTTCCCTTGTGCTCTTAGGATTGCATCCTTAAGGAGCGACCACTCATCTTAGGCTCCCTTCCCTGTCAAATCATGATCTTTTAGGACCTTGACAACCAACCTCCTGAGCTTATGAAAGTCAGCTTTTCTAAAGTTGAGGATTTCAGCATTGCTGACTGATTTGTCAGCTTTGCAATGGATAGAGACAGTGATCAACTTGTGATCATTATCACCAAGCTTCCTCAGGTCACTCACTAGATCATCCCTTTTGGCCAGAACCAGATCTACCACTGCCTCACCCTTTCTCAACCCGTGGACTTCTTGAGTCAGATAGAGCTTGTCATTGTAGGTGAGGAAGCTGCGTGACCACTCAGATTTAGCTGAATGCTTTTCCCATGAGATGTCAGGGTGGTTGCAATCACCCATGCACCGAGAGCATACAGCCTCTGTTAGTTTCCTAGAGAATTTGTGGTTAAGCTCCTCCTCCTGGTTAGGTCTGTAATAGACTCCCACAGTAATACCCCCTTCACCACGTTCTCCTTGTATTCTAACCCAGAGGGTTTTGAGTTGCCCTCCTTGGTGCCAAAGTCAACTAGCAGGGAAGTGTACTCCTCCTTGACATAGTTACACCCTCACATCCATCCTCTCAACATGGTTCCTCCCATACAACGTACATCCATCTATACCTGTGGACCAGTCATAGGTGGAGTCCCACCAGGTCTCCATTATTCCTATGAGATCATATTTGTTATTGCTTAGCAGAAGGGTCAGTTCTTCCTGTTTGTTCCCCATGCTCCTGGCATTTGCGTAAAGGCAGCTAAGCCTGCCATCAGAAGCCCCATGCTTCTTTGTGTGTTTAGGAGAGTCCCATCCTTAGGCAGGGGTAGGAGTAAGCTTGATTGTATTTACTGACCTGCTGATTATGTGTTTGTCACTTCCTGGACTTGCTCCTATGGTTGTCCATCCATCCCCCAGCAATTTTAGTTTAAAGCAGCATTTCCCAACCTTTTTCACCCCACAGCACACTTACTTAAATAAAAAACCACCGCGGCACACTGGATGTGGAGCAAGGGTTGGGGGGAGAGGGTGGCGCACAGCCAGCCAGACACTGACGGTGGGGGGGGGGAGGGGCCAACTGGACGCCAATGGGAAGGGGTGGTACACAGTCAGCCGGACGGCATTTTGGGCTGGAGCCATGCTCCCCATCTGTCTGTGTCCACAGGAGGCGGGGGCGTGGCTCCAGCCCAAAATGCCGCGGCATACCTGGACATGCCTGATGGCACACCAGTTGGGAAACACTGGTTTAAAGCTCTGTCAAGCAAGTCAGCCAAATCAGGTAAAAAAGCTTCTTTCCCGTTGGGGTGAGGTGGAGGCCGTCTCTTCCCAACAGATCACTGCCTCTGTCCCTGTCCTGCTGGAGAAGGGGGCAGGTAAGTGCCCCCCTCTTCCCCTAGTCCCTCACTGTCACACATGCTGGGCAGGACTCATTGCATGGCTCCCTGGGGGGATAGGCCAAATAGGAGCTGGGGGGAGGGGGCTGACCCTCTTTGGCTCCTCTCAGCTGCCTCCCACAGCTGCTTAGCACCCACCCACCGCAGGCCCCACCTACCTGAACTTGAGAACGCTGAAGTCTTCTGAATCTCATAGAACGAAACCATAGCAATATAATCTATTAAATTGGAATCTTTTAAACTAACTGTGGTGGCTCTTTACAGATAAGACAGAGTTCTTTTTCAGTAACATACAACTTATGCATGAGATTCATACTTTCTAAATAATAAAAAAATTTGCATGCTTTGAACAAGTGGACCATGAATTTTATATATATATAAATGCAATAAATAGTTTAAGAAACAACAACAGTAAATCCTTAAACAGAAAAATCCTACAACAAGAAAAAATGCAACCCTCTCTTTCACATTCTGCAAAAAGGTATCAGCCACAGAAAAAACATGGGACAATATTTCTGGGTACATGCCTTAGACTAATGATGAAAACATTTTGCCCACTTTAATCTCACACTTTTATAAAATCCCATCACTGAATGGCAGGACTCATCCAACTGCCTCTCCAATTACATTCCAGCTCTTATCTCCCTGCCCTCTCTAAGCATGTTCAGTACAAGCTCTACAGCTACCTTTCTGGAGTTTCTTTTATCCAGCACTCTCCAATCCAGCTCTCACCACTTAAAAGGTACAATAAGAAGGATTTACCAAAAAATTCCCTACCGACCTCTTTCTGGCCAATACTCAGAAGTAGTACTTCATCCCCCTTCTCCTCAGCTTGTTTGCTGTGTTGGATGTTAAATGTGAATTTCCTCCATCAACTACAGAAAATATCTATACACATAGAAGTCATATACAATAGTTAGGAGACTGGGTAAAATTTAAAATCGGATTGACAATTTTGTGCTAACCTTGTGAAGTAGTCATGCATTCAAACACATAAAAAAACCAAAGAAAATAATCAAATCTGCCAGTCTGTTACATGGATTATTTTAAGAATACTATGCATTTTATACCCAGAGGAGACCATAATTTATGCCAACTCATAGTGAAATTTGTATTAATATGCTTGTAGTGTGTGCCACCTCCAGTAAAATTTAAAAAAGAGAGAAATATGTACAGCATTCAAAAATAAAAGCATCTTTTCCTATAGCATATATTCACAATCCAAAGAAATGTATGTACACACACACACACACACTCTCTTAAATAAAGTACAATGTCCTTGCCTTATATTTTTATAAGGCATGATGCCACTATTTCTATTAGTGGTATTTGTCTTAATTTTCTTTTCAGTCTTGTATCTAATTCTTCTGATCTCTGACAAAGCATACAAAAGTGTACAGAGGCATAACTGATAAGATTTACACAAAACACAGTGCTCTACCCTGTGGGAGACGCCACAGGAGCAAGGGGAAGTGCTGCTGAATCCTGTTGCCACCTGAACACATCAACACTGAATTTGGTGGCACCTCCTCTAACAGTAGTGACACCCCAACCTCTCCCCAAGTGCTGTCCTGTCTCTTTAACTCAGTACTTGGGGCTCATGACCCACTTGATCACCACTAGTTATGCTACAGGAAGCACAATTTTACCAGCTGAACTGAATGGGCTGACACTTATGTCATTGCAGAGCCTGATTCAAAACAACAGATTTTAATATCTAGTCAGATATCCTCTATATAGAATGCTGGCCCTACTTATTACCAGGTATCTAGCCCAACACTTGTGACTGAAATAAGCCATTTAAAATATTGATCTAGTGTAGATTTAAAGACTGCAAAGGTTTTTGCATGGTCCATATTGATAAATGAGACTCTGGGTGGATGCTAGCATTTGTCTCCTGAATCACCCTGTAAAACTGGGGCCCACATGAATAGTTTAAAAAGGAGCCTCTAAATGTGTATATAAAAAAATTCTAGCCTCATCTGTTCAGGATGTTTAAACAGATAAATGCATTCACAAACAACGACTTCTGCATGCCTAACCTGATGTATTAAACTTGTGTGTTCTGCTTTTTTGGAAGGCTTAAAAAACTGGTAGAGTCTTCTCTGTAAGTCATCTCTGTTCTGCGCTGATTTAAGGAGACATTAAAACTCCAGAAGAGGTTTCTTGGTTCAAGCCAACCTTGTATTGCCAAGCAAAAAAAACTTATTAAAACAGGATTAAATGTTCTTTAGGAAACGTACTAAGTGAACAATGTAATAATTGATCTAATCCTCACAGAAAAATTGCTACAAAAAAGAAAACCAGGTTATAAATTAAGCAAAAACAATTTTACTTCAGTATGAAGAAATGCTGTATTTAATAGACATTTAATGAGATTTAAAACATAAGATTCTTCACTATAAATTGCATAAATTATCAATCAGGCTGGCAAAATGAATAATTGAACAGACTGTCCAGTGGCATTTTTTTTAAACCCTGTTGACGCTTAAATATTCTCTTGCTATATTTTTTACTCAGCATTTTCTTTGTTTTCCTTTCCAGTCTGTTGCTTAAAACTCAGCATTACAGGCCATCTTAGAATCACAGAAAAAAGACTGAGTGATTTAACTGGACAGTATTAAGATAGTATTATTTTTTTAGTCTGTGGATTTACTAATTAGGATCAAAGATGTTCAGAGGGTCAGTACCGTATATGACTTATGAATTTAAGTCCTACTTTCAAGGTACTTGGAAAGCCTAAGTTTAGTAAGAGCCAGCTGCGCCCCGACATCGTCATCACCGACCAGGAGGCCAAGAAGATCGTGATGGTGGACGTCACCATCCCCTTCGAGAACCGGCGCCAGGCTTTCACCGATGCCCGGGCTCGCAAGCGGGAGAAGTACACCCCGCTGGCCGACACCCTGAGGGGCCGCGGCTACGACGTGACGGTGGACGCGCTCG
>NW_017729006.1:15538685-15539801 GCF_001723915.1 Gavialis gangeticus | reverse complement strand
CATCCCCCACCCCCGGGCTTAGTTGGCTAACATTGTATCGTTTGTAACCTAGTCGCGTTCCCCTACTCTCCCCCATCCCTCTATTGTTAGTCCCTCGCTCAGGCGCTTTGTATTTCCATATCAGCTTTGTCATCTTTTTTTCTGGTTTCCCAATCCAAAACATCTACTAATAAAAGTCAATCTATTCTTACCCAAAATCACTGTTAAAAAGGTGGGGCTTGTGGCTAACTCACTTACAGATCTTTTAAAATGTCACCCCCAAATTTTAACTAAAATATCAAGATCTGAGAATATAGTCAAGTGATGACTGCCATGAATCCCCTTTTCAGTCAGTGGGCTGATTTCATGGCTGTTATAATCCAGCTACAGTGCCTGGACACCTTCAAAAGACCCAGTTAAATTTGCCAAGTCTTGTAGCTCCTTGGCCTATCCCTGTCCCTTTTTGAAGTCACAGTGTATTCATGTATTCATCAAAAGCTAACATGAACAGATATATTTTTCAAATAATTTGCAAAAAATTCAAACAACATCAATAAACAATTTCAATAACATCACACTTTGGAACAGAAAAAAGAGTTGGCATATCTGCAATTTGCAAAAAGGTTCCTATCAGTCCAGAAGGGTTTCATCATATCGCCTCCTCCAAAATACACACAGTCAATGCACATCAGCTACTCAACAAGACTATATGATCTTTAACTCTGAATGTTCTCTTTGTTTTGCTTGCTAGTTCAAATTTTATTTTCATACTCTGTAATGTGTATAATTTTATATTACTGTAATGCAAACTCACTGTGGTGCACAAAATAAACACCAAAAGTGGGTGTTTTAAAGCAGAGTTTCTCAACCTTGTTCTTCCTGAGGCCCCCTCTAGCATGCTATAAAAACTCCATGGTCCACCTGTTGTTGTGCGCCCACTGTCACAACTGCCCAGCTCCTCAGCCCTGCTCACATAGCCCAATGTGCAGCAGATGGGGCTCGGTGGTGGGGAGCCCTGGGGCCCCACTCACCTGAGCAGCAGCAGCAGCACAGAGCCTTGCCCTCCCGCTCACAGCACCACTTGCAAGATGGAGGCTGTAGAGCCAGGTGGGGTGGGGGTGGGGGTGGGGCGGGGCC
>NW_017729006.1:15536363-15538641 GCF_001723915.1 Gavialis gangeticus | reverse complement strand
CCGCCCCACCCCCACCCCCTCCCCAGGACTCACCTCTGCCCTGGGAGGCCGAGGCAACTCCTCCCCACGCTGGGCCAGCCTGGGTGGACTCCTTGAAATCTGCTTGCATCCCCCCTGGTTGAAAACCACTGTATTAAAGGACACCATATTTTTTATTTTAAATGACCACTGCAGGGCATTAGTACACAGCACTGCAGGAAGAGCCAGAACATTCTCAGAAAGGAGTAATTAAACATTTTGCAAATCCTTTCTACAACAATTGAATCCACACAGCTGAAATCCTGCAAAATAGCTGTATTATTCTGCAGATAGCATATGCTGCTCTTCTAGTCAACAGTTATATCCACATATTAGGATTATGCATTATAAGCCTTGACCTTCCCCCAGTAGCAAAATACCCATTAACTTAAAAGGAAGACAGATTGGGCTCAATGTGTAAAATTATCTGTCTTAAAAAACAGATTATAAATTATGCAGGTAACAGCTAATGAAATGCAAACTCATAAGAAGAGTTAAATCACTAATGTAAGAAGCATGAAACACATCTAAGCCAATTATCTTTACCTGATAAATTTACTGATAGGTTTCAAGTAGACAAAGATAATCTATGTAGAACACAGTAGGACTGATTATTTTCCCTGTCAAATTTGTCAAGGATATTAGTAAATTTCCCCTTTTATTAGCATAGAATTGCAGAGGGGGCTTGTTTAGTACTGCAGCAATTGGTTATCACAGCTATTCTTTTGTCATTTATTTTAAATAACTGACACCATGATGGCTCAATTCTGATCTGATTCATGACAAAAGAAGCAGAAGCAGGCCCTAGAAACTATACAAGATACTCAAACCAGTTAGTGTGGGAAAAATTTCCAACATGTGACAAACTAAATCACATCTTCAAACTAAATTCAAATTCACATAAACCTATTAGAAGACACAACCAAAATCTACTACCAAAAACAAAGACAATCTTAAGCCAGCAGTCATACAAGAAAATGCTTAGTAAACGCAAATGCTCAGTTGCAGTGGCTTTTAATCACTGCTGCTATTAATTGTTTGTTAAGTTGTTTACTTATACCAGGGGCAGGCAAAATACAGCTGATGGGCTGGATCCAGCCCACCAGGCAATTCCATCTGGCCCATGGGGCCCCTCTATAAGCACTGACCCTTGCTGCCCTTCTTCAAGCCAGCGCCTCCATGCAGGAGGCGCAGCTCTGGTTGCTAACCAACACTCCCCCACCCCAACCTGGCCTGACCTGTTCCAGCCCCGAGCTAGGGGCACTAGAGACAAGAAGCCTCTGTCTGGCAGAAGCTTTTGCCCTGCCATCCTGTGGCCGATTCCAGCCTCCCTGCCTGCGAGAGTGGGAATTCAGGTCAGGGTCCCACCAGGCCAGGGCCAGGGACTCCCATTGGCTGGGAGTGCAGGGAGTCGCGTGCTATGGGACCAGGGTGGGCTGGCCCTGCATGTTTCAGGAGTGTAGGAGCTGTGTGCTATGGGGTCAGTTGAAGCTGGCTCTGCACACTGCCACCATGTGCAGCTGGGGACTGGGGTGGGAGCACAGGACCAGCATGCTTTAGGCCCGAGTGGAACTGGCTTGCATGCTGGATGTGTGGCTGGGGACTCGGGCGGGAGTGCTACTGCCACCACCTGCAGCTGGGGACTGGGGTAGGAGTGCAGGGAGCTATGTAATATGACCCCTCCGCACCCATCCCCCACACACCTCACCCACTATACCCACATCCCACTCTACCCCACCACATGCACCCTTTTACCCCCTACACACAATATACAAGCGTAAGGCTGGATTTTGAACTGTGATGGAACTGCCTCTAGATATAAGATGCAAACGCACATAAATCAGGACAAAAATATATTTTTTAAATACAATTAAAATAAGTGTGCCGCAGGGCAGTGAAGTGCCCTGCTCCTAAAGAAGGACAGGTGTGGGTTGCCAGGGCAACACCAGAGGTCAGCTGACTGGAAGGGGGCAGGGCCCATCCTTTATAAACAGCCTGGGCTGAGGCCAAGAGGCAGTTCCCTTCTGGCAGCCGTGAAGGAGACAGCTCTGCCGGGAGTAGGCAGAGGCGGGAAGCCTGATGACCTGAGCAGCTCCAGGGGTGAGAATACCAGGCAGAGGAGCCCTGGCTGGGATGTAAATAATGACAAGCCAGAGGGCTTAGGGTTTATGTTTTAAGCCAGGAGGCTAGCGTTTGAGTTGGGGTTTTGTGTCACAGCTGATTAGCTTATGGTTTTGGCTATTGTTACAACTGGAGGACC
>NW_017729006.1:15531125-15531363 GCF_001723915.1 Gavialis gangeticus | reverse complement strand
GGCCTCATGGGAGCTCCCCAGTAGAGTGGGGGTTCCTGGCACCACAGAGGGTGCCGTGTTTTGGGGGTGTCCTGACCCCGGCCCCAGTGGGGCAGCATCGGGAGGAGCCCAGTGGGCATAGGACCCAGGAAGCGGGTCTGAAGGCCAGGTTAGGCTGATGCCGCCTGAGCCCCGTTGGGCAAAGCCCAGTGGGCATAGGACCTGGGAAGGGGGTCTGAAGGCCAGGTTAGGCTGAGGC
>NW_017729006.1:15529266-15531114 GCF_001723915.1 Gavialis gangeticus | reverse complement strand
CAACTTGGCATGGTAGGGGCGCCAGGAGAGATCACGGCCGATTCTGGGTCCCCGCCCTGTTACAAAGTGATATTTGATTTTTAATATATGATTTGGTTCTTTTCCGGTTCCAAGATGGGAACTCCCCATCTTCCCAAAAGGAGTACTTCCAGGGCAAGCGGAGGGACTTCCTCTAGCAAAGGTCAGGGGTTAGGTGTGGAACTTCTGGTCCCAAGATAGTGACCAGGAGGTGAGGCACCTGTCAAGGGGCAGGTTACCCTTACAGCCCTTGACTGCTCACCAAAACTCATTAAGCAGCCCTCCAGTCAAAATAATTGCCCACTCCTGACTTACACTGTTACAGTCTTCACATCCTTCTGCAAAGTAGTCTAGCTGATGCACAGAATATAAATAAATAACACAATCTTTTCAATATTCAGGAGGTAGAATGCGCTATGAAGATTAAACTCCTGTTAGGGATAGAATGAAGCCATACTAACCTGTGGAAAAGGGGGAAACCCATTTGCTGCAGTATACCTTCAAAGGGAACAAGTGACTCCTTTTGTAGTATTACCAACACTCTATAACTAGAATGCAATGAGGACACAGTAGCCCGACTTCCTGAGCACCACTTGAGAAGCATGGAGGAAGCAGTCTTTTTCCCTGAAGCACAGCTTCTGCAGTTGTCTGACTCACACAGGTGGTTAAAGGGGCAGGGTGAAGAAAGGCTTAGTTTAGCTTGCCTAGTTCCACTGCCTACCAACATTAGGCCCAGACACAATCTGGTCCCCAATATTTATTTGATATTTTACACCTATAGGGTTAAATAGAGCTAGCATTTTTTATAATCAGTTAAAATATCACTAGAGCAGAGAGAACAAGTACTACACCTAACTTACTCTAGAATTCTTTCCTGTGCAGATTAATTTTCAAAATAAGAACATCTCATAAGAGCCATGCAATCTCCCCAGAATACCTTACCAGATACACATAAATAACATGACTAGGTTTTATATATGTAAGGAAAGAAGAAAGTATTTCTTTCCTGTTCTATTTATTCTGACATCTTACCTAATTTAAAGTAAGTCATGTAAATAGAAAGGCTTTGTCAAAAGAGTACAACACTGTGTACCCAATAAAGGTCATTTAAATGATGCTGCTCAACATTAATTCCAGTGAAAAATGAGCTCAAGTTCACATGTTTAACATATTTAAGCCAGGTTGGTTTCCAATTCTAATACTGATTTCCTTGCAACAAAGACTTTCAGAAAAAAATGTTTTGAAAATGCAACGAAGAAACATTCCTTCAGATTTAAAGGCTGTGCAGTTTTTGACAGGTAGGAACTATGCATTTTATGTCTTTGCTTACCTTATTAATGAATACGGTGACAATTCTCAGTTTATAAATAAGTTCAAAAAGCAGTTCTGTGGCAGATTTTAGTGCTGAAGTCAAACGAGTCTATTTTTAAATAAAGGATCAAGGGGGGGAAATTCACAATGGTTTTGTCTGCTTTGTTTCTGTTAGTGAACACTCTAGGGTCTGAGGAGTTAACTTTCTCCTCAAACTGTAGCCTTCTGCTTTCCATTGTACAACATGGAAGCTTTTGTAAAAAGAAGTTCCAAGCTCTTATGACTAGATAGCCTTATGCTGTACTGAAGTAATAGGTGGTAAAGGTTGTACCCTCACCCCAAGGGTCCTCCTTTTTTATTTCACTATGATTTGAAGTAACTGTGACCACTTTCCTACCTGAGAGAGAATAATGAGGAGATTATAAAGCGGCACTTTAGTCTACGAGTTATTAGAAGCAGCTTTTATGGATGTTGAACCTCAGCCAACAGCTGTCTCTCATCCTTTTCCGCTCCTGCCCC
>NW_017729006.1:15511692-15529255 GCF_001723915.1 Gavialis gangeticus | reverse complement strand
AGCCAACAGCTGTCTCTCATCCTTTTCCGCTCCTGCCCCCCCCAACCACACCCTATACCAGCTGTTTCTCTGCAAAGAAGCAGCCAAGAACTGAGTTATGACTGAGGCAATAAAATGAAGCATAGACAGTAGTCGGAGAGAGAGTGTTGATTAGTGACTTGAGGAGTGAAAATTTAGCATTGCAGCTCCTAGACCTGGATAAAAAGAAAGAGAATAGGTCGCTGCTGGCTTTGATCCTGTTGGAAGAATGGGAGGATGATGGGATCAAGGAAATGATACTCAAAGACAGGAAACAAGTAGTTACTGGGAGTAGAACTAAATACTCAAACATCACTTCAAGTCAGGTTTCTCTTGGTTTTACCTTGTAAAGTGTCCTGGGATAACTTGTTGAATGGTATCCCATGGTGGATAATGAACTAATTAATTATCAGTCTCCGTCTTTAATGGAGATTTGGGACAGACTATATATCAGAAAAAACCATCAGGGAAGGGTTTTGGGGGAAGAACTGTGAGACACTAAGTAGTTTTAACAAGCAATACTTTTCAAAAGTATAGCAAGATTTGGTCATCATGCATTTTCCTCTGTGTCCCTGGAAGGCATTAAGCCTGTAATATCTTCCATACACAGCCATTAAATATTTCTATATGCCCTGCTGAGTTCCAAATAAAGTGTGGCCCATGAAAACAAGACAGACAAAGCTGGGACTTGAGCTGTCTATAGACCAGCTTGAGTTAGTAACTTATTTTCTTCTAATAAATGCTCCTTAAGGACTGTAATTCTGTGCATATTGAAAAGGTCTGGCACAACTTGAAGTTTTGGAGGAGTTCACTAATACCAGAGCTCCAGAGCTCAAAAGGTCATAATTCTGGTCTTCATCAAAAACTGTATATGAGATATACAACAGGATGTATTATATACTCATCCAATTAAAATATTATGTTTCCATGGACATGCAAATACCTTTTTACATACTTACAATCAGTAAACATACCCACAGACGGAATCTGTTCCAAATTACATTTATGGTACTGTGAGAAACTTCAAATGCACATTTCTGTTGAATGCTTCACTCCAGTACTAACACACCGGTCTTTTTTTCTCCCATTCTTTTTTGGTCACAGTTCATTGCTACAAAATTCCTGAAGTAAAATGAGTTGTGGCATGAACCTGGAATGTAATCACGGACCTTTATACCTTCAATCTAAAGTTCTCCCAGCAGAGTTAACACAATGGCATACCTCACATGTTTCGGAGAAAAAATAGTTAGACCTTTTGCCATTATTATTCCCATGCTGTTCTAATTTCAGAAATGCACAACAGAGATTTAATGTATATTTAAATAACATTTGTAACAATTTAATATCTACATGACCACAATCTTTTAGAGTCATGAGAGTAACATTTTCAAAATGGCATATGTGTATACCAAGAATTTATTTAGCACTATTGTTTTCCAGCCATTCATATTCCATAGTTGTCTTATTTGTCTCCATACCAGCCTGTTATAGCTCAAAGAAACACAGAATCTGTGGCACTTATAAAAAGAACATCATTCAGTTTCAATGCACATTTCATGGTGCAAGCCATGTATAAGACTTGATACTATGAAAGGCAAACTGCTAAAAAAAAATTAAGATTTTTTGCCAGAAAACTATATGAAGTTACTCACTAAATATGCCATGCAGGAACAATAATTTGGAGCTCAATTTTGCACTGCTCAACGGTCAGGTACAGGTCATGTGTGCAGAATTAATATACCTTAGAGCAAGAAACTACAAAATTCTTCCTGCCAGTATGTAACCTCCTTCCTCCTCCCACCCCTGCAAATATTTGAGATTGATTTTTCATACATTTGAGCAGAGGCATAACATGACACCTAATCACTGGTGGTACTGATGGAGCAGCATCACTGGCTGTATTGCTGGCAGCACAGTGGCAGAGTCATTTCTGTTTTTCACCCTCCCCACCACACTTCGTTATGCCACTACATTTTAGTCTCCCCTTCATCCTCCGTTTGAGTTACTTGCTTAAAACTGTATCTCATTCAACTGAATAAAAGACAAACAACTAAAGCAGGTAACTATGATTTGAAATCTAAAGTCATTAAGGAAAGAGTAAAATAAATTGATATCAATTTGATGATAAACAAAAAGGGCCTGGCTCTACAAGGTGGGACCTGACAGCACGCAGCACTTTTCAAGATACACAGAGTACAAAGAGTAATTATATTAACCACATGCTGACATACTGTGAAGTCTTTTTCTGAGGGGGCTGAAGATGAACCAAGCTGTCACCAGTTTCAGGTTGTGTCAGTCTATGCTAAGAATTCTCAAACAACACAGATCAGGGTTGGATGACAGAGGCTAGGGCCAGAAGTTACACATAAACCTGTTTAAGTGATCAGAAACTGGTTTAAACCTATAACAGAACAGAAGTTCAGTGCACATAAGCCAGTTTCAAAAGGCCAAAACTGGTCTGAGATAAACCTGGTTGAATGCAGCGTCGCTGCACTCAGCTACTTGGCTCCCCAAGGTCCCAGGAGTGGGGGGGGGCGGGGGGGGGTGTTCCCCCCCCCCCCCCCAAATGAACCCTGATTGAAGGGGAAACTTAGCCCAGTTTGGGCTGAAGGGCTACTCACCTTCCCTGCAGCAACCCAAGCCTGAGACGCCAAGATGCACGTGGCATTTCCAGCACATTTTAAAAGCATGCTCTTCCTGCATGTAGGAGAGTGCACCTCCAAAGACATAATAAAAAGGCGTCTGGGAAGCCGGCAAGTCCCAGGCACCAGGAGTGGAGGCAGGACATGCTGCAGGGAGCATCTCTGCAGACCCAGCAGAAGCTGCAGAAGATGCTGGGGAAGCTGCACGAGCAGCCACAGGGAGAGCCAGGAGCATCTCCCCATTGAGCACCAGCAACAGAGCCTGAGGATCCAACTGGTGGGACCCATGTTGAGAGTGAGCCTGCATGGCGCCATGCTGGCCATGTGAGTCCCAGGCACTGAGTGTCACTATGTCAGAGGCCAGGGTAGCTTTGAGTTATCATCTGTATTTACTTTGAAGATTTTGACATACACTGAGATAGGGTCGACCCGAGAGGGAGTACCCCGGCAGGACCCAAAGAAATTTGGTGGGGAAAGCCAGTAACAACCACCTTTCCCCTTTAAAGGGATACAGCCACAGCAGAATAACTTGGCCAATGCTGCTGGACATCACCCTGGCAGGGGAGAGGGTCAATTTAACCCCTAAGGGGGGTACGATGGATGGAATCCATACTGTGTGACAGCCAAGCTTGGGCCAGTGTTGTGACTGTATTTCAGTTGGCAAGTGGATGGGGTGTAGGGGAGGCAGGGCCCCATGTCACTTACTATCGCACCTAGCCAACCTGAGGCTGGAAAGATATCCAATCTTCTGAGGAACATCCCATTCCTTTCTTAAATCTATCAAGTCATGGCAGGCAAGTAGGAGGCAGACCCACCTCCAGCACTGAGGCCTCAAGTGCTGGTTACATTCACCTGGCACATGTAGTATCAGACTTCACTGACTGAGGTCAAACCAGTTTATGGAACTTTTGTCCCAGACCCCTTCCTGGTTTAAATTAAACCAGAGTCCCCCAGAATCCCAGCATGCTCTGCAGCCCTGGGCTGGGCTGTCTGTTCCAACCAAGCAGTGTTGGCCTTGCCCTTCTTCTCCTTAGCCAGAGCACTATCACTGTTTTGTGAACAGCTCTCATGGATTTAGCCACCAAAATGCCACTTAAGTAGGAATTAGGTGAGTACAGAGTGACCAATTTTAGGCAAATACTTTTTATTTAATACAACAGAGGGGAAAATGACTTTTCATTATTTCTCTTATCTGCAATATGTCAATGTGTTTCTCTCATGATCATATTTTCTATTTGAGACTAGGGGTGCAAGCAAATCTTTTCTTTTAAGCCATCCCCATATGAAAAGAGGAATTCTACTTCACATTTGTATCAAAGCTTTCATACAAGGATATCAAATTGACTTAAAACACATTTCTTAAGACCCTTGACACTGCTGAGGCGAAGAACTACTACATCCACTCCAGTGATTGATAAAAAGGTAAAAAAAAAAAAAAAGAGGTTGAGAGGTGCTTATCTGCTTTTGCATTAGAAGTGCAAAGGTTTAAAAGATCCTTCAAAAACTATTACAAAGAGAAGTCAGCATAAAATACACTCTACCATCAGCATACAGAAAAATAATACGAAAGTGCATTAATCATTTGGAAGTTAGGGATTTCTGTTACACTAAACAAAAAGATAGCAGAAAATAATAGAAAATGTCAATTGAGACATCAAAATAGCATACATGGTATAAGACAACTTGATATTGGGAAGAAAAATAAAACTGAGTATTCAACAGCTCTGAAAAATCAGACCCTATATTTTTCGACTTAAATATTCAAAAACTGATGTGTACAAAATTTAGTAGACTTTTTTTAAAAATCAGGCATAAGATTCTTGCCCAATGTCATATCAGTGGTAAGTGTCAGTTAGAAAAGAGCTAAGTAATTTTAACTTTCAAGAGCTTCTTTAAACCACTAAACTCCAATCCACAATTAAATTCAGTGATTCAGAAAAGCAGTGCGTAAGAAAGTAGCCTCTAGGTCGTGTGACCACATGAAATAGAAAGAAGTATGAGGAAGAAGTGACCACACCACCAATGAAAGCCTGAGGTATCCTTTTCAGTTCAGTGAGGATGCATCCTTATTGAAGCAGAAGTTGAAGTGTTTGATCTCTTGCCTAGATTCTACCTCGTTGTTGGACTGTCACTCAAAACCCAATTCAGACTGACAACGAGTCACCTGGCCAACATTTTATGGAGTTGTATTGCTGAGTCATTTGATACATAGACTTAACAGTCTATCTCGTTCTGACACCTTGCAGCTGTCAAGGTGAATTTGGATCTGATTATCAGTCTCATTTTTCTGAACTTCACTATGTAAAATGTTTCTTGGGTACTTTTGTTTCAGCGTGGTCACCCTCATGTAATTAAGGCTGAATTTGCAGAGACAGTAGACAGAAGGAAGGAGTGGCTTGGTATGGTTTTTGATACTTTTAGATTATTTTTTATCCATCTTGACTACCGAATTAAAGATAAAACACAAAATACCTTCTAGGCATTAATTCTTGAATGGAAAAAAAAAATGAACCACAACAAAAACTTGACGGTAGTTTCATGTTGCAAAGCATTTGGGTCCAAGGTTTGGTCCTACATAAGTCAGTGGCAAAATTGTTGGTGAGTTCACTGGAACTATGGTTTAGACTTTCCTATTAGTAGGTTATTGACTGTCCTTTTCAAATAGTTTTAGCCATGATGTGGAAGGCATTATATAAAAGTATTATATTTATGCAACTCTATGCTAAGTATTAGGACTCCAAACATCTTTCAGAACAATCTAGTTATGCTGTTTTCATTCCTGATGGTGTCCTTATAATTGAAAATGTTGATTTTTTAAAATTCTCATTGTCTTTGTCAGAGGTATACTTGGGCACTTCAGTGCAGTAACAGCAGCAGTGCATGGGGCAGCACCAGTGGCTGTACTGCTGGTAGTGGTACTGGTGCCTGGGCCAGCAGTGAAACAAGTGTTATTTTTGTGCCCTACCATTCCCCAGCTCTGTGCCCGGAGCAGCCCAGATTCCCCCTTAAGCACATGCACTTTAGCCATGATACTGGTGTTTGTATATAGGATTCTCCATCCTATTTTTGCCACTCATCTGCACATTCCCAGTCTTTTCTCAAGGTCTTCCTGCCCTCTAGTGTTGAAGAGTTACAAAATTTAAAGTTACAGGAACTTTTAAAAGTGAATGTCTTCGTCCTCATAAGAATTTCCATCAATTCTACTCTCAATTCTTTCCAAGTTTCTGAAGAAATGGAATCTGGATACATCCATGCTATGCTCAGTTTAACAGACTATAATAAAGTTAGAACACAGAAAATGGAACGCGCTCTAAGGCTTTATAATGTTTTATGTCCTAAAGATATGTTGTACTCATTTATAATTAGCTACTTATTCACGTTATTTTAATACAAAAAAAAAAAAATCAGTTAAAATTGAGTATACTGTCATAAAGCATGCCAGTAATAATAAATGAGCATCAGAGATGAGATGCAATATTAAACACATTTTTTCAAGCCTGAATTTATTCCTCAAATAAGATTTCTCTGTACTTCTGATAATCTTTTAGAGTTGCATAATTATTTTTGTAACAACATGTGAGGCTTTTAAATTACCAGAAATGAATGTGCAGTGGAAAAGGGAAGCTATTTTTCACTCAGTAGTGTACACAGCCTTGATTATCAGGACAAGTTTTACTGACCAGGACACTTAACACCCAGGGAACTGTAATTTTCAGATACCAGAAACAAACAAAAAGTAGCTTATTTTGTAAAGAGCTTAGGTCAGTAGTTCTCAACTGTTCTGGACTCAAGAAACCCCTCACAGGACTTGAGGCAACCCTCCATAATTTTTGTGAATTGAGTGGCACCCAATTTCACAAACTGATATATATATTACAGTGCTTATCTCCTTGCAGAGAGGCCTGGTAGTACAGGTAGGTGATCAGCCCCTCTGCTGAGCTTGTCTTTATCTGCTTGTCTCCTCACACCTCACAGCTCCCTTGAAAGGATCTGGCAGCACCCTGGCTAAGAATCACAAGTTTAGATAAAGGCCTTGCTCTGAAAGGTAAACCCATTTGCATCTAGCCTAACTAGACTGACTGGTGTTCAATTTCTGAGCTATTTTTATTTTGTGTACCAGTTTAAATAGCATGGACATGAACTTAAGGGCCTGAACTGTTGAAGTTAACTGAAAGACTGTCATGGTCTTTGAGCTTTGAATAAGTCTTTATATTAAACAAAGGTTAAATGTTGATTAACTGGCAACCCAGCTCTTTCCATACCAAATTCCAGATTTGGTGTTATTTTTCAAAAGACTATGAAATTAATCAAAATAATTCAGTCAAGCTACCACTTGTTTTATCATTTGGCCTACTGAGGCGTCAACTCAGTACTTGGACTTAAATAGTAGAAATAACAAGAAAGTTAATATGGAACATCATCATAGCAGGTTATCCTTCACAGTATAGTCTTCATAGCCACTAAAAAGAATGCGAATGAATCATGTATATTAAAGGATAAAAATAACAATCTTTTAAAAACACCACACTACTAATTTCAAAAACACCATAATTCTTCATCAAGTGACGAAACCTGTACCTAGATGCAGGATTTTTGAATAATAAAAAACTGTTTGACTTTAATGCAGTACAGCTGATATATGAAAGCCTTTCTAGTGCTCTGCCTTTGTCTACAGTAGATATTGACAGAAAACAAGTATTGCAAAGATAGAATTTAAAAAGGAGAAAAAATAGATTTGGGCTGCTTGGTTGTTTTCCATTTAAAGCATCTTCTGCTTTCAAGATGATCATTTATGCTAATCATTGTAAAACTCTTATTTTAACATGCAGAATGTAGTAACCTACAGTCTGAAAGGCTCGCTCCAGAAGCCCATATTTTGGCTATTTCCTGCATCTATTTATAAAAAAATTACACACATTTATACTAAATTATACTGGAATACATATGTAGCCATAAACTATGTGTGTTCTTATGTAAAATGAACATCTGCTAATTTTGAGTTGTAGTGATAAACCAGCACAGTAATGTATGTGAGAGGCAAAGCAATTCTGCAATCAGAGCTATACAGTTACCTTCATTTTCCGCAGATAATAAAAAGCTGCACAGAAGAGATCTGGAAAAATCTTCAGGTAGTGCTATAGTTTTTGAGGCTCCAGTTATTTCTAGGGGACAGTTTCACATCTGTAGATTTTGTTTACACATGGTCAATAATACTTCCTAAAATGAAACAGACAAAGAGTAAGAACACTTAAATAGCAAGGCAGGCATCTCAAATACATTTGAAAAATATTAGGATACATACTAATGACAGAAGCAATATCATTATAGAGATAAAATAAATGACGAGATTTCAAATGTAAACTATCAGATTTTTTTTATGCATAACAATGCAAACAGTTTTATTTTTTTCAAAGAGATAAGCCACTTAGAAAATTGACCGGCTAGATATGAATTCAACTCAAAATAGCTTTAATAAAGATTCGTTTGGCCCCACTCTGTCTCCACTGACTTTTATTTATTGTGCTCTGCAGTAACATGATGACATTCTTAAAGTCTGTAGATCCAAATACTACTCTTTGAGTGTGTCTACATGAGATGTTTACTGCAGAGTATACTAATTAGCTCCACAGTAAATGTTTCACATCTACACATGCAACTGTAGGAAGCTACAGGATTCCTACACTGCAGGAAACTAACTCTGCAGCACAGTAGCACTTGTTTTTTACTCCACAACAGCACGTGCCAATACTGATGCAACTGGCTGGGGCATGAGGGTGCTTCAGTGCACAGCTGCTTGCTGAACCCTTGGGCCCTCTGCCAGGCAGAGCTGCTCTGAACCAACTCAATGTGCTGCAGTCCCAGGCACACATTCAAATGGGGTGAATAGGAGCAATAAACTCCAGTGTGATATGCACCAGAGTTTATTGCTATATGCTAATATAATAGCACATATAGATACACCCCTTTAGAATGAAACTCACCCTTTGGAAGACCCACATAAAACCCTGCACAGCACAGAGGTAGTGTGGTAACTATAACATGGGTAGAGTTATTAGGAAATACAAATAGTAAATAATAATCAGGATAGGAAAGGATGATGCGTTCTGGGGCCTTTTATTGACAGACAAGGGCTGGAATAGCAGCTGTGAAAAGGCCTTACAAATACAGGTCCTGTTTCTACTAAAACAATAAATGGCACATGAATTGTACCAGAGAGCTCAGTAAAGTGCATTGCAAATTAAACTGCTAAAACATAAAGCAGCTCAAAGATTCTAACATGCACTGGCATTACAAACACCTACTGCTTTACTTCTGAAAGAACTGGGAGTTGGGTTGCTCCTGCTGAAGTCTGAGAAGAACACAACAAAAATATAAGACAAGTCCATTTTGAAGAACTCGATTTGATCTGCGTCACACAATCTTTGAAAGTTAAGACAATAAGTCTTTACATTTCCTGAGGCTCTGTTTCCCACAGATGTGCAAAAATATGAACAGTTGGATGCCCTTCTAATTAAACTAAAAGGTGATTTAAAACAATCTTCACTACAATTTACAAATTACATTTTGTTGTAGGCTAATCTAAAATCTCTAATCATTAGGAAATTCGGTCCATGAAACAACAGGGAGGCAACATAATTTTCTTGTTCAGGAAAGCTTGTAAATGCTGTCTCTTCATAAAATTCCTGTAACACATCCAGAGGCAGCATAAGAAAAACAATGCCACCAGTTCCTCCAACATCATTATAACTGTCAATGGATTATTAGCAGCTGGTCAAGAGACCCTTCTAGTGCAGCACACTTTTTTTTAATTCTAGGTCTAAAAGTAATGACTGAAACTGCATGTAAAGAATGCCATGGTTTGCATAACAGAGATCATGAAAAGAATGCAGTACAACCACAAGCAGCACCAGAACTCTGACTTAATCCCAAAACTCAGAAAGCAGTAAAACAGAAGAATATTCTGGAGGCTGATAAGAAGGCATTTAGGCCCTGCTTGGCTGAGATGTTCTTGGCCGAGATGCTGCTCCAACTTGGTATACAGTGATGTCAAAATGGGGCCACACATGAAACAGATCTTGCAGCCAGGTCTTTTCATGGAGGCACAGGGTAGAATCTGGCTACAGGTTGGCAGCCAGCTCATAGGAATCATGGAAAGAAATAAAACTATTTTATTTTTCATCCATGTACCACAACAGACAAATCTTCCTCAAACAGAAGCAATTTTACAAGGGTTCAAGTTTAAATCATTATGGGGAGCCCTCTAAAATACTTAATCTTATACTTTCATAAGATGACTTGTAGTTCACACAACAGGTGCATAACACCAGGTAAGATCTGCTTTGATGTGGCTGTGTGTTTCTTTCCTTTTCATACACTTGCAGTATCATGGACTCTTGAGATTTGGAAGCAAACTACCATACTTGTGAGTTTCGGTGGCTGGTTCATCAAAAAAAAATCCATTTAGGTATGAGAGCTAAACAAGGTTTTAAAGATGTAGTCAGAGGTAAGTAACATACTGCAGTGTATTCATCAAATTGAACTCAAACCCCAGAAGATATAAAGAATGCATTTTCCTTAGAAAAGAAGCTATCAACCATTTAGAGTCAGGGGATGAATCCTTTCAAGGGGGACACAGCTTCTTTCCAATAAAACATATCTGGCCGAGATGGATTTGATAGTTTACGAAGACATAGCAAGGCAAGAGAATAAAATCCAGTAGGAAAGCCCTATTTAGACTAAGTGCTTAATATCCTGATATCACAGCTTATTCCCAGGACAGTGATTCTCAACCAGGGTAGCTGCAAGGTCCTTTGGAGATGGTGGCAGTGTAAGGAGGTAAGGTGTGAGGAAATACGCAGATAAGCATAGGCTCAGGCTCTGTCCCTACTTAGCCATTTCCCCCACCAGGAGGTAAACACTGTAATAAATTAGTTTTTTGAATGAGGCACTGCTCAATTCACAGAAGTTATGGAGGGGTGCCTTGAGTCTATTATGGGGTTTATCACTGAGTCCAAAAAAGGTTAAGAACCACTGTCCGACTAGGTGCTGTACTTATCTTTTGTGAAATGCTTTGTACCTTCAATTCTCCCTGACTTCAGCAGCAGCTAAATGGGCTTAAAAGCTCACAGAATGGGACCCCATTACAAAACTCCAGGACGATGCCCTAGAGCTGCTTCCCAAGCCCTCAATCCTGAGAGTCCCACAGAAACAGGACAACTCATGGGTGGAAGCGCTTGCCTGAGAAGGACATAACCATAAAAACCAAAATCAAAACTATGCCAGGCATTTGAGGGCTGGTGGCAATCCTAGCCAGAGACCTAATTTGGATGGAACACCGCAAATTACACACACATACACATGCACACGCATATACATACATGCACATATACATATATACACACACACACTTTTTTTTTCTTTTTTTTTAAAGAAAATGTTTTGTTCCAAGTCAAATCTGCCAAATCAATTCCAAATCCGTGAGTCATTCGAGGACCAACCGTGGCCCGATTACTAGCAAAAAAACACCGCAAATATTTTGCTGGAGGAGCAGAACTGGCTCAGCAGACAGGCAGCTGGGCTGGTGCTAGGAAAAGCAGCGACCACTTGTTCTCAGCCAGCGCTGACGGGCCAGAAAACAGGAATATAACAGGAATGGATCTCTTCACCACACCAAAACAGTGCTGCGTTTCTTTTTTTAGCAAGAACCGTAACCTTTCCAGGCGTACCCCCTTTCCTTTCAGAGGAAAGCAGCGCTGGAAAGGACCTCACAGCGTATGCTCTAGCTCGAGGCGGGATCGCCCCTGACCAAACGAGCCCGGCTAACCTGCTCCCTTGCTCTCCCCCTCACCCCGTTGCTGTCTCTCCGCGCTCTCTACTGCTTCAGTCGCCGCTTAGCAGCTCCCCCTGGCTCGCAAGGCCGCTTTTTTCCTCTCCCCTCCCTGCAGCTCCGCTTCCCCCGAGCCCTCAGCCCAGCTCACTTAAAGCGCTGCGCGGCTCGGGGCGGGGCGGGGGTTGGAGACGCAGCCCCTCAGGGCGGGCGGGAGGCGGCCCACGTGGCTCGCTCCTTCCTTCCTCCCTAGTCCGCCGCTGCCGCCCCGCGCCGCTCGCTGGCCCTTCTGGCTGCGGGGTTGGGGCAGCCCCATGCTGCCCAGGAGGTGGGAAGGTAGCTGTGGTGCCTGCCTTAGCAGCGCCCCCAGGGTGTCCTGCAAAGCTAGAGGGGTCCTGGTGCCCCTGCTCTGGGTCAGCCACTGAGTGACCCCCTCCACCCTCCGAGTTGCCAGCCCTACGCCAGGAGGGGCAGCAGGCGTGACGGCCACATTCCCCTCCAGCCATGGGGACGGCCTCGTCCCTGGTGAGCCCAGTGGGTGGTGCGGGGGAGGTGATCGAGGACACCTATGGTGGTGGTGGCGGGGGCGAGGCCTGTGAGATCCCAGTGGAGGTGAAGCCCAAAGCCCGCCTGCTGCGCAGCTCTTTACGCCGGGTGGGCGCATCGCGGCCCGGGGGCCTCATCGGGGCCAGCTTCAAATCCACGGCCTCGGTGCAGGAGCTGGAGTGCGCGGCCGAGTACGAGCGCCTGAAGAAAGAGTATGAGATCTTCCGCGTCAGCAAGAGCAATGAGGTGGCCTCCATGGTGAAGAAGGAAGCCAAGTTGGACAGGGAGAACAAGCGGCTCCGGGCAGAGCTCCAGGTAAACCGGTCATGGTGCTGTCCCAGCCCCTGGCAGCAGAGAGACCAATAATCATGTTGACCGCTGCCTTGGCTGGACGTGACAGTTCGTCTTCAGTCCTCAATTGCATTGTAAAGATGGGTTTTCCCACTTTCCATTGGGGAAAGCTGAGGCATGGAGAAGAAGGGTTGCGGCCAAAGTTGTGCAGCAAGTAAACGTCCGAGCACTTTGTTGCTTCTGAAATTGGGAGTTGAAAGCCAAGTAAAGCCTTACTTAAGAGTCCAGTCCCCAAAACCAGTCCTCCATACCGGGGTGCTCAACCTCTGTCCCATGGGCCAAATGCAGCCTGTGGACCCTTGGAACCTGTCCGGTGGGGCTTCCCATGGTCAAGAGATTTGGTGGCAGGGGAGCAGTGGCAGTACTGCCACTGTTCCCTGCTGTCAAAATCTCAACATCCATGAGGCGGATCAGAACTGGGCCATGAGTCTCTCTCTGCATGGCCAGATTGGGGCTGGCCCACACATCCATCCCTCTGTGCAGCCAGGTTGGGGCAGGGCTATGCACTTTTCTCCCCCTGGTAGCTGGTTTGGGGCCAGCCCATGCCCCCTCATCCTTCCCCCTGCCCCTTCTTCCAGGTTAAAGTGGGCCAGGGTACACCCACTTCCTTCTGCCTGGCCAGGTTGGGGTTATGCCATACCCCCTTGCTGACACAGGATTGGGCATGCTCCTTCCTCCTCTGGGGCTGGATCAGAGCCAGGTCATGCCCTTTTCCCTGATGGGGCCAGGTTGGGGCCGGGCAAGCTCCCTTCCCTTGCACAGCTGGATCGGGGCCAGAGCAAGCCTACCCCGAGCCCCAGATTGGGTCCACTGGCTCTCAGCCTGTGGAGGGATTGGGAATTCCCGTCCACCCTGCCACCCAACAAGGTTGAGCATCACTATTTTATATCTCTGCCTCTTCCAAACCATCTTTTGGAAAATCAGGCTGGCTTGCTCAGTTCTACTAACTCTGTGGTTGCTTAACAGAAATAACATTCAGAACTGCCTTTGGGTTAGGTTCACTTCTGTCTGCTATTTTCTTCTTAGACCACCACATCCTGCAATGAACTTCATGTTAGCAAATGCGTGTGCCTGGGAAAGCCCCACCAAAATCAGAACGAAGTTAGTGGGGCTCCCTTTGGCATGTAGGGACTCTGTTCACAAAGGACTCATTGTAAGGACTGGGATTCTGTTTGTCAGGACATTCTGTTTCTCATTCACTGGAGGAGCACATTGCATTGTTGTACTGGTTTGGGTTGGGTTTAAAGTAGGGTGGCCAATCTGTGGCATGGGTGGCACAAGTGGCCTAGACAGCCTCTGTGTGTGGCATAAGGCAGATCAGAAAGGGGACAGGCAGCACAGTGGCAGGTAGGGCAGGATGCAGAAAGCAAATCAGCAAATTGGAAGGGAAAGAAGCAGTAAGCAGAGCAGCAGCTCAGGCAGGGGAAGGGGATTGGAGTGGCACTTGTAAAAGACTTCAGGCTTAATATGTAACACATCTGCCATAAAGGTTGGCCTGCACTGCTTTAAATATAAACCAAAGGTCTTCATTGAAGTTAAATGGGATGGCTGTGTGAGATAAGCCTGCTGAACTTGCTACTCAAACTTACAGCTGAAAAATGTTCTAAAACTTTGTAGCACTGATATTTCCCTCTCCAAGATATTAATACATTAAATGTTTTCAGGCTCTTCAGAAAACTTACCAAAAAATACTTAGAGAGAAAGAAAGTGCTTTAGAAGCCAAATACCAAGCTATGGAAAGAGCTGCTACTTTTGAACACGACCGTGACAAAGTCAAGAGACAGTTCAAGGTAAACAAGATGCCTGCTTTCATTGAATATTGTTTAGATTTAGTGGAAAATAACACTTCAGATAGTGAAAAATGATCATTGCTTCATATTCTTAGACCTGCCGCTTGTGTTATTTCAGCATTAGTCTTTGCCAGCTTCATGCCTGGAAGGGCAAAGAAAATACAGATGGATTAAACGTTTGCAGTTTTTAAAGGAAAAACATTTTTCTTAGTAATTTTCACTATTTAACATTTGTAGTTTTCATTAAAAGAACTTAACAACTCTTGGCATTTTCCTTTTTCTTACTAAAATGTTAATGAAGGTAAGAGCCTTAACATTTTCCCCCCAGGTAACTTGAAAAGATTCTCAGTTGCCAGGTTGATGCTTTGGGTTTTCCCTTCCTGTCATTGATGAAGCTCCCAGCAAAAAAATCAAACAGTACATTTAGTTCTTTGAACTGCTTTAGGAATTACTGATATCATCAGCTGCAACAGAAGTGATGTCTTGGTAGATGAATAAGACCAAAATTGTTTCTGAACATAGGATTTGAAAGTATCTCCTGGGTCATTGATTCCAACTATTTGCAATTAAGTCTATGCATTCCCTTTGTTGCTCCTGAAGTATTTTATTTCTTTGGGAACTTATTTTTAGCTCTTTAACTCTTTAACTGTAGCTTGTGATAGTAATATTGCATATACAGGGTTGTTCAAAATACATGTTCACTTCTTATTTTAGACAACTTTAAATTAACATATCAATCCACAGCAAAGTAATATATTAAATCTATTAAGAATGAAAGGGAATCTTTAGGAACAAATTGTAGCTTGGCTGAAGAAGATCACCTGTCTTGAAACTATCAGTTAACAGCTGTGTATGTCACTTTCCATTTTACGTTTGGGGTGGACAGCACTAAAACCCACAATTATTTAAAAACGTGATATAGACCTTAAAATAATGAGATTAAAAAAAAATAAATGCCAAGTTCTTTTTATTTGTCTCCTAGAACTAGAACTTTGGCTTTGCACTGTGGTCACAGTTTCAAGCTTTTCCCTGAAATTATGAGTATTAGAATCTATTTTGAATGCAATCTAAATACGTAAATCTAAGAACTTAGTTAGACATCAAATTTCACAAGTTTCATGATAAAACATGACAGTTGGCACCATTGGCTTAAAACAATCATTTTCTTTTTATAGATTTTTAGAGAAACTAAGGAAAATGAAATTCAGGATTTGCTGAGAGCTAAACGAGAGCTAGAAGCCAAACTTCAGAGACTGCAAGCCCAAGGGATCCAAGTGTTTGATCCTGAAGAGTCTGATTCAGATGACAATTGCACAGAAGTCACAGGTAAAAGTTCTACATGCTGCTTTCAGAAACTGAACAAAAAATCTTTGATTAATGTCTAGAAAGTATAAAAAAGAAGAAATATAGACTGTGGATGTTTATAATACAAGTTTGACAAGTAAGAACATATTTAACATTGTAAACTCTTTTCATCCTTTATATATTTATATAAATATTATGCTGTGATAAATTGGATGACTGGAAACGCAAAATAAAAAGAAAAGAGAAGCAGAAACACTTGGAGGCTTCCATTCACTTGAACACAGACACAGACACTCTTTCTCTCTGTTTTTTTCAAGTGAATGGAAGTCCTAATTTCAGGAATATTTATAGTGACTCATACTTGAAATAGATAGAGCAAGTTTTAACCCTCTTCAAGTCTTTCTGCTTCTCATTTTTTATTTTGAGTTTCTAGTCATCTTATATCCTTCCCACAGTTTAGACCTCCTGTTTCAGTTTATCACGGTGACTATAGATAACACATCAGGGCCAAGAGTAAACAAGCTGAAATTAGAATGAATCTTAGGTAGGTGGAACATCATTTTCCAAATTGGGATATAAGGGGAGCAACCTGAATGGCTGTAATCTTGTAAATTACAACCGTAGATATTTCATTACTAGGGACCATCAGAAAGGCTCCCTTTATGAAACAGTATTGAGAGCAGTGGTTGTCAGCCTTTTTAGACTCAAGGCACCCCTTGTTGGACTCGATGCACCCAGTCATAACTTTCTGAACTGAGTGGCACCTCATTTAAAAAACTAATGTATTTATTACAGTGCTTACCTCCTTGCATGGGGTAGGCGGGGGGGTGAGGCAGGCAGTGGTGGCAGGGAGGCAGGTAAAGCCTGAGCTTGCCCTTATCTGCTTATCTCCTCAAACCTGAAGCCTGAGCCTGCCTTTGTGGCTTATCTCCTCACCCCTTGTTTATCTCCTTACATGTCCTCCAGCACCCTTCAGGGGATCTCTTCAGGGGATCTTACCCCAACACCCTGGTTGAGAAGCACTGATTTAGAGAGAGCAAAGGTGTAGGCCCTAATGACACAGGAGGTGTGTATAGAGCTACAAAGCATAACCCAGTGTAGTGGTGGGGATGGCAGAATCTTTGTTTATGCCTTAAGTGACATTGGACAGTGTGGGAAGTATTCAGTAAAATTGTCAGTTTCCTGGCTTTGCATCTGATCTAAAATATGACACTTTTACTAAAATAGTGCCCCCTTTTTTTCCTAAGTAAGGATGTAATGCAGCCTAGGGATCAGTAACATTTGCCTGGAGGCCCAGTATCTGAGCAATGTTACATCGTGACCCTATTTTGACTTCAAAAATTTGTCCTGAAGGGGGATAGCTGCATAAGCTTTGTTATGTTTTGTAATGCTATGATTGTGTAAAGCACTTACACACATGCTTAATTATAGTGACATAAGTCATCCTGCTGATTTTAATGAGTCAGTGTCTGTTACTTCTTCTCTGTGCAGTTTCTCCTTTCTTCTTGCAAGTTTCTTCTCACTTTTTTCCATAGTTTCTCTCCGTACACTCTTTATTAAATCTTTTTGATCTGCATTTCTGTTTTTCTTTTCTTGAAAGATTTATTTAGGATTTTCCAAGTGAAAGATTGATTGGCAGTGAAGTGATCCAAGCATAGCACAAGAAGACAGTAGGAACATTTCATCTAGCTCAGAAGGTGAAATCTGAATCTTGGCTTGCAACATCTTTTGGCTGTTTTCGTTCTGATTCTTTCTTAAACAGAGACAGTAAATTTTGAAATGTGCATGAATATCAACAGAAAAGACTATGAAATGCCTCCTTTTAATCTTTATTGGTGACCTAAGACAACCTTTGAAATCAGTGGATTTGAATGATCTATGTTATGTGGTCTGTTACCTATTTCTGTTGCAACATGCTTCTCATGCACACTGAGGAAGTCTGATTTTAGAATTATAGCAGACAAAAGCAGTGAGTTAACCTGATAAAGGGGCAGACATTTACTCAGTGGCACTTGAGCACAAATTTTAACCTCAGTGATTTGGTCTGATATTGTAGTTTAGCTAGTGAAAATGAGTATTTATTT
>NW_017729006.1:15487170-15506692 GCF_001723915.1 Gavialis gangeticus | reverse complement strand
ATTAACTATATGTTATGTGGTCTGTTACCTATTTCTGTTGCAACATGCTTCTCATGCACACTGAGGAAGTCTGATTTTAGAATTATAGCAGACAAAAGCAGTGAGTTAACCTGATAAAGGGGCAGACATTTACTCAGTGGCACTTGAGCACAAATTTTAACCTCAGTGATTTGGTCTGATATTGTAGTTTAGCTAGTGAAAATGAGTATTTATTTATTTTAAGCTACTGGGGCCCAATCCGAATACTGGACTGGTGGAGCATTGGGAAGTGAGCCATCTATGGGCAGCATGATGCAACTTCAGCAGTCTTTCAGAGGACCTGAGTTTGCTCACAGTTCTATAGACGTGGAAGGACCCTTTGCAAACATAAACAGAGGTAAGAAATTCGTGCTTTCTAACTACTTGGGTCTAAAAGTTGTTATTTATGGATTGTAAATAAATGCTTTTTACCATTGAAGTATTTTGTGTCCATTCTTACCAAATTCCCCAAGGATCAAGAAGAGCCTCTAGCTGTTGAGGCTTTAGTTGTTCTAACACAGTGGTGGTGCTCAACCTCTAGCCCGTGGACCTGATTTAGTGCATGGAGCTGTGTCATCCAGCTCATGGGGCTACTTTTTGGGTCCAAAAATTCAGCAGCCTGGGAACCCATAGTTGCAGCAGCTAACACTGCTACTGCTCCCCTGCTGTCAAATTTCTGGGCCTATGGTGAGCCCTGATGTCCAGATAACATGGCTCTCTGCACCAGATCATGCTGGCACATGGGATTGCACTGTGCCTAGATCCAGCATGTGGGGTTAGGCTATACATGAAGTTGTGCTGTGGCTGGATTTGGCATGCAGGTATGTGTGTATAGAGATATAGATACTTGCATACCTTAACTGTGTCTTTTAAAGTGGTCCATCTTTGCCTTATCCTCCAGGCTCCCTGATTCTTCAGCGCATGATACATGCATATTGCTACAAAGTAATGTCCCGATTCTTTAGTTGGATTAGCATAGTCATTGAATTAAATGGAGCTCTGTGATTATGAGGGTCTATTCAGTAGATCTGATTTCAAGATCAAGGCCTATGTGTGTTGTATTACACTGGCATAATGTGAGAGATCATGCCTGATTTTCAGCCTATTCTAGTATTTTGTAGTTGGTAACAACAGTGGTCACTTTCTAACTTGTCCTGATTAACTGAGTATGATATTCATCTGTGACCAGCAGTTAGATTTACCTTTTGGGGACCCCATGAAAAGGTTTGGTTTCAGGTCCCTACTTCTTGCTAAACGAGCATACTAAAACATAGCTGTAAAAGGGGGAAGGGGAGTGTGACAGGAGTATCACTATTGGAGCCTTTCTGGGAGTGGCTCCGCCCTCCTGTAATGGGCTAACCGCCTGCTTACTTTGCTGCCGCGCCTTGATCTTACTTGATTAGTAGATTGTTGTAATCAGCAGGAGGCTGCCCATTTTTTCGCGCCCCGGTGACAGGGGGTGCTGCCTGTGGCTCCTTTTCTTCCCCTACACCGCAGCCCAAGCCTCACAGATGGTGCTGACGTGGTTTGACCTGGGCCGTGTTATGTCTTGGCCTACCTCTTTACTCCTGGGGCTCCTTGCTGCCCCCCTCTCGCTCTGGGGCTCCTTGCTGCCCCCCTCTCGCTCTGGGGCTGGGGCCAATGCATCCCAAAAATGCTGCGCCCTCTCCAGCGCCAGGAACCCCCACGCTACTGGGGAGTCCCTATGAGGCCTCCTTCAACCCCTAATAGCTCACCTGGTCCTCCAGTCAAAACAGTGAACATAAAAACACAAAGCCCCTGGACTACAACATAAAAACTAGACTGTCCGGTCAAACCAGATTCACTCCCTACTAGGGAGAGAGGGCTCCCCAACCCCAGCAGCAACCGAGGGGATGTTCACACCGCCAGAGTTCTCCCCTTTGTCTGTCCTAGCTGAGTTCCTGCTCCCACGGCCGCTGGAGAGGAACTAGTCTCCTGGTCTCCTACCTGGGCTTAAGAAGGGCTAAGCCCTGCCCCTTCCTGTCAGCTGGTTTTACTGGTTGCCTTGGCAACCAACACCTGCGCAGCCCTGGTGACTAGCAGCTGAACCTCCCCCTTCCTGCCACTAGGGGTCTCTCCTGAGCCTTCTCCGCTTTCAGGCGCAGGGCACCTGTGTGCACTGCGACAGGGAGTTTTGCACAGGTTGCATTGTCTAATGCTTTCCTGCCTGTGACACTCCATAAATTTAGGTTAGTATTCAGACTTCAAGCAGTTTGTCTTTCTGACTTTAAGTTTCCTTGGACCTGTAGCTTTGGAACGTCAGCTTAGTTCCTTGTAAAGGTTAATTTATTTGAATTTGAGACTCTTTGGTAATGTTAGACTACAAAATAAGAAGCAAAGAATTAGTTTTAAAGCTTTCTGTGATTAATTAACTTAGGGTACAAACTTTGAGAACAATGCAATTTATGAACAGAAAAATAGCATTACATATTGCTTCCGCAGTGTTTAGCAGGATAGTTTATTTACAATTAATTTTGAAGATGCAGGGTTTGCTTGGGTATTATTCAGTTATAATAATGGACATTTTTCTTGTTGGGGGATTTAATTTTGTTTGTTTGTTGGGTAGCTGTTAACCAGACTTCCTGGATACATTTCACACATCATTATTTTAAATAATTTACCATTAAAGTTCTGTGTGTGTGAATATATTAAATATGCTTCTAACATTTTCTGTTTTTCTAGGTTTATATAATTCTTCATATTGTTTAAATCTGACTTATAAAATGAAATCTAAAGTGTTCATATGAAAAATGTCTGAAAAAAATAATTTTACTTGAGACGATAGAGTGAACTCTGTTTTTATATATTGCTTATAGATGACTGGGATGCTGCTGTTGCCAGTTTATTGCAGGTCACACCACTGTTTTCCCACTCTCTCTGGAGTAACACAGTAAGGTGTTATATCATTAGTACAGATGAGACCCAGCCGGAGGTGGATATCTTCATTAGGGTGAGAACATAACAAAAGTTATGTTAATTGATAATTAATTATGATGAACTATTCTTCCTCTTTGTTATTTTTTTCAATAAAACTCTGTAATGTTTCTTAAAAGGTTTTGTGGATGCTCCTGGTTCCGTTCAAATCAGTGGGAGTTTTATCAAGTATTTCAAAAGAACAAAGCATATTCAGGAAAGAAATTGGGGTTTAACTAATAGGTCCTTACTGAAGTGTAGAATTAGTAGTAAAGCATGGCTAATTTATATTTGTTTTTAGAACTACTCACCAAAGCTTCAAAGAATCTGTGAAACAAAGGGGTACTTCTTTCAAGTGGTTCATTTTCCATCAGAAAATCAGTGTCAATTCAAGGATGTGAGAAAATGGGAAATTGAAAAAAGTTTCTTAGTCATTTTGCTCATGAAGTCAACTTTGCCAAGGTAAGTTAATCATTCTGCAGATTGGAAAGGCAAAGAGAAACAGATAATTTATGCATAATGCATGACTTATTAAAATCTATGTAGCCTTCCACATACAGAATTTCTTAAGCTGTTTCTTCTAATACACCATCCTTCAGATTTACTAGCACAGACAGTTCAAAGAATGTAATTTCTTTATGATATTCCCTTATCCTGCACTTCTAGATTTTTATTATAATTGAGCATAAAAGATATCTTCATAATATGCAGATTTCTTGCTTTCTAAGACCAGTGTTCTGCATTGCATATTGATAGAATTGTAGAAATTAGAAATTATATGTGAAAGTCTACTGTGTGTTTCATTCACTTATCTGTCTATCCACCTGCCTGTATTACTTGTGTTCACTTGCATATTTTTTTAGTCCCTCATGAACTTCTGGCCAACTTCACGGGTCTTACGTATCCTACACTTGTCTGTCGTGACTTAATTTGCTAAAGCTGTGATGTTTTGCAGCAACTGGCAACACGGTGCTTTCTGTTTGTATAATGGATTGTTGATAGTTTACCAGAAGAAATGCGAGTCTTTGAATGAAACATACTGAATCAAAGATACTTTTAGAATTCAGTTATGATTATTTCTATTGCACATAATGGCATTTTTAGGGGATATTTTTCTCTATATACAATGAAGAAAGGAGAAAAGGGGGATTAGAAGGAAAAATAGTAAACTGGTGTGGAGTAGCTGTTTCAGCATATTTAGAAAATAAAAAGCTTTGAGATTCTAGAGTACCTTTGATTAGGTAGCACTGAGTTTCATACTAGGAAAAGTCTCTGAACCTTGGAATTTCACTTTTGCAATATTGTTTGAGCTGGGAGATATTGGTAAAGTAGTCTTGCTGGGGCTACAGAGGCATGGTCCAAACTTGTTCTGAAGGCTGCTCCTAGTCAACCCAAGTGCACATGAGTAGCTGGCCAGTTAGGTTGAGGAGTCAATAGCAGCTGGACAGGATGCTACCCAATATTGCTCTCTTACGTGTCATTGGCGTTGTTACTAAGATGGGCCATTTGACTTGCACAGGCCTTTGACTTGATTGTTTATATTGCTGAAGCTCCTGATAGACTGAACATTTCACTTCTATGACCTGAAATCCTCTGTTAAAATATTTGGCTGCCTCTGTTGTAAAAGGCATGCCTTTTAGCTTTTGTAGTGAAACTCATCCACGGAGCTTACAGTGATTGAAGTGTTTACTGCAACAGTGTAATATAGCACAAGAATGCTGATTTCCAATCTAGCTGTTTGCTGGACGACTGTGAAGAAGCCTTCTTGAAAAATCCTGAAGGAAAACCCCGTTTGATTTACCGCAGAATAGAGGAAGGCACAGTTGGCTCGGATTCTGTGCAGCAGTTAATCGAGCAAGTTTGTTACGTGAACAAAGCAAAGGTACCACATGTAGAATGTTTCTGTGATTTGTTCTAGCTTTATCACTTCAAAACCCAGCTGACTTCAGATATAAAAAAAAAAAGAATTATACATTCTTGGCTATGGACATTCAAGACAAGTAGTGTGTGATAATCCAATTTAAGTATTTTATGAAATTGTCAGTAGAATTTGAGGACTGACTCTTCATGAAAGCTTAAACAGATTTGAAAATAAAATTATTTAAGGCTGCTGACGGAGAAGAATGTTGTCCTATTTGTATTATGGAATACTTAGAATTTAACAGCAAATTAATTTTGGATTTTTTTTGAGATTTTTTTTTTTTTTAAATCTTTTTGGGAGAAGGGAAAAACATACAATAGAGAGCTCCCTAGTATATTTAAAATGTAGAGAAAGTATTATGTATCTTTTTTTTTTTTTAAGATATCAAAACAAAATACATCTGACTCAAAGTCCCTTCCTCCTGCTTTTGCACTAGTTCAGTGATTCTAAATCACGCTGCTGTGAGAGCATTTTAATGGTGTCATGCTATATTAGCACTGTTAGATGTGCAAACAGTTATATATGTTTCACAAGATAAACACAGAAATTTCAAATAGGAATCCATGGTGTCAAACACTTTCTGACCTGTCATGGTCCTTTTGAGTTCTTTGCCACAGAAGAATTGTTCTATTATTTTTCCATAGTCAAAAAACAAATGACAGCTAAGAAGGGTCATTCTGTAAGCAGTGCCTTGAAGATTGAGAACCACTGGACTGGATACTTAAACAAGGAAAAATACATACAAACAGTCCTATATAGCACAAAGTATGAACTGATTTTCAGAAGCAGAACAGTTTTCTGGAGTTGGATTGTTTCTTGGTTTAGTAGATTTTCCTGGCAGTCTTCTTAAAGTTGTTGTACACACCCCTTTTATTAGCAACCAAACAAAGTTGTTTTTAATAAACCAGTCTCTAGATCCCTTTCTCAGAGCAGAGGAAAAACTGTACTGGATTTTAGATTTTCGTGGAACCTTTCTAGTCACTGAGTTGGCCAAGAAAGTCTTTGCATGGTAGAGATGCATCACTTTCAAAAGAATCCTAACTTGCAGTGCTAGAGTATAAACCTCTAAAGTACATTTCATTTTGAAAGGTGCCTAATGTTCTGGAGAGAACACAAGATTTGTTTATATCTCAATAACTGCCTTCAAATTGTACAGTCAGTTTCAGAGTTGCTTTATATGTATTTTGTCATTACCTTCTTCAGATCATTGATCACATGGGAGAAGTAGATGAAGGAGCATATGAAATTGCTAACTGTGTGGAAAAGATCATTAAGCAGGTAGAGTGTATGATGCAGTACAGCTTTGCCCATTCTTACTTGGAATTATGATAAAATCGTAAATGTTGGCAAAATGAGTGATATTATGATGTGATTTTAAAAGCTTCTCTTTGTTTCAGTGTTAATACTTGGAAGTAAAGAGTGTTGCAGATGATGAGAATAATTCAAGACTTATGATATTTTATGTAACCCCTGTCATGGGAGGATTAAAGTGAACATCTTTGCGCACAGCTGACCTGAGCAGGTGCAGGGCCCGGGGCAAATCAGCCCATGTGGGCCCCCCCCCACTCCTATCCCATGGGCCCTGGACTCAAAGAAGCTGCCGCTGCCATTGGCAGTGTTGGGCGGGGGGAGGAGCAAGTGGCTAGAGGTGGAGCCGCTGCTCCGCCCAGCTTTGTGGAGCCCCCCAAAGCATTGGGCCTGGGGTGGTTGCCCTGATTCGCACCCTCCCTCCCCGCCAATGGCCCTGATCTTGAGATTTCTATGTATAGAGTTACCTGGACCTATATGAAGTGTAGTCTTTGCTAGTGTGAATGTGCATAAATTTGTTGATATTAGTAGAGTTGGACTTATCTATATAGACTGTTACCTAAAATGGGAAGAGAGAGTACATCAAAGTTTAGTCAGATATATGTATGTCAACTTTATAGTGACACATACCACAGAGGCTACAAATTCATACTGCAATGGAGGTCCCATATGACATCCAAGAGTGTGCACTTTTTTCTCAAGAAAGTCTTGGGCAATCAGAGCAAATACTTTTAAGGAGTACAGTTACAGTGTCTTCATATGGTTTGTTTTTTATACAGGATATACTGGGCTATGAAAACACAGAACTGGAAGGCAAGGATTTGGGGAATAAAGAGGAGTCCACTGCTCCTGAAGAAGATGATTTTGGAGATGTACTTTGGGATGCACATGATGAGCAAGAACAGATGGAAGCTTTCCAGCAGGCTTCTAATTCAACTTGTGAGCTTGGATTTGGGAAAGTAAGCAAACAGAAGTGTACACTAATCAAAATATGCCTCTTTCTATTTTATGTGGAGCAGTGATAATGCTATCTGAAAGGAAATAGCTTTAAGACTTTAAAGCTTTTACTGCTTAGGCTTGGAGAGATTGTATGCATCATACAAATGACATATTTCATTTTTGGGAATAATGCCAGTTATGTCTGTCTTGTAGTACCATTGATGAAGAAATTAATCTTGTTTCTTCAATAGAGGAAATATACTATGATAACACACCAGTGTATTTGCCTAGGAGGTGGGTAACATACCATCCTCCAAAGCCTAAATGAAAATTCCCATCTGAACACTTCTATTTTTTGTATATTTAGAACTGGATAATGAAAAGATTATCTTTGTGTGAAAGAAAGAGCAAAATTAAGAAGGGGGCCTAATGAATGCTCAGTACTTCCTGGACTACTTTATCTTAAAACCCTCCCAAACTACTGGTCAAAAATTAATAATATATAGGAAAGATAGAATTGGTATTGTTAGAAGAACCTGTATGTTAGAAGCCTCTGATGGGGAATGATGTTAAAGCTTGAGTTGGATGGCACTCTTTCATGTTGTGATTTCAGTTTGTAGTGCAGTTTTTCTACCCAAAGGTAAATCAGCACAGTTGCAGTGTGGATGAATTTAGAGCAGTGTAAATACAGTTTATCCCCCTTCGTTTACAGGAATATGGTCATACTGATCATCTTTTATATCTGTAATAACTGCATCTGTACAAGTGGTGTGTGTACCACTTCACCTATATACTCTTATAGCAGTACCATTGGATGTGTAAAAAAAAAAAATTTCTAAGACAGCTTCTACTGGTCTTATATAGTGCATGTATCCAAACACAGCTTTTTGGCCCATGGACTTTTTCAGAACAGCATTTCCGGACTGGCCTAAGGTGAAGACCTCTTGTGTTGGAGACTGGAGCAGATGCATGTAACTTCAGGAATCAGATTTGGAGAGTGAATGCTTAGCAAACTGTCCATCCCCCTGACAAAGATTGTCCTGTACAACACTGACAAAACTAGCATAGCCTGTTCCGCTGTGCCCAACAGATGAAAGCTGCACAAAAGATATTTGAATGTTATTTTTATTTGATTAGCTTATTTTAGAAATTAGAATTAAAGAGTTAAGTGTTAATTTGGGCTTGAAATTCTAAGGAATGTGTCTTGCTAGTCTTCTGAGGGTTTGTGCAAACTGGTGTATAGGAAACTACAGACTATAAAAGTGTTTAGTTCCAAAAAAATATATAACTCCTATAGGAATACTTAGTACACAACATTAGAGTACTGCCCTTTTCCCCATCATCATAGTATTGTGGTCCACACAATCTTTAGCGTACGTATCGTCACAGCGCCCATATAAGATAAGAAAGCACTGCTGTTCGTTCTTTACAGAAGAGGAACTGGACAATGAATGGTAGCGCTTTCTTATGTCAAAGGTGTGAAAGAAAAATTGATGAACGCCTTGTGCTAGATTTCACTGTGCCAATGCTATTAGTCACATCTATTAGCACTGAAAATTTACCCTCACCCAGCTGGCTATAATCTTTCCCTATATTAATAAGTTAAAACTTTCGTTAGAAGAAGTATTAAATTGTAGTTTTTAGTGGCTTGAGCATTTTTCACATTCCCCCCCATTAAAAAACATACAAGAAAAACAAAACAAACAAACACAACATATGTCTTATTTTACTGTTGGTTTCTTTTAAGCACATGTTCAGTCTTACTTCACTTGTTAGCGTGCATAACAGTTAAGCAGGTACTTAGTTTTTGGGTGATCAGAACATTAATCTTGTTTATACTGGAACTTTGTACCTAAATTTTGTTTTGTTGGCAGTATTATGAACGTCTGAATGATCTAGTGGCAGCACCAGCACCTATTCCACCTCTCCTTGTGTCAGGAGGACCAGGCTCTGGGAAATCTCTCCTTCTATCAAAATGGTATTTTAAAAATATTTTAAATTTTTTTTATTTTACATTATATTATAAGCAAGAACAGCAGCACATCAGACTGATGGTAGGAAAAATGAGGGTGTTACAAAATGCTGTAGTTGTGGCAGGAAGCCTGTGAAGTCTAGTAACACTTAAATAGCTAATCCTATTGGCATAACCATTAACAAAGCCAGAGAGCAGAGCCAAGGAGAGCTCTAAACCTCTGCTTCTAATGAGCAGACTTTGCAGTGAGGAGGAGGGTCAGAAAGGCGACTAATAGCACTGTCCTTCATCTGTGTCTAAAGGGGAATTTCATCTCTAAAAGTTCCCCCTACTGAGGTAGGTTCATGGATCTGGGATCATCCCATTCATTTATCATAGAAATTCATCCAGAAATCACATTAAAACCAGCTTCTGTAAAACCTATTTACAGGAAACATTATTCCTTAAAAGTTTTAATATTCACTTTATTAATATCTGAATGCTTAGTGTCATCAGGGCCCCCATTAACATCCTTGAGTCCACTGGATGATTAAGTATCTAATTAATTTTGTTACATAAATACTGCACTTCAAAGCTGATATGTATCATTACAGTTGACAAATTTACTGTCATGTTTCTAAGAGGTAAATATATATATTTGCAAAATAAGGGCTATTGGAAACATTTTGTTTTCTCCTTTTGTTCTTTCAGGATTCAGTTACAGCAAAAGCATTCGCCAAACACTCTAATTCTTTATCACTTTGTTGGGCGGCCCATGTCTGCCAGTTCAGAATCTGCACTGATAATTAAACGGCTTACTCTAAAGGTATTACAAGTCATGGCATAGCATGTGGAGCATTGTCCTTTGGAATGAAGGGGGTGTTTGGGAACATGCATATCAGTCTAAAAGTACAAGTTCTTGTACATGATCTGTCTATAACAACTTAGGATATACAGATGCTGATTTCTTCTATTTTACTGAGATAGAACTTAATTAAAATAGCATCAATGGGATTTTTATAATATATTGGCATCAGCAGTTCCAATAAAAAGTATTAATGGTTTATAAAGAAAGCCATATAAGGTACTTTGACTAGTTCCTGCCATCTGGTCAAGAAAAGAGGTAGGTGGTACTACAGTTTTCAGCCTCGTCTCTTCCCTTTGTGAATTTATTTTAGAAGTATATGTTTGATATATGTGATATATATGAGATAAATAAGGATCCTGACCCTGTCAGGATCTCACAGTATTGAAGCTTTCAGAAAATGGAATAAATTTTGCCCCCTTGCAGTTCTTCTGGTATTAGAGGCCTGAACATCTAAGGTAGGCCCCAACCGCCATTGTATCTTGGCTAGTTCTTCATGATTTTTAATCCAATGATGTCTCTGTAGATTAAATGCACAGAAGTTCTGCAAAAAAACTCCTTTTTCTTAACTTTCATGCCTCTTCCAAGCATGAAGGGGAAATGACCTCTCATGAATATGTTTGGAAAGTTTATCAGAATCTCTTTAATTCTCCTAAGCACTCTGTGGCCACATCTACATGATACACTTAATGCACAGAAAACTAATTGTACTGCGCATTAGTGCAGTGGGCAAAACCCGTGCCAATGCACAGTGGACTTAGTCTAATGCATGTTAATGTCACTAAAAAAGCATTCATCTGCACTAATGCGTGGTAGCGCCGATTACAATGCATTTAGTACCTGTAATTATGACACATTAATGAACATGTAGATGTGCCCAGTAAAATTTAATTGCTTATGCATGTTTAATTTTACAGCTGATGCAGCATTCTTGGTTAGTGTCACCTTTAACACTGGATCCCTCAAAACTCTTGGAAGAGTTTCCTCGTTGGCTGGAAAAACTTTCTGCTCGTCACCAAGGCAGCATTATCATAATTATTGATTCTGTTGATCAGATACAGGTATGTTTCTGTTCTCCGTAGCCACCGTTAATGCCAAATAAACTTGGAGTAATAGAATAGTTAAGTAATATCTGTGAGATATGAGAAATGAATGTTTGGATTGATACAAAGAAAATAAATAGAAAATATTGTGTAGTTTTTGTGTATAGATTTGAAAAATATGTTGGTCTTTATAAGTTTTATCCATAAAACGTGGTATTTGTGGAATTTGTGTTTTTTTGATCTGTTATATTATGTAGTTGTTTTTCAGGAGATCCAAGATTGTGGAGTCACTTGTGGGCCATATTGTTTGTTCAGTTGATACAGTTTGAGTGTAAAAATACTATGCAGCTTCAGTTAATCTATCACTAGGCTGATTTCATGTCAAAGGACAATTTAGCTTCCTATAAATTAGCGTCGTCTTGAATTCTTAAGAAAACTGAAGGATCTTGCCGGGCTGAACAGTCAATGAAATGATAGTGATTTGTGGCACTTGTTTTTAATGACTTCTGAATTAATGGACTGAAATTTGTTTTTAAGCAAGCTGAAAAGCATATGAAATGGCTGATAGATCCCCTACCAGTGAACGTCAGAGTAATTGTATCTGTGAACGTAGAAACTTGTCCACAGGCGTGGAGGTGTGTAACTGTTCATGAACATTTCAGAGTAATCTGGGTTTAAATATACTTGCATGCTTCATTTGAAAAAAATTAACTTGGTTGCAAAATAAAGTGCTCAGTTCTCAGTGATTTTAGGGAGAGCATGTTATTCTGCAGTTAAAGCGGGAACAAGATCAGCACGGTAGTGCTGTAACAGTTTTAGAACTAATGTAGTGTCGGGGTAAGTCCTAATATTTTTGTATGATCAAAGTGCCTTAATTTAGAAGAATGTAGCTTCAACTTCTGCATTGATACCTTTTTAAGGTATTTATATCTCTTTTCTTTAACATATATCTCAGTGTAATTTTGTTTTGTCTCTAAAAGGTTGTGGCCAACTCTTCATCTTGATCCATTGAATTCTAAAGATGTGAAATCTCTCATTAATGCAGAATGCAGCTCCGCAAACATTAAATTAACTAAAGAGCAGGTATGTCTGCAGTACTTCCATAAAACAAGTTTCACTGTAGTGTTACTTTTTGAGGAAGACTTGGGAAGGTAAAATGAGTATAGTAAGGGCAGCTGACAAAAGCTGATTTCTGTTAATGTTTCAGTAGCCAGGAAAATGATTTTCTTTCTGCTATAACCATTGTAAACATTGCTACTTCAACACGGTATTTTTGTCCATGGACTGGTAGTGCTAAATGCAGAGCGTGTATGATAAACTATTGACCAAAGAACTATAACTACAGTTGTATATAGTTCCACAGACCTGTTCTCCAATTTTAATTACAACATGAATGTTATCATGTTGTAATAACTTTTTTTATTACAAAATGTATTTTTTCCTTGCACATGCTGCAACATTTTTGCAACATATTTTCTCCTCTTCTTGGGGCCTGATCCTATAAGATATGGATCACCTCTTGCAATGATCTAATCTATCTGGTCCTTAGTTTTAAAGAAAACATCTACTTCGTTGTAATGCATTTGGTGAAAAACACATGGCGTTTGTATACTGCTCACAATGGATCAGGTTTTTGCCTTCTAAAGAGGTGGTGACATATGCACATTCTATGTTTTTGTCTCTGATCTTTAACTTCACAAAGTACTTAGTGTTGCATTGTTTACATCATTTGTTTAAACTGTCCTAGGAGAAGAAGCTTGAGAGACATTGTCGTTCTGCTACAACTTGCAATGCTTTGTATGTCACTCTTTTGGGTAAAATGATTGCTTGGTAAGTTGAGATGATCTGAAATTGCCATGTGAATCAGTAGGTTATAGAACTGCAGATATTTTTGTTTCCATATCATTGGGCATTTTCACATGTGTTGTGGGAAGTGGCACCAGGCACTTAAATTAGCAAGCTGCAGTAATTAAAAGCACCTGTGTGTCATGTGTATCAATATTGCTGCGTGTCTCCACTCTGAAAAAATGGCATTGGGATACTTTGAACTAAAGCTTCTAAAATGTGTTTTATTTCAAAGCACACCACCACCATTTTTTCCGCTTGGAGACAGTGGCAACACTGATGCACTTGATGCAGATGGCTGCTGGGGCGTGTCAGTTTTTGTGCTTCAACAGACTTGATTAATCGAGTCTGCTCTGATGCACTGGAAATCCGGCATGTGGCAGCAGGCTTCACATACCTGTGTAGGAGCCCGTTACATTTAATCCATAGATAATTATTCTGGTTTGAGATGACTCTGGTTTAGCAAAGAAAGACAGTTATTTTTTTCCATTTATTAAAAAAATAAAGACAATTCTGTACAGAACTTGTGATCTATCTCACTTTGATGCAATTGTTTGGATTCAGTTGATCACTAAATCTATTACATGGTGAATGATAAATTATTGACCAGGAAATCAAAACCCATTAATCAAATCCAAGTCCTCATTCCTTGTGTGACTCCTTATTTTTGTCAATGCATTTATTCCCATTTTATTTTGTGAAGTGCTCCGTAAGAAAGTCTTTAGGTGTGTTGACGTGCCAAATAAGGTACATTATATATTACAAGGCCAGAAGAGAATCCTCTGTTTGCATAACTTAGTTCATCAGATTTTACTTTGTCATTCCAGCAATTTAACTTGTGTAAGAGAATACTTTATTGAACCTGACAATAACTAAACTAGTATAGCATAGTTAATCCTGAAGACGTTTTACAAACATGTTAAATAATGTAATGGCATCAGCGTTATTTTTATGTAGGGTGTTCTTATTCCCATTCTGTTACCTGCTTAAGTAATGATATACTATATTTCATACCCTCTTCAGCAAAAAGGGAACTCTTGTGGTTATTAGCAAAGGGTAAAAGGAATATATAGGAGATGTTTTAATCTCTTTGGGTTCCAATCCTACACCTCCAAAAGACAGTATGAGTTCAGAGCTCTTAGGACTTCACAAAGCTGATTTTTAGTACTTCGTATTGGTCTTGTCAAGCTAAATTTAATGTACCTTTTTTAAAAAGCCCTTCTTGTCCATGTGGTTAGTGCTGGAAGTGAAGAAAATATTGATGAAACCCTTCAACAGTGTTTCCAGTGTCAAGATACAGTGTCCCTGTATAGGCTTGTTCTGCGATCAGTTCAGGAGTCTCTGCCAAATGATATGGACAAAGACCTTATGAGAGAGGTAAGCACACAGTGTGAAGAAATGTATATGCTCTCCTGTAGATGCTCTCCATAAATTAAAAGCAAACCAGAGGGTTTTTTTTGGCTCAAAGTGATGGTCAGTAACGTCGTACGTTATGAGGTTTCAAAGTTTTGAGCTTGAGTTCTTCACATTTGTTCATACTGAAGTCTCACTTAATACAGTTTTTTAATTTCTTTCTACACATTTTAAAGTGCTGAAAGAGCTAGTAATCCTGTGTAGTCCACAGTAGAAACCAATTATTGTCCTATATTGTGTTTTATCTATTAGAACATTGAACCTTAGGCATTCAAAAACTAATATCCACTGTTTGGATTATTCTCAAAAATCAAAAAAAGGAAAACACTAGCTGCCAAAGCTGATCCTTAGGATAATTTCAAAGGTCAAATTTGTCCAAAAAACTTATAGTAGTTGTGTTTTGTGTTCCATTTTCACTCATTTTTTGTGCCGTTCTCATGAAATTAAAGTCTGTATATTTTATTGAACAGTGTTTCATACAATTAAGCTTGCTAACATTCCCTTTTTGCTTCAGCAAAACATGTTTTGAAGATAAAAGATTAATTTGATTTGCTTTTTAGAGTAAGATGGAAAATGACAATTTTATATAACAATTTTGTGGGTTACAAAGACTAGTAATTTACCCTTTCAATAACATTTCCAGTCTATATTTTACCTGTTGTCTAAAACAGTTAAACTATTAAAGGTTAGACCACATCCATATTTCTAAAATACCTTTATTACACACTGAAGACACAATTTTGTATATATTGGACATGTTTCTAAAGTTACTATGTTTGTAAAACATATTGAGCCAAAATGCTGCCTTTCTTCACTCAGTAAAAACCCTGAATAACTCCACAGAAGGTAATGGGATTGCCTAGTGTAACCAAGTGTAATTTTGCTTGTCTAGAACATCTGCAGTCACATCTTTAAAATGAAGTTAATTTATGAAGCCTGGTGTGGGATCTAGCCTTGTTTTCCTCTTTGTTACCTGAACTGTGTCTTTGATGTACTAAATCTGTTGCTTTACCAAGGAAGCATATATTGTCTTTTAACACCTAGCATTCAGTTTTTGTGTTGGAAGTTCAGCATAACTGCATGACAGTAACTAAGTTGCTAAATGTGCTGAATCTGTTAACTTTTGTGCCGCCCAGGTTCTCTGTCTCATCACTGTCAGCCACAATGGAGTGAGCGAATCAGAAGTGATGGAACTTTATCCTGAACTGTCCTCTGCGTTGTTAGCCTTCTTAGTTCACAATCTGCACAAGATGTGCTTGCTGACATATGGCTGTGGTTTGCTAAGGTTTCGGCACCTCCAGGTAAGGTTCTATAACGCATACAAATAATTTTCCCCCCAAACTGGACAAATATGCATGGATTATGCTCTTAATAACTTTGTGTATAATCAGAAATAATTTTGAGTCCAGTTGTTTCTCCAGATTTACACCAGAATTCTGGCTTCTGTCATTCTGTTGTCTTATAGATATGCTGCACAATTTTTTTCCTAATTGTCTACTTTTGTGTTGGCATTTTCCAGAACTATCTGAATGGTAGCAAAGCTATAGTAAATAGACTTCCCCAGCACCTACAAAATAAAAAATTACATTGGTCAGTAGACTAGTCATTTGTTAAGCCTTGGAGCAGTACCAAAGCACAGTGATGGTCCAAACATGACCATTTCAAGATGTGCTGAACCACACAGCTTCAGAATAAGTTCTGGAGATCCCATGGTATCAGTGATATATAACGTTAATTTTTAATCTGTTAAATAGGTCTCATACTCTAAATCACATTATCTGAAATATGTGCATGTCTTTCTCCTTCCCAGCACTTATGGTATTTTGTAGAGCATTTTTTGGTGTTTCAGATTTTGTTCCTTGCAGTTGTAGTTAAGGGTTTAAAGTGGAAAATTTTAGGATTTCTTCAGTTAGCAAATGCCTGTGTTCCTACATGCAGTCCTGTGTTCCTACATTCCTTCAGTTATCATCTGACGTTAGGGGCTGCTCTCATGAAAACTTTAGAACTATGGTAAGTGATGTTCACTGGCTGAAAGCTTGGAAGTCAGACTTCAAAACTTATTTTTCCATTTTTCACTAACTTTTAGCTGTCCTAGAAGACTATGACACATCAGAATCAAGCCAAAATTGAAGGAGCAAGGAAGATAAATAGCATAACTTGATTCTTAAGCAAGAGCTAAACTAAAGAGCTTTAGCCTAATATCATAAAATAACTTATTCATAGTTGAGTACTAACAATGTTTATTTTCAGTAATTTACAAAAAATAAGAGCGTTAATACCTGTACCTAGAGTACTTCCCCATTTTCCAGGAACGTTGGGGTGGCAATTTCAGAATTAGACTGACATCAAAAAGGATTCTGTTTACAAGGTCAAAAGGAATACAGAGGCCCAGTGAAGTTGTTTGTAACTGAAGGAAATGTCAGGCTCGCTTTTTTTCCAATGTTGATGTTCATACATTTTCTCCTTAAATCACCTAGGCCTTTGTGGCTGTTTTTAAACTCATTTTGTAAAGCTGATTTACTTTCAAGCTGAAGATTCCATTAGCATCAAAAGATCAAATTTCCCAGCCCAAGACCCTTGTTTGACATTTGCGTCGTATACTGATGCCCTTTGCACTGTCAGTATTTAACAGATAAATACTAATTAAAAATAATGACTCTCTTTTCAGGCTTGGGAAATGGTGAGATTAGAATACATGGAAGAAGGTCAAAATATTTCTTCATATAGACAAAAACTGATAGACTACTTTGCAATGCAGCTAAGGTTTGTCATAACTTGGGCTCTTTATAGGTAGCAGATTTTCTCATTGTTTTCATATGGTTTCTTTTATCCAGCTTAGCAATCAAATGTTGTAAAAAGAATAAAACTTGTTGTGTTTGATCTATTTATTACTGATGCAGTGACCCCTGTTCTTGGAACAGTGAATAGTGTGGGAGGTGCTATAGACTCTTAATTGGAGTCATTAAGGCCATATCAATTATCTTGTTTCAAAGCATGTATCGTTGGAAGGAATGTACTAATTTGTTGTGAACAGGGACACAAAAGCAGTACAGGCCATAACAGGCCTGCAAATCCAGTAGCAACCACAGGTCAGACTGTGGTAAAGGGAAGAAAACCTCCCTCAGCTCCAGTGCCCGAGCATAGACCTTAATAACTCAAGCTTGGATTTTGATTAGCATAACTTCTTTATTTTTATTACGCCTGTGAAAACAGAGTAAATGGGGAATGTTAATACTAGCTGCTAGCAGATGTTTGGCTCATTTTACTTTTGAATGACCCTGTACTTCATTGGTTCCAAGTGTGTGTTGATGGCATAAAAAGACGGTAAGACTTGGGATATTTTTTTAAGTGTAAAGTGATGCAAGCTATACATACACTATGGGCTCTACATTAGCTATTACCATACAGGAAAGAGAAATGGGAGTCATTGTAGACAATTCACTGAAAACATCAGCTCAGTGCTCAGCACCTGTCAAAAAGGCAAACAATATGCTAGGGTTTATTAAGAAAGGAATTGTAAACAAAATGGAAAGTATCATCATGCCCCTTTATAAATCCATGGGCATTCATGAATGTTGAGAAATACCCTTGAATATTGTGCCCAGTTCTGGTCCCTACACCTCAAAAGTATGTAGGAAGGTACAGAGAAGGGCAGAGAAGGATGATTGGTGGTGTGGAGGGACTTACATATTAGGAGAGACTAAAAAGGCTAGACCCATTCAGTTTAGGAAAGAGACACTTGAAGGGGGACATGATAAGGTTTGCCAAATACTAAGTGGCAAAGAGAAAGTAAATAGGGATTTATTATTTACTCTCTTTTACAATACAAGAACTAGGGGTCACAACATGAAGCTAGTAGGTAGTAACTTTAAAACTAACAAAAAGAAGTTATTTTTCACATATTTGTATAATTAAAGTGTGGAACTCATTGACACCATGTGTACCTGACAGTTTAGGTAGATTCAAAAAGTAATTGAACAAGTTCTTGGAGGGAAGGGTGTATTGAGTATGGGAATTAGTAATACAGGCTCTGAATTAGAACTTCGTGTACCTTAAATGGTGGAGGCTGCAAGTGAAAGAGGAACAATGGTGGTGGGGGAGAAACCTTGGTCAGACTTAGTTTAGCATCCACTCTCTGCCATTGTGTGAGACACAAGATACCAGGCAAGATGGGCCAATGGTCTGACCCAGTAATGTTCTTAAACTATATTTGAAAAGTTCCTCTTTATGATCCTCCTTTTCCCAAAAAAGCAACACTAGGGCAAATAGAATGTATGTATAAGGTAGCTGGTAATCTAATGACTTGAGACCACGGGTCTTTTGGGCTTATAGTTGTGGCAGTTTTATACCTTAATGACTTTGCAAATCAAATTTGCACATTTTAAATATTAGGACTCTAAAAGATTTTATTTTGATTGCTTTTCTTCTGTTAGCCAAGACCGAGTGACTTGGAGAAGTGCAGATGAACTTCCCTGGCTTTTCCAACTTCAAGGTGACAAGCAGAAGCTACACAAATGTTTGCTGAATCTCTTTGTATCCCAGAACCTTTACAAAAGGTAAAAGAATAGCTAGCAACCTGGCTTATGTAAACCTGTCAGAGTAGTTCAATATCAAGATAAGAAAGGAAATAAAAAATTGTCTTTAATTGTTTAAAACATAAGTCATGAAGATGACAAAATATGAGGAGAATATAAGCTAGGCCAACACGTAACTATATATCAGGATTGAAAGCTAGCAGAAGGATTTTTGGGGTATATAGCAGAGGCAGCCCCCACTTCTCAGTAGCTAAGGGGTTACAGCATTCATTGAGAATACAGGATACTTGGGCTCATTTCCCAGGAATCAGGAAATCTGCCTGAGGAGATTCATCCTAAATCTCCCATCTCCCAGGAGAGTGATTTAGAGAACCATCTGGCATGGTACCAGGGCAGTTTTTAATTTTTTCCTCCTGCAGCTGTTTTACTTTACTGTCCCGGAGTTGGTTAACCAAGCTCACGGTGTCACGGTTGGGCGGCCGGGCGGTGGCAATTGGACACGGAACAGGCGGGATTTTTGGCGTGGAGTTCTGAGGCACAGAAGCGTGATGGTTTTAAACAAAGGTGATTTATTTGACTTACGCTTAGAAGGCATAGGTAGAGTTGCTTTCTTCAGTTACAGTAAATACAAACAACGGAGGGGTCTGTTGGCCCACGGGGTTCTTAAGTGAGCCCTTGCTATCTAGCCGGAGCTAGGGTCGGCTGCTCAACTTAATAGTCCCAGGGCTGGTCAACGGCTCATTAAAAGGA
>NW_017729006.1:15462487-15487090 GCF_001723915.1 Gavialis gangeticus | reverse complement strand
ACCAAGCTCACGGTGTCACGGTTGGGCGGCCGGGCGGTGGCAATTGGACACGGAACAGGCGGGATTTTTGGCGTGGAGTTCTGAGGCACAGAAGCGTGATGGTTTTAAACAAAGGTGATTTATTTGACTTACGCTTAGAAGGCATAGGTAGAGTTGCTTTCTTCAGTTACAGTAAATACAAACAACGGAGGGGTCTGTTGGCCCACGGGGTTCTTAAGTGAGCCCTTGCTACCTAGGCGGAGCTAGGGGCGGCTGCTCAACTTAATAGTCCCAGGGCTGGTCAATGGCTCATCAAAGGAACAAAACAAACAATGAAACTATAACGAGGTGAATGAAGAACGAGTCGTGATGCCAGTCCAGGTGGACAAACGGATGGTCGCATAGCCGTGCCGAGGTCAATTGCCAGGTGGAAGAAGCCGAAACCGTAGCCAGAGTAGTCAAGAATGATCCAAATCGTTGTCAGTAACCGGTGCCAAAATCAGTCACAAGCCAGAAGAATCAATACGAAAACGAGTGCTGGGTCGTGAGGAGAGGGCCTGGGGATTGAGATCCCAATCTCTCTCTGTCACGCAGTCCCTGCTGATAGCAGCCTCTGCTAACAGATCGAGCAGCTCTCCCTCACTCACAAGACCAACGAACGCCCACCTCCAACAACTAATCACCACCAACCCACCACCCCGTGGGGGTTTCACAGGTCCTATATAAGAATTTAGTGGCCAATCAGATCTTATCCTGCAAAGAAATTTCTAGTCTGATTATGTCATGCTGCAGAGAGACTGAGCATGTGCCTGATCAGGTTTTGTGGGTGACTGAGCATGTGCGAGGCTGAAAAGTAGGTCACAGGTGACTGACAGGCCCAGGGGTTGGGTAGGGGACATGCGGCCTAGGCTGTCTGCACATGTCAGGATTGACTCTTCTGTATTGGCAGCACACAAATGTAATATTTTTTCACTGCCATTTATGTGGAATGATTAATTAATTGGACCAGAAACATGAGAGTAACTGTCTAGTGTACAGGCTGGGGTACTTGTGTGGAGAAGGACAGACATGGGTTCCAGTGCCTGCTACAGTGAGTATTTCATTATTTATCCAATGACTGTTTAGATAATTTTTTTGTTAAAACACTCATTTAGTGGATCAAGAACAAGAATGTAGGCTCCAGCCTCCCCCTGCTTCAGTGGTGGATACCCCAACTAATTATTCAATGGAACAACTTCACCAGGAAAGATGGAGAGCTCTTCTTACCCAGAATAGTCTGAGACCTAATGGTTGGGGCATTGTTTTGGAAGTGCAAGATTTAGATTTGAATCATCTTGGGCTGTCCACTTTGAGTGAATGGAAGGACGGGGGTATGGAATAGGACTGTATATGCCCCTGCTCTTCTGTGAATATATCTCTTAATTTTCTTTCCTTTTCTTACAAGTTCCCAGAGGTGAAATGGTTTGTTTCAAATCAAATGGACTCGGCAATTTTTTTATTATAAGAAGTACTGAAAAGAAATCAAGATTTTTCTCCCCCTCCCTTTCCACTTCTTTTTTTGCCAAAAAACAACAGAAAATTGTTGGTGCTAGTAACCGTAAAATGGTGCTAGTAACCATGCTTCAGTGTAGGCTGCATCTGCATATTCTGCTGTGTGTGATAGACCCTGTCTTGTTGACTCTTAACCATGGTCCTGTAAAGATGTGCATTGGGGGTGGGTACCTGTGTGAATCTGCTATCATGGACTATCTTCTAATTCTGAGTCAACACAGTTGGGAGACGAGTAAGGGGATATATCAATCACCTTTATATGTTACACAGAAGTAACCTCCATGGAGCAGTTCTGCAGACACTTTTTAGTGTAAGGAGGATATCTGGCCTGCATATACCCCTTACACCCTGAAATCTAGCTGAGAGGATGGGTTTCTGAGTACTTTGTTTGTTATTCTGTATTTTACTTCTAATATATTTTCCCTATTACAACAGGGGGCATTTTGCAGAATTGCTGAGTTACTGGCAGCTTGTTGGGAAAGATAAGAGCTCCATGGCAGCAGAATATTTTGACTCTCTAAAGGAATATGAAAAAAGCTGTGAGGGAGAGAAAAGTATGCTCTGTCTGGCTGATCTTTATGAGACTCTAGGCCGGTTTCTTAAGGACCTAGGCCTTCTCAGTCAGGTAAGTGCATCTCTGGACCAGTGTAAAAACAAGCATGAAACTTCAGCAGAGCATGGCACGCAGTGTTCTGTTCCAGTCTGCTTTATACAAAATCTTGCTTGCCATAATCTTCTTCTTAACTTACTTGTTACAGGCTGTTGCACCCCTTCAGCGTTCTCTGGAGATCCGAGAGACTGCGCTGGATCCAGATCACCCAAGGGTAGCCCAGTCCCTTCATCAGTTAGCAGGAGTTTACATGCAGTGGAAGAAGTTTGGAAATGCTGAGCCATTATATAAGCAGGCTCTGGAAATCTCTGAAAATGCTTATGGAGCTGAACACCCCAGAGTTGCTCGTGAACTTGATGCACTTGCAACGCTGTACCAAAAACAAAACAAGTAATATTAACAGAATTTTTATTTTCCCCATTTTCTCAAAATGTTCAAGTCTATCAAAGTGATTACATTATTCATGGCTATGGTTGCAAATTTTAATAAGTTAATTTTAATTCATGTGTATAACTGTCAGCAACATAAATAAAACAATATTCTGGGCGTCGCACTTCAAGAGGGATGTGGACAGCATCGAGAGGGTCCAGAGGAGGGCCACTCGCATGATCAGGGGGCAGCAGGGCAGGCCCTATGAGGAGAGGCTACGGGACCTGAACCTGTTCAGCCTCCACAAGAGAAGGCTGAGGGGGGATCTAGTGGCTTGTTATAAACTAGTTGGGGGATCAGCAGGCATTGGGGGAGTCACTGTTCCCCCGAGCACCGCCAGGAGTGACCAGGAATAACGGTCACAAGCTGGCAGAGGGTAGGTTTAGGTTAGACATCAGGAGGCACTGTTTCACGGTCAGGGCAGCTAGGGTCTGGAACCAACTTCCAAGAGAGGTGGTGCAGGCTCCTACCCTGGGGGTTTTTAAGAAGAGGTTAGATGAACACCTTGCTGGGGTCGTTTGACCCCAGTACTCTTTCCTGCCATGGCAGGGGGTTGGACTAGATGATCTGCTCAGGTCCCTTCCAACCCTAGAAACTATGAAACTATGAATATATCTGTGTCAAAAGGAGAGAGAGAGAGAGACGAATAGCGGGGGCCTACCAAAAGGGTATTATTTATATGTATATATTTTAATTGAACATGCCAAAGACTTTTTTTTTAAAAATGTTCATGCAGAATAGTCATGAACCAGCATGACCTAAGAGTTAGATATCATTGTTAACATCATTTTGCCTGTCTTTATCAGTGTGCCTGTGATGATGGGAGGGAAAAAAAATCTCCTAACTATATTTTTGCTAATCTGATGAACTGAAGTACTAGCCCCAGACAAGAGTGTAGGTTGAATTTTGCAGGTCTAAGTGGAGATGTCATTGTTATCTAGAATGGCAAAGTGTATCCAAGTACAACATTTTACTTTATTTTATTATTGCCCAGTGAGGTAAGAAATGGTCTCCCCATTAGGCACAAAGGTAAAATGCTTTACTCTGTATGTACATCAAATAAATGGCTTTGTCAGTGACAGAGTCAAGGTCTTAACTGTAATCCAGTGCTTTTATTTGATTCTCTAATTCTCTAACTGTAATCCTTCCCCCACCACATACTTGAATGTCCTGAAAATTTCTTGACCCTTCTTAAGAGACCAGTCTTCTTCCTGTTGTATATCCCAAGATATTGAAGGTCCAAAGAAAGGAGTCCTCCATTGTTTCCAGAGGCCAAAATAATATTCATGTGGAGGGGAAAATATTGGAGACTTAAGGCATGGACCCATAAAATAAGTTACTGTGAAGTAAGGCTTCACATGTAGGCTTCTCTACAGCAGCTATCCACATCCACATTCTTAATCCACAGTAAATGAAGGCTAATCCCACAGTAGTTTGCTTTCTTCTAAGAAAGGAATAGGTTCTCACATTTTAGCCCTTTTTTGTTGTTGTTCTCACATTTTAGCCATTTTTAAAAGTGGTTTATGTGCACTGAACTTCTGTTGTTACAGATTTGAACTGATTTCCAATCATTTATACCAGTCTATGTGTAATTTCCGACCCTAGCCCTTGTCTTGTCTTAAGCATTTAGTGTACTTTCATTTTTGACGAAAGGTGAGATTTTCAAAACTGCTTCAGTAACTTTTAGGGGGAATTGTGCTACTATGGGTATGTCTACATGTGCATTTAAGCGTGCCTAAATTAAGCAGGTTTAGGCATGTGTCTACAAGTGTAGGTGTTAAAACACTGCAAAATGTAAAATGCTGCATGTGGAGTGACTTGGGACTAAATTTAGTCCCAAATCAGTCCGTATGCAGTGTTAATGCACTTTTTAATTATGTGCACCTATATTTGATGCCTGCATTTGCAGATATCAATTTTAGACATGAATAGGCTAACTTTGCCGTTTTTAATGTGCATTAATTTAGACTAATGTGCGTTAAAGTGTCACGGGTAGGCGCACCGTATGTCACTTAAATGCTTTTGAAAACCTTACCCAGATTACATACACTGCTGCTATGTATAGCTTTCTAATGTTTTAAATGACTCTTTTCAGATATGAGCAAGCTGAACACCTGAGGAAGAAATCCTTTAAAATACGACAAAAAGCAGCAAGACGGAAAGGCAGTTCGGTAAAGCAAGATCTGATACTTTATTAAATTAAAATATAAGCAAGATGTAACTTTGTTAAATGTCTGAACGGTTCTATAAATTCAGTGCTCAAATGTTCTAGGTTATTGAAAGGATTGCTGGCTGATATAACCAGTTTGAGAGAAATGCCTCCTAAACTGATGCTTTTTCAGCTTTAGTAGGATTGATTACAGATAGATAAATGCAACTGGTGTATACTGGTGATTACTAGAATATAAAGATGTGGATGTAAAAACATACTGCAGATATCAGGTTTTATGGTATTCAGAATTTGCACTGATCTTATTTGTAAAATGAGAATGGAGAAGGTATCTGTAGTTGTCCAGTACAGAGCTGCTTCTACAGACACTGCTCAGTGAAGTGCATGTTGCCATGGGTAATCCCAGTAGTGACAAAAGCATTAATCATTACATTTGGTCATACTTACTAGGTCAAGGCCCTCCTCCCCCCCCCCCCCCCCCCCCCCATCTTTGACATTTTTTTTCTCATTTTCCTTTGATTTGTTTATGTATAGTATCCAGCTGGATTCTTGTGTCAGAGATTATCTTTGCCTTGTAAAGAGAGAGGAGTGTTTGTATGACAAGAATCCAGCTTGTCATACAAGCAAGTGCCTTGCAGAAAAGCAACAAAAATGTCATTTTCCCAGCATGGTTATTTCAAAATAAATAAATTCTGGTTGCTGGGATTTTACTTTGTCAGCTTTTGTAATAATTTTAGTTATGCAAACATTTTATTAGCCCTATAACTATAGTTTAAGTATTTTAAGTGTTTTAAGCGTTACTGAAATGTTTTTTTCATGAATACCAAGTGAAAATTAAAAGAGTAACCAAACTTTTAACATGCCAAAGTTTTTAGCAAAATCCTTGAATAATGTGTTACAGTGGTTTTATTTAAACTTTAGAATGGGACATGGGTTTTGAATTCTATTAAGAGGTGTTAAATAATCTAAACAGATGGTTCAGACTGGAAAGTTTAAGAAAACCAGAGTGCATTGTACAGGGAAAATAAAAGTGGGAAATAACAGACTAAGGATGACATTTGGATGAAATATTATGGGTGAAATTTGGCAAGCAGGAGTCCTGTGTGTCACTGCTCTCAAAACAGGGATAAAAATGGGACCCCTGTAGTGCAAAGACCTTCTGAAGTTCTTCTGCACAGAAGTGAGTTTCAATGATATGCATTAAACTTTTTTATACAATAGTGATGGATTTTCCTTATCTTGTGCTTTGCTTTAGTGTGGATTTGCTCTTCTTCGTCAACGAGCCCTTCAGTTGGAAGAGCTCACCTTAGGCAAGGACACGCCAGATAATGCACGAACCCTCAATGAGCTCGGAGTTCTCTACTATCTGCAGAATAATCTGGAGTAAGTAGTGTTGTAACAAATCTATTGATTGTCTTTTTGGATCAAGAAAAAAGCATGTTATGTGGAACCACCTGCAGAATTCTCAGTGCTAAGCTTAAACATACCAAATACTAAACGCAGCGTCCTATCCAATTTCTTTTATCGCTTTTGTTATGAGACTTCCCAGTATTACCCGGGCCAATGTGCAGTGACCACCATTAACATGGATATTTAGCAAGCCATTGCACTTCCTGGGTGAATTTACATGTGCAATTAACGCAATGCAATAAACTCTGAAGCTGTTTGAGCCAGAGGAAATTGCTCCCTGGTGCAGCATCTACATGTGTACCTGGGGCAGCGGCAATTTAAGCCAAGGCAGAGCAGCCCTGGCCTGGCAGGGAGCAGGGGGGACTGCCCAGGGTCCTGGTAGCAGCATCAGGCAGTGGAGGGGTTGGTTGGGGCATGAGGGTTCTGAGAGCGCAGAGCCATGTGACTAAGTATCAGGCAGCCCCCATGCTTTAGCAACCTCATGTCTCAGCCATCTTCTGTCACTGTCTACATGTGCATTTTAGTGTAGTTATTCCATCGTAAGATAGTACTGTCCCTCAGTTAATTAGTCTACTCCGCCGTAAAGCGCATGTATGTATGTACCCCCTGGGTTTAATATTCTAAGTGCTGCTACTTAAGGTGTGTTACAGGTTTTTATTTATGCCTTTTATAATGGTTCCCTATTGTATCTGCCAGCTTTATAGTGTTCTCTCTCTAACAGCAGGACATTTTTCATAGAGCAAATATTTCATATTCAAATGCTAGTGTTGTAAAGGGTTATGAATAGATTAAAGTGTGTATGTTTGTATATAATGCTAACATCTTTGCATCAATATCTGGCCCAGAGATTATCTAATGTGCTGTGGGAGTGGTGGAAGTATGTCATGTAAAATTAACTGAATTGGGCTGTGGCTAGTTTAGCCTAGTGGGGCTGGATGGGGCCCCAGCCAAACTATCTCTGTGATGCTAGACTGGGGCTACAAATTGAATCTGGCCTGCGGACTGGTGACTGAAGTGAGCCACCAATTTAAATCTGGGGGGGAAAGTGTGTCCCAGGTATCAGAAATTTTGGAAACACTGATCTGGGCACTTGATGCAGTGTAAAATGACAGAGAGGTATAAACGAGGTACCAAAAACAACATTTAACTTACCTGAAAGGATTTCTCCACCACAGCTATTTTGTACTGGCTTACCTGTTACGCATTCAAGTCAGTTTTATTATTAAGAGCTAACATATTTGTATAAATTATCGTGTAAAATAATTTTGTGTTCCACATTGTCGCTTGTGCATGTTTTATACATTTATATAAACAAATCATGCACCATCTTCTAGCAAAGGTCCCCTGAAGGTTTGAGTTGTTTTTTGAAATGGAGCTTTCAAGGGATATTTTGGGATGGTGTGGTGCAACTGAAAGAAAAGCAATAACAGAAAGGAGCTTCAGTTTTATCTCCTATTATCAATTTAATTCTGTTTATGAAGGGAAAGCATCTTTGGTTCCTGCATGAGAATGCTAGGATTGAAACTATCTTTTGAATATGAATAGTCATTCTATCTCTGATATGAAATGAATAATTTCAGTTTATTAAACGGACCCCTTCAGGAACAAGGTTATATAGGATTTGTCAGGATGACAAGCTGCCCAGTTGAAATGAATGCTGCAGGGATTATATGGGGACTGTTTAGTTTGTCATAGGCCTATTGTAAAACAAATGTCATATTAACATACAGCCAAAAGTAGCTAAAAAAATTACATAAGTTTGACCATTTTCAAACACTTGAAAAAGGGACTTCGGAAAGAACTATTCCCTCTTCATCATGTTGGGACAGATCATAACATGTAAGTTAACATATCTCTGTTGATATCAGTGGAGCTATGCTGATCTATAGCATGTTAGAATCTAGCCCAGGGGTCGGCAACATTTTTGGCTGGAGTACCAAAAACACCCCAATCTCCACCCATGCCTTCACTTGGCGTGCTGGAGGCAGATGGCAGGGGACCCATGAGGGGCCTGGTCCTTGTTGCTGGTGGCAGGTGCATGTGTGCCTCCAGGTGGACAGCAGGGGAGGGGCCAGGGTTGCACTGCCCCAGGCTGCTTCCTGGCTGTGTGCCCCGAGTCATCTGTACAGCTGCTGCTGCTATGAGCTGGTGCTGGGGCTCCAGACCCTGGTGCAGTTGTTTGCAGCCTGCTCGCCGCCTCCTGCAGCTGCCCATAGCCCGGTTCAGCTGTGGCAGACAGCTGGGAGGCTGCAAACAGTTGCACTGAGGTCTGGAGCCCTGGCATCAGCTCCATGGCAGTGGCAGCTATACATGCGCCCCAAGGCACATGTGCAGCCACCACTGCCATGGACCCTGGTGTAGCTGTTTGCAGCCTCCCAGCTGCCTGCTTGTGAACAGCCTAGGCTTCGTGGCCAGCAGCAGTTGCCCAGAGCCCAGGCCAGCTATGACATGCTAAACAAAATGGCCCTGCATGTCATGCTCTGGCACGCATGCCAGGGGTTGCTGACCCCGATCTAGCACATATGAGATCCTATCCCGGTCTCTCCACTATGTAGAGAGACATTATAATTTATTTTGCAATCTTTGAAATTGTTTGCAAAGAATGGTACATTCTAATAGCTATTTACCGATTCTCTACATCCATAATTGCTCTACCTGATAGCAAAACTTGATTCATGAGAGAAGTTGCATTGAAGCCTGTGTTACTACTCACTTGAGTAAGGACTATTTACATATTTAGTGGAATGAATAAGACTAAATGGGAACATTCAAAAGATGATGTCCACATATACAAGGCTTTCTTCCAGCACAAAAAAGATTGCTGTACAGATGTTCAAGAGATTTCTTGCTGATAAAAATAGCTCTCCTGCAAAAAGATAGCATGGTTACTTAATGAGGAAGATTTTTCTTTCTCCCAATCTTACTTGAATGTCTGTATGTTTCTCTTGGGAGAGAGAGATACCTACTCACAATAGTTTGCTCCTGTACCTTCTTTCGAGAGAGAGAGAGAGAGAGAGGGAAGGAGAGCACTGGCAGACAACCCCTGAGCAGGCTATCAAGAAGCCCTTTGGGGACCCTGCTCTCTGTCCTGCTAACCACCTGATAGGCAGAGGGTAGGAGGGGTGTTCTTCTGATGCAGAATTCTCTTGGAGCCCCCAGAGGGTTCATACTGCTGCAGAAGAGCTGCTGTCTGGTGCACTTCTCTAGTTCAAACCTGAGAAGTATAGCAGAGGTGGGTGCAGGGCTGGAGAACTCCTGGAGTCTTAGGAGGATCCCAGCCCTGGGCTCTAAATACTGCATGTACCATCCAGCTGGGCAGCCAGGCGATTTAAAAGCCAGGAAGCCAGGCCCCAGGGTAGAGAGAGTTGTCCTTGGCCCCATTTCTTGGTGCCTATGGTTTTAGATCACCCTGTGCAGCCCTTGTGGGAGCACTGTCTGTTGACCGCCTGCCCCTCTTCCCAGGCAGGGGAGAGGACAGGTTGTCTGAGAAAGGGGTGGCCTAGACAAAAGCCCTGTAGTGCCTTCCGGCTTGAGACCTTGCCTGTGCAGCTCTCCAGACACGGGGCAGGAACATGTATGTATGCTGCAGCTCTAGCCCTTAATTTATACGGTCACGAAACTCTTACTGGTAGAAATGAACATCTGACTCAGCCAGTGTAATATAAGCAGAATATGTACCTGCCTAGAATAAAGTGTGGATGTTGCTTTCCTACTCTTGGAGCTGAATGATTGCCTAGTTACCTGCAAGTTCAACAAAATACTATTCTTTAATAACTGGCTTTCTTGAGTTGGTTGCTCAATTATTCACTAGGCCTGTTCCTCTGAACTGCTGTGCTACATTTACTTCACAACCTGAAATTTCTGTTAGACAGTATTAACACTTCTGCAGATACTGAGGCCAGGTCAGTTGCATTTAATGGGTTTCATAGATTTTGAACAGATTTGAAGTACTGCTGCGTGGATTTGTTTTGTAGGACAGCAGAACTTTTTCTGAAGCGCTCCCTGGAGATGAGAGAACGGGTGTTAGGACCAGACCACCCAGACTGTGCACAATCCTTAAACAATCTGGCAGCTCTGTACAATGAGAAGAAACACTACGATAAAGCTGAGGAACTCTATGAAAGGGCTTTAGACATTAGGAGGCGAGCACTAGCCCCTGATCATCCCTCCCTGGCTTACACTGTGAAACACCTTGCGGTACTCTATAAAAAGATGGTAAGTGGATATATATATTTTTGCAGATCATTAAAAAATTAATGCAATCATTACCTAAAGATAAGCCGTTTTAATTGCTGTCTTAATGTATAGGACACACAGGCCATGTCCACGCGAGCCACAAAATGCATCCCACAATTGTGATTTGGTTCTCTGCACTGCTTATTTGCAGCACCGAGCCAAATTTTGATACCAGAAAATCCTGGTATAAAAAAATAGTGTGGGGTAAAAAAGTGGGTGGCGCATGTGATAGTAGTGCGCGCCTCTTGAAACCTGAACCTGGCCCTGAAGAGCCATGCTTCAACTGCTGACCAGGCTCCATGCACCTGGATTGCTGCCGCTGGAGCCCCAGGAGGCCCCTAAGACTCCAGGTAAAGCTGCTGGGGCCAGCCCAGGTGCTGGCCTCAGCCTCCCCTGCCCCACCTGGAGTATTTTTCCCTGGGCTAACCCCACATGCAGGGGCATTTGCCGGGGCAAAAAACAGCAGCATGAATTTGTGCCACTGCTTTTTTCACCAAGGCAATTGCATGCCCCTGCTCATGGGGATGCGGCCCCATTGGCTTTTCTTTATGATGCACATTAACTTATTTATAAATATTTACCACAAATAAAAATGTGCTGCCAGTGTTATGGCCATTGTCAGCGTATTTTTTTTTCCACAGCTCTATTTGAATTCCTCTGCATACTGTATCCTTGAGCAGGAATTTGTTCAAATGCACCCTTGGGCAGAGATGATGGTTTTGACCCTTGGGAATTATTCTGACTGTTACATGTGAAGCATATCAGTTGGCTGAGAATTTATTATAGATTTGGCAGCAGCTTGCAGAGTAACAAAGAAGGCAGCCTCTGGATAAATAACGATGCATGGAGCTGTGTCAGCTCAGTGAAACATAGCCAGTCATTTTGGTGCTGCTTATAAATTTCATAAAGAAGTAAGGATGGAAGAGACCTCAAAAATCAGTTCTACTAGAATGAGCAATAACCCGTTTTTGTGCTTTATGCTTTGCAAATACTAGGTGTCAGATTTTGGCTCATCCAGCCTTTTTAATAAATTAATATTAGAATCCCTACCTTTTAACACTTTTAATAATCTGCCTTTGGACATTCAGTGCTCTCTATATAAACTGTAACATTTCCTTTTGTTTAAACTTAATTCAAACGACTTAACAATTTTCTTGAGTGCTCCTGCATTTTGCCATTCTTATAACTAGAAGAATGTTATAAGATGATCTCTGGGCTAGATTGTTCCTGTGCTCTCACACAGTAGCTGTTACTAAAGGTACTAGCAGAAAAAAATCATAACATAGTTGAATCAGATGACCTCTTTCCACTTCAGGTTGCTATTGCCAACACCACCAGAAGTGTAATTCTGCAAGAGCACTGCTATACTCGTAATAAATGGGCATTGCTGAAATGTAGAAGAAATGAGTGCAGGAAACTAGAACAAAATGGACCAGAGTCAGATACCTGACTGTAGAGATTTACTCACCATAGACTAATTGTTGACTCTATTTACAGTTCTTATGACATAAGGCTATGAATAGTGATGCTTGGAAGAAACAGAAAGCTGTAGACTTAAGATCTAAGGGTACTTTGGAAACCCAAACATGTTCCCCAGGGGGAAAAAATAAAACAAAAACACTATGCCCCATAAATCAGATATAAAGGAGGTTACAGATTCAAATCTGGAGTAGAACAAAATTTAAGTCTACAATAAAACTAGTTGAAAAGTGAGTCTTAGATGGTATTTTTTTAATTATATGTTTCTATTTCTGTGTTGAAAACAAACATTCTTCTTTACCACTTGTGGCAGGTTGGGGAGTACTAGTGCAAACAAAGGAGAAATAATTTTGACTGACAGAAATGAATTGGAAGCCTTTAAAAAATTCTCTCCTAAATTAGATGCTGGTGCAAGGGTCAGCAATATTTGGGGCAGTGTGTCAAAAACACCCGCAACCTCAGCTTGGAATATGTTGGCGTGCCAGGGGCAGACAGTAGGGGAGCCATAAGGGACCTGATCCTTGCTGGTATAAAAAAATAGTGTGTGGTAAAAAAGTGGGTGGCGCATGTGATGGTAGTGCGTGCCTCTTGAAACCTGAACCTGGCCCTGAAGAGCCATGCTTCAACTGCTGACCAGGCTCCATGCACCTGGATTGCTGCCGCTGGAGCCCCAGGAGGCCCCTAAGACTCCAGGTAAAGCTGCTAGGGCCAACCCAGGAGGAGATTGATGTCATATATCTTGACTTTAAAAAAGCCTTTGATCTCATGTCCCATGATCATCTCTTGGCAAAACTGGCCAACTGCGGCCTCGGGTCCACCATGATCCACTGGCTGGGGAACTGGCTCCGTGGTCAGACCCAGAGGGTGGTGGTTGACGGAAGTCAATCGTTGTGGTGCCCTGTGACCAGTGGGGTCCCTCAAGGCTCTGTCCTTGGACCTATACAACATCTTCATTAATGATGTGGACCTTGGAGTCAGAAGTGGACTGGCCAAGTCTGCCAATTGACACCAAACTTTGGGGCAAAGCAACCACACCTGAAGACAGGAGGGTGATCCAGGCTGACCTTGACAGGCTCAGAAAATGGGTGGACAAGAACCTGATGGTGTTTAACACTGAAAAATGCAAGGTTCTCCACCTTGGGAAGAAAAGCCTGCAACATCCGTATAGGCTCAGCGGTGCTACGCTGGCTAGCACTACGGGCAAAAGGGACTTGGGGGTCACAATTGACCACAAGATGAACATGAGCCTGCAATGTGATGCTGCTGCTAGTAAAGTGAGCAAAACGCTGGCTTATGTTCCTAGGTGCTTCTCAAGCAAATCCTAGGAAGTCATTCTCCTGTTGTACTCGGCCTTGGTGAGGCCGTAGCTGGAGTACTGCATCCAGCTTTGGGCTCCACAATTCAAAAAGGATGTGGAGAAGCTTGAGAGAGTGCAGAGGAGAGCCACGCACGTGATCAGAGGGCAGGAAAACAGACCTTATGATGAGAGGCTGAGAGCTATGGGACTCTTCGGCCTGGAAAAGCGCAGGCTCAGGGGTGATCTGATGGCTGCATATAAGTTTCTAAGGGGTGCTCACTAGGATCTGGGGGAATGTTTGTTCACCAGAGCACTCCAAGGGATGACAAGGTTGAATGGTCATAAACTCCTCCAAGACCGTTTCAGGCTGGACATAAAGAACTTCTTTACTGTCTGAGCCCCCAAGGTCTGGAACAGACTGCTGCCAGAGGTGGTTCAAGCACCTACTTTGAATGTCTTCAAGAGAAAAATTGATGTTTATCTTGCTGGGATCCTATGACCCCTGCTGACTTCTTGCCCCTGGGGCAAGGGGCTGGACTCGAATCTTCCGAGGTCCCTTCCAGCCCTAATGTCTATGAAAACTATGTTGGCTGTAATCAAATGGGTGTATGATTCTACTGATTTATTTTCCAGGGAAAACTTGACAAGGCTGTACCTCTATACGAGTTGACTGTTGAAATCCGGCAGAAGTCATTTGGTCCAAAGCACCCTAGTGTAGCTACTGCCTTGGTAAACCTAGCTGTCCTTTATTGTCAGATGGTAGGTTTTTTTCTGTCATATGCATTTGTTTCATTGTTCAATATTTCAACAATTTTAGATATTAAAGACATTTAACTCCATTTAAAAAAATCCTTATAGAATTTCCATTTAAAGTAACTGAAAGAGCTTACTTAGCAGAGGAAACTTAGTAAGCAAAATGTGATTTATTTATTAATTTTATTTGGAATCATAGAAATATCCCCAAATCAGGACCTTTTGGTTTAAACTAAATGTAAAAGGCATTTTTAGCAGCATGGTGTCAAAGCATCATGTGCGAGCACTGGTGTAATAGTCTCAGACAAAGCGCTACATACAGATATGATGGTGCTCATCTTTGATGGAGCTATGTTGAACAAGTGTGGCTCTGTATAGTGTTTGAGGTCTGATAAAGCTGCACTTGTAGACAAACTTAAAATAGGTTAAAGAGAAATGTTATCAGCTTCATTCCTTAGTCTCCAGAGCAGTAAACTAAACTTTTAGCAGATTATACTTTGCTTTGACATTATATTGCCTTCCGTGTGCTGGACAGGGGTCTGTAACGTTACGTTAAGATTCTTAAGACATTACAGATGTTTATCTAAAACCTAGACATGCAACTTATACTCAATTTGAGCTGAGTTTTGAAATTAAAAGATGGGGAATGTTTCTAATATTTGTAAAAGCAAGTCAGTAAGTGTAATATACCTATTTAAATAACCAATTTTTAATTTAGTCTTCTCTTCCCATCCTACCAAAAGAAAAAGCGAACTGAAGCCTTACCTCTGTATGAGCGTGCATTAAAGATTTATGAAGACAGCTTTGGTCGTATGCATCCTCGTGTGGGAGAAACACTAAAAAACTTAGCTGTGCTAAGGTAAGCATGTAGCTCTCGCCATATTCTCCCAACAAGGCAAACCACTCTTAAATAAACAAATGGCTGTTTTGAGCACATGCTTCTCAGCCTTTTGTGGGCTAAGATCACGTGTAGGCTGATCACTTGTAGGCTCAGATCAAGTGTAGCATCAGTGTATTTAGTAGAAAATGTGGAGCCTAATCTATATTTATTGTTGGCAATTTTAATTAATTGCATGTGACTTGTAAACTTCTACAGGATTGAGTTAGCATGGGATGTTTTAATCAAATTTGATTTTACTTTTTCTCTATCAAAGTTATGAAGGTGGAGATTTTGAGAAAGCAGCTGAACTGTACAAGAGAGCCATGGAAATAAAAGAAGCAGAGACTTCGTTGATAGGAGGAAAAACTGCATCCCGACACTCATCCAGTGGAGACGCATTCAGTTTAAAAAGTGCATTATCACCAAATGTTTTCCTAGAACATGGACAGAGGTGATGCAAAAAGGCACAAAAAGAAACTGAATACTAACAGAGACAACCTTAAACAATGAGGAAATCAAAATTAGTTTAAGCAGCCTTTGGAGATGAAGGTGTTATTTGGTAAAAAACCATGACGACTGATAATATGAACACAAGGTTTAATTGAATTTATCTTCATTCATGCTGTTTTTGTGGACCATTGTACATGGAGTTGGTATCTTCTGTTACATATATGCCATTTGTGTTGCTTGTCAGATTAAGTGCGTGCATATCCCCAAACTCAAAACTTAGGCAGTATAGGCAGATCCAGGGCACACACCAGAAGCCCACACTGTCCTGATACTCTGAGCAAAGTGTTGGGTGATATTCAGGGCTGCTCCAAATCTCTCCAATGCTCTCCGAAACCATCTTTATTACTTAATTTGTGGTTTGGGCATGAATAGGGTTTATTTCTCTGTTGTGGTCCTGGGCTCGCTTGGGTGACTGTGTAGCCATAGCTTTAGGCTTAGATAGTAGCTACATCCCTAGTGGCAGAAATGGGGACCACGGAGGCAGTTCTGCAGTTTCTCCTGCAGGTAACAGGCTCTATCTGGGGGAGAGAGCTTCTTTCAGTAAGGAAATTCTTGCCTATGCAAGAGTTTCTGGTGCAGGAATGAGTGCCTGTATGCTTCGGCTGTTTTATTCCTGGAGACGAAGTGGAGCCAGGGAAAGGTTTCCTGTGTGTTCCCCAGGCCTGGCTGAACCCAGTCTGGGGAGCAGCTGCTGCTCCTTTCGTCTCAGGGACATGGAGGAACAGAGTGGCAAGGAAAAGCTCCCTGCCCCTTCCCTAGCTTGATGTCACCTCAATCCAGGTAGTGTGGGGAGTGGAGGCTATTCCAGTCTTCCCCAGGGACCAGGAGGAACAGAGCAGCACCCTTTAACCATGCTGGGGAAAGCAAAGGGAGAAGGAGATGCGGCAGCTGCAGGCTGGAACACCCATTTTCTCCCCTCTTGCTTCCCAGAAATTCACAATGGTAAAAATGAATGCTTGTCCATAGTCTTGCTTATTCAAACTGTGGCTGATACCAGAAAAATACCTCTTACTGCAAGTCGCGGGGTGCAGTCAATAAAACAGGTACTAGTTGTAGATAAGTCGTCTATTCCTATTTCCACACTTCAGCATTTATGCAGTTTGATTACTGTTGCTTTCTACCTCTTCAGGAGCAGTTTAAATTGTTGTAGATTCACAGTAATTTTGTGAGTCACTTTTGCCCAGAGGAGAATGCAAACCTTCATTTGTTGATATTTTGGTTTGAGGAAATGGTTCTCTTACCAGGAAACCTTTGAGTTTCTTTTTCTAAGATAGTTACTGGGAACACTAAGTTAGCCCACTGAGTCTTTTTTAAATGTCACATCCAGTTATTTTTAGTGAGAAACTACAGAGAAGATGAAGAGTTAATTGTAGATAAATATTTAAGTCAGTTTAATGAAACTGCTTACACTACAGCCTCCAGTATTTGAATATGTTTGTTATTAATCAGCAAGAGAATTAGGGAATATTTTATGCCCAGTGAACAACAGTAAATTAATAATCTTATGTTTGTGTGCATCCTTCTAAGCCAGATACCGTCATGGATCATTTTAAAGTTTCTTCCTGCTTATTTATGAATAAATACAGTAAATTAAATGGACTTTTTTTTTTAAAGATACGCACTTTTTTGGCGATTATTGGAATCCTTTGAAGCATCAGTATTATGTTTCACAAAGTCATAATCTGTGTGTTCACCTAAATTTAAGTAGCAGAGACTGATATCCAAGAAGGATATTGTCTTTTCCAAAAAATACACTTTTCCCTTTAAAATAGGCACTAAAATTTAACTAAACTTCCTTCAGCCCTGGTTCTAACTAGAAAGAGCATGCTATTTTAGGGTAGGATATAACTTGGAAAAGACAATTTTATGTAACTACAACTGAGTGTACAATATCAAAACTGCCATTACTGATTAAGATTTAGTTGGAAACCACAAGTGTGAAGTTATTGCAGCATCTCTAATAAAAATTGTGATCTATTATATTTCATATGTCTTTGCTATCAAAGCAGGATTTTTCTACCACATTTGTATTTCTTTATATATTTTGACCAATTTCTTTAGAAGACTTGTCTAATATAAACCGCCCCCCAAACCTGTTTTCCCAAAACCACAGCCTAAAATTATCTTCCTCCTTAGTCCCTGTATAATCATGTCTTTGGGTAGAATATTTATTAGGTATTGAATTGTCATGCATGATCTGTCTTTCTCCTCTGAACATTTTGTTCTCGGTTTGACATTATATTATGAACCAGCTTTTCACTTTTTCTTTTCTTTAAGATGTACAGTGCCATTTTAAAAGCTTTCCCATGGATTGAATTCCCAAACTTTTAGCTGTCACCACTTCCCTCTGAATGCACTCCAATCTGGTATCATTGTATGACTGTGTTAACAAGATTTAATTGGAGTGTTACTTTTCTAGAGATGGATAATCTACCCCTTAGGCAAATTAGCTCCAGCAACGTAGTTTGTGCATCATGTGCATAAAATGAGACGAACTGTATATCAGATAAGAGCCAAAATTGACGTAATTTATTAAATATTGTAACACTCGTGTACTGGAGAGCTCCACATCAAAACAGATTATCTCAGTGTATCGGCGCTAATTTAATAGGACAGTTCTATAGCAAGATCTAATTTCTCAGATTTACTGTTAAAATTGTAACACCTGATATTATATTTTGTACCTTTAAATAAATGAATAAAGTAAGACTAAAAGCTGTATATTCCTGCTTTGTCTAACATACTAAGTTGCTGGGAGGGGGGAAAAATCAGAAATGTCCATTAAAATCTTCCCACTTAATGAAAGTGCGTGGTTCTACTACACTAGTACATTAATTTTTTAAAAGAAATTGCAACTGTTAAAAAAGTTCCATTGCACATCAAAAATAGAATCAAAGACCCTTCTAGACTTTAATTAGCTTTAAATACTGGTATGCAATTCCCTTCAAAATGTCTTTTAAACATTATAATCCTACCTAATACTGTTGCAATTTGAAAGAGGCAAATAAGAGGTAAATGTATTAACAGAAAGTTTTATGTACACTGAATAAATAACGAGTCATTTGTTGTGTATTAATTAGTTACTTCATAAATCTGTGTATGTGATATAACGTAATATTTGGCCTGTATAAAGGTGTCAGCCATGTGGGTAGCAGCTGAATGCTGACCAAATCATTCCCATTTCCTTTTGGCAGATGCAATTAAGAATCTTGCTGGAAATTAGCTTCAGCATCAAGTATGTGCCCAGTTTTCATTCTTCAAGACAAAAGCCCCTGTACATGTGTGATTTCCGCCCCCCGCTCCAGCAACCACTTCTCAGTTTTGGTTTTGGCCTTTCCCAAAGGGAATGCAAGCTAATTTAATCTTCCAGTTATACACAGGGCCAACAAAAACCTATTGTTTTCAAAAGGGGCTGCTAACAAGTTACCTTAACCTACTATAATTTATAAAGGAAAACAAACAGGTTTTGAAGTTTACAACTGTTGCCTCTTTGTATTCACTGCAAGCAGGAACATATATTTAGATTCAAGTACTGCATCCTATTAATGCTTAAGAGACAATTTGTAAGAATGGTACTTCAGCACTGAGTTTAACTTGCAGAACAGTACCAACACTATCAAACATGCAGACATGAAGGATAATTTGCACCGATTTGCTATTGAAGACATGAAAGTTCAAAATTATTGTACTGTATTAACTTTGCGTTATTTGTAAAGTAAGTAGCATCTTAAACTGAGTGACTTGCAGCCCTAAAATTGGACCCTGTTAATTGGGTTTAGAATCAAGTTTTGCATATACAAGCTTGGGTTAGGTATTATTCTAAAATCAACTACTACTGTTAGATTAAATTAACTTGTATAGGGTAACAAAAAAGAGTTTTGACAGTTCCTGTACAAAGTTTTTTCAGCAACTAATCACAAGGATTTAACATGTAAACACATGGCTGTCAGCTGTAGTTATGACCAAATAAGACATCTGTTTTGGTTTGTTAGGTCAGGAACCTAACAACAAACTTACCGAACAAACACATGCTTAAAGCACACTCTCAAACAAAAAGTGTACACGTTTTAGAATAAATGAAGATATTATACAAACTGACAAAACCCAGGAGATGGATACTCTATCCTTCAAATTGTTTAAGTAAAATTTAAGGCTCAAAAACATGTACAGCAAAGTCGTAATGAGAACAGAGACTACACAGGTCATTAAACAGCAGCCAGTTGGACATTTACAACTATGGTTTATTGGACTTGGATTTGAACTTGGCAACATGACAGACTTATCTGCCCTAAGCCACTTGATTTACCCAAGGTTACTCCATCTCCAAATAGTCCAGGTAGCAAAGTATATTTTTATGGGTACTATACTTAACATTGTTTTTGTCAGTTCATCTACCACCTTTAATTTTCTGTTGTGGATCTGGATTCTGACACGGCTGAGACATAACAGCTAATAAGAGCACAACTTTTAACATCAAACGCAAGTGGACAGTAGAATATAAATATAGAAAACTGAGATAGTGTTATCTGTGTCAGTAAGACAGACAGCACTTTTACCATAAATTCAAGTTTTAAAACTGTTCTCATAGGAGTTTAATTTCCTCAAATATATCTTGCAATATTTCTTGATCTCTCAAGGTCCAAAACATCCAATTTGATATTTCTTTTATCTATATGTTCTTCATTTTGGCCATGAGTTCTTCCAGGCTTTCCTCTGATTCTGCCACTGTTTCCTCAGCTACAGCATTCTCTTCCTATTGGCAAAAGGGGAAAAAATAAAATGAGGTTTAATTTGTATCTTGGTTTTTTTTTTCCAGATCCAAGGATTTCAGAGTACAAACTGGAAGATTAAACCTAAAATCATTCACAGTTGTGTGGCTGATTAGAGTTCATCAGTGGACTACCATTCCAATTAGGATTTACGATAAAGCTGTTAAATACCAGTTCTAAATTCATTCCTAAATTTGGTTGTAATCTGACTACCATCTTTCTTTCAACAGAAAAAAATATTATGAAAAAGGTGTTTGGAATGTAAAAAAACCTGGAAAATTCTTGTTTAAACTTCAACACAAATTGACATAAAAACAAATTCTCAGGCTCCTTAAAACTAGCTTCAAATTATTCCAAGTTTCATAAATGTTTATTGTACAAAAAGTGGTATAAAATAGGGCAGCCAACATTACCATATTAGGTATGGTATATGCTACAGTAATTCCCTCTGGAAGGTTGGGGATTGGACCAGAAGCAGCTTGCAGTTCCTCTTCTGAAACTTCTGATACCAACTCAATGCCTAAGTAGTAAAAAGAAGTTTTGTCAGTTTTCCTTTCATTAAAAGTATAATACTTAGAAAGTAACAATTTCAAAGTATGCATATGTTTAATTCTTTGATGAAATGTGTTTTTGGTTTCAGCATAGCAATGCTCTTAAATCCAGCCCTTGAGGGAAATAAAAATTTATCTGAGATGTCCTTAGTGGGGTAGAGAGACAGGGAGTTAATGGATGCTCATTCAGGCTCATTCTTTAAAGAAGGGACACCCAAGTAAATTTAAATGCAAGACATTTTTCCTCTAAAAGGTATAAAATCTAATAAATATTTTCAAAAGTTTAAAAGAAAAATGTGAAAAAAATATTAACATTCTTCTGCAATCCATGGTGTTCAGATTTGAAGATTTTAACTGAAGGCTGACACTGCCAGTATCTATTTGTTTTCAAGTCAATCTCTTACCCCAGTCATTGTCTTCATGTACTATTTCTTCTTCTTGTTCAATTACTACTTGTTTTGGTTGTAGAGCTTCTTTTTTCTGAAGAGATGAAAGAAAGAAAGAGACCCATGAATCTGCAGTTGCTATTTTTGTTACGTAGTTGAGAGAGGAGTGCTAAAGCAAGCTAACAATGTTATTTAAATGGGTTACTTTATGGACATTTAGAAAATGTTTACGGATTAAAAAAATGGACTCTCCTTTTTACTTTTGGAGAAAATGCTGCTTTGAAGATTCAGTATCTATACCCTTCAATTATGGGTGAAAGGAGCCACAGTATGCATGAGACAGTATCAGGGAAGACCAAAGTTCACTTTTGTGAGTATGAATTTGACCTCCAATTGATTGGGCTTATTTTTTGTTTAAAAAGAAAATAGGCAAGTACAGGCAGAATTTTAATAAAAAAATGTTAACATCTTTAGAAACAAAATTTAGAATATTATAGAGTTGCTTTGCAAGCCCAAGACCTAAATGATTGCAGAGAAAAATTATTTTGGGGACTAAGGTTTGCCAAGCTACTTTTCACTTTGACATGACCTGAAACCGTTTGCAGAATGTGCATTATGAGAAAAGACTAACATTACCAGTTTTCAGCATTTGATTAGATATTCAGCATGCATTAAGCTTTTTATTAAAAATCCTTCCAAAATAAGAATTTTACCTTATATATTTCCTGCTGTTTCCTGCAATTTTTGTCACTGCACTGTGGGTTTGGCTTCATTGCCATAGTGGGAAAGAAATCTTGCATTGCATTGTAACCAAGATAGTAACTCACAGTACCAAAATTTAATAGATACCTAGGAAAAGCAAATTAATAGGCATAGTTTGGTTTACAGATTCAAACATAAGTGTGTTTTTCCAGATGTCATCTTTAAAATACATTTGTACCAACAACTGTAGACAGGTTGTGACACTGAATGTTTGGTATTTGGGTTTAAGCAAGCTGTACTACTCCAGAATTTATGTATCAGAGCCTCTGATAGTGTAAACTGGCACTCCTTAGTTGATGCTAATGAACACATGCTGATGCATACACCTGTTCCTTTGTGTCTGTATAGGGATTTTTATTTCATTACAACCAAAAAAGCTATATTTAGAGTGAAAGCTTCCTCTCCACCCCACTTCAGTCTTAACACCTATTATTTTTAAGAGAGAATTTTCAAAGGCCAGGCGGAGTGTGTGGAAAGCAGCTGGGAGCCTGAGCCCCATGCCCTGGGGCAGGAGCCGCCTAGCTGAAGACTCCTCCCACTTAAGAGTGGCATGGCAGGGGCAGGGGCAGCTGCCACTGCTGGAGATGAAAGGAGCTGAGCAGCACCTGGGCGGCTGCAGCTGCATCACAAGTGGCCCTACTGGTTAAGTGTGCATACTGGCTGGGAGAGCAATGCAGGCTGCACCACCTGGGCAGAAGCACAGGAGGCTCAGCTCCACGCGGAGTATTGTGGGGACAGTTGTGGGCTACATCGTCCAGGCAACCTCTGCTGCATAAACCCCAGGGCTCCTCCCTTTCCCTACCTCCCCAGCTAGCTCCCAGGACCTAATGCCCAGGCAGTGCCTCTTCCCCAACACCTGGCAGGGGCATGCAGGGAGTGGATCACACACTGCCCCAGCTGCACACGTCCCTGCCTGCAGAACTGGGGTCTGTCCCAGCTCCAGCCACATGCTGTCGCCATCCTGAGATCCTGGGGTCTCCATGGAGACTGGCCTGGAGCCGCGCAAGCAGGGTGTGCAGCTGGGGGGTGGGCAGGAAGCTGCATATGGGCCTGGATCTTGGGGCAGTGACAACGCAGGCCTGGGCCTAGGGCAGAACAGTGATTCACTCCCTACAGGCCCCTGCCCATGGAACCCATGGCAGTCACAGGGGCATGTGGGTAGTAGGATCACGGCTCTGCCCCAGGCCTTGTGCTGTCACTGCCCTGCACCACGATCCTGGCCTCGCCCAACTTCCCTGCTCCCCACCTACCCACACCCCCATCCCACACAGGGAGTTCTGGCAAGTTGTCGGGGGGAAGGGAGATGGGTTGCTGATCCAGCCTGCAACAACTCATCAAAACACCCTATTTGTGGCCCCTGGGCCCAAATAATTGCCCACCCCCCCAAGCTAAAAGTTTCTGGACAATCATCACCAAAATAAAGTTAGTCTAGAATTCAATAAAATTTAATGAAGAACTTGACTTATTCCAGCCAACCTGATGCAATTTCATAGCCTGTCTATCTGCATTTAACAAGAAAATTTTGAATGCTGTACCCAAATGATTCCAAAATTTTAACAGAAGTTCTAAGCATCAGGGGGTAGAATTCTATCAAATTTTGGTGAAAACAGAAGCGGGGAGACGCTGCGGCCCCCCGACCCCCGGTGGTTAGCATGCTTGTAGACTTCAACCAGAGCCGCAAGGATTTTTAATTCAAAAGTACTAGCAGATTTAGAATCACATCCCCATACTGCATCAGCTATGACCATCAAACAAGTAGCATTAAGAGTATGTCTATATGGCACAACGTACAGGTTTCCCTTACCAACCATTAGGGTTAGGTTCCTGAAAATTCCTGTGGTTGGCAAGACAAAAGGCTTGTGGGAAAAATGGCAGGTGGCGGGCTGATGTGTGGCCACAGAAAACCAGGGTTACTCAAAACTGTATACTGTAATAGCCAAAATGGTATACAGAATATTACTCAATGGGATACTCAAAACCATGAGTTTTGAGGGAAACCTGGATGACAATCTCCATGCAGAGATAAATAAGCAAGCTCTGGAATGGGAAGCAATATACTGCCACATTAATTAGGAGTGGTGCACCAATACAGCTATGTAGCGCTTCCAGAATGCATGTTTACTTGTTCAGAGGTAGCTCACTTTCCCTACACAGCACCAACTTTTGCTTAGTCATGTGCTATCTGACTTGCATTCCAGACAAAAAGGAAGAAAAGATAATGATGTGGGGAATGAGTGCATACCAAGAGCCTTGACATGAGAATAAAATGTTTTGACAGGAGAATGTAGGATCTTGGCATGGGTAAAGGTGGTGAGTTTGGTAGGAGTCCTTGAATTAGAGGGGATGGGATAGTTGCACTTAAGGAACTCTGCTGGGTTAGCAGGGTCTACAAAAGCCCTTAGTGTGTGAATGATCTTGGCCTATTGCAGCAGCAAAGCATTCAACCTTTCAGTCAGCATGTGAATGACTGGAGGATGGAGGGGGGATAAACTCCAGAAGACAGAAATACCAAAATCATGTACACAAAATAGTTCAAGATTTTACATAAAGATATCTGCAGTTCTTTTGACAGCTGGAGTTATAAAATGCCAACTGGTTAAAAAAACAAACAAACAAACAAAAAACCCCAAAACCCCATAAACTATAAAATAAAAATATTTGATTCAAGTATTTTTCTTTGATTTTTGTTCTTCATTTTGACTTGAACAACCATGCTGTGATGTTCTTTAGGTTTTTACATTTCCTTTGCAGACAGAAGAGAATATTCTATATAGTCTATTAAAAATAGTAGCTCCAAAACAAAGAGCTCAGTGACTCAGACTGCCTTCTTC
>NW_017729006.1:15453392-15457487 GCF_001723915.1 Gavialis gangeticus | reverse complement strand
AAAAACAAACAAACAAACAAAAAACCCCAAAACCCCATAAACTATAAAATAAAAATATTTGATTCAAGTATTTTTCTTTGATTTTTGTTCTTCATTTTGACTTGAACAACCATGCTGTGATGTTCTTTAGGTTTTTACATTTCCTTTGCAGACAGAAGAGAATATTCTATATAGTCTATTAAAAATAGTAGCTCCAAAACAAAGAGCTCAGTGACTCAGACTGCCTTCTTCATATACCTGGGTATAAGCTTAGCCACAGAAATTCACTCAGTCACTTACTTCAGAACATTTTGTACAAGAATCCCAGCAACAACTCCCATTGTGGTGGGAAGACTGGCAGCACAGACACCTTCTCGTTTTAATGTTTTCTCATCGATATTTGCAGCAACGACAAGTGGGGGTGCACACTAAGGAGGAAAAGAAACAAATTCCATTAAAAACAAAGAAACAAGAACTACGCACTGCACAAAGGCAATAAACAGAGTCACTTTACTACCCAGTCTGCAGCTTATGCAGCATCCAAAAGCCACAATCTTCATTTCATCAGTCCTATTTTAAGAGGGAGCAGGGACTAGAAATTCCATTCTCAGAAAAGGATCCCATAGCAGCACTGCATACCGCAAAACAAGCAGTTTCACCAGGGATGAGGAGTTGTATATGCCCAGAGACTGCATTTTCACTCACTCCAGATTCCATCCATATTTGTCCAAGTTCATTGCAGGCCTATGAAAAATAAGATATACACAAATTAACAATGAGGAAGTTAATTGCAAGCGATTAGGATCACTTCAAGGTTTTTAAGATACAGCTAGACAAAGCCTTGGATGCTATGATATAGTTGAGGATGGTTCTGCTTTGAGCAGGGGGTTGGACTGTTGGACTAGATGACCTCCTGAGATCTCTTCCAACCCTCATTTTCTAACCAACTCATTTGCGTTATAAAGCCAGAACATAAAAGGGCCAGAGGAAAAGAAATAAGGAATAGAAACCATCACCCACTGTCACTTGTAATGTGTTTTACAAATTATTCTTTATACAGAAAGTCCAGGAAATGAATAAACAACTGATCTACCCCTTATATTTAATTTCATATTTATCAACAGATTCTTTAATAAGGGCTTGTCTTTTCCCTGACATAACTCCTTTTATAATTTATAGAAGAATATGGTATGAAACTCACATGAATATTACACACACATGCACACACACACAGGTGTTCTACTTACTGTGTTAATTGCCATGCGAGCTTCAAAGTTATCTACACAGCTCAGTACAAGATCAACGGGTTTCCCTTCTTCTAGCCCACCGTTACTGAAATAAAGAGCAAATTTCACATACAAATGGCTTGCGGAATGCAATATTAAGCTATCAAAACATCATTTGAGTACAGAAACTGACTGGATACAATGTCATACCTCACAAAATCTGCACCCTGTTTACAACTCACAAAAATAGTCTTAACTACTGAAAACCCCCGTTTATCCAAAACACTTTGGAGATATTCAGAAAGTATGAAATAAACCAGTTCCTAGAAATGTGGTTACAGAACGAAGACTTAAAATCAGAGCACATTTTAGATTAAAGGAGGCTATACTTTGTCTAATTTGCACCTCTTATAATTTTGAAGAGAGGTACACATTTTTATTTCCCCCAACAGTCTTTCTGCAATCAGAAGTTATATAAGAACTAATTTACAAATTATATTAGTGACAAAATATTATTTTTCAGTGGAAAAAAATCAGGCTGCAAAACGCTAGCATTGTACAATATGTTTTTTTGTCCATATATGACTCACAACACGTTGGAATTTCAATGTGGTTTGGAGGTCAAGGGCAAAATAATCTAACTTGCAACTACTTTAGAGTATAAAATAAATGCTGTTTACCAAGTTCTAACTGTATATCAGGACTAAGAAAACAAAAACATACGTTCATACATTTAATCTAAAATGTGATTATCTTCCCAAAGGAAAACAAGCTTATTGAAAATATAATAGAATCAACAGAAAATGTAAGACATTATTTATGAAACACCAAAAGTATTCCTGTATGTTCTCTCAAAACATTTTACCTTATTCTATCCATGAAATGTTGGAAGTTGTCTACTGTTGTAATATTGTAGTTATGTACTTCAAATTGCACATCAGGATTAATATTCCTTAGGGAGAAAATAAAATGAATTAACAGCAATCACGAACGCAGTGGCCCCCTGAAGGAAATACTATAGCTACCCAGTTCTCAAGTTCTGATGGTGTCTTAAAAAAAACAAACAAACAAAAAAAAAACACTTAAGCCTAGATTTCTCTGGAAAAGGTTTGCTCACATAGGCTTTTAGCAAACCATCTTAGCATGATCCGTCTACTGTTGAAGATGGTTACTTGTTTTAGAATAAAATAACCTCTAATGGAATAAGTGGTTTTTGCAAGTATAACTGTTAGCCTTAAGATTTTTGACCATAAATGCTATTGAAAAAATCCCCACTCTAGCTAAAATTTTACAACAACTAGGATTTCTAATGTTGGGCAGGCTTTCATTTCAATAAAAAAATATTTCTTTGTGAATTATATGAAGGTATGAATTTGTAATCCAATTTAATATCCAATTCCACAGATACATACTTCAAAGTATACTCTGCTGCCTGTACTTTGCTTAGTCCAGCTTGATGCGGCTGAAAGAAGAGTCTGTTCATATTTGCCAACTCTACCTTGTCGTAATCGAACAGCAGCAGCTAAAAGGAAGATTATGAAAACAAGCATTAATTTTCAATGGGTTTGTATTAAAAAACCTCATGCTGGTCCATTTTCAAAGGCAAAGTGTGCATTTTCAAAATTGGAGCCTTTTACAAGTTGTCACCCATTTCACCAAGCTGACTCATATGCAGAGACTTAATTTTTAGCACGCTGCCCACTAGGAATTAAGACAAATCTCATGTTTATACCTCAGCATGGTGGTTAACAGAATATGGTTTTGGCTATTTTATTCACAGTCAGGAGAGATGTTCAGCAGATCATCTATACACGCAATCTAGATCAAATCTGCTTTTTATAAATCCTTTAAATTATTTCAAGGTATTTTCTGATTGTATCTCTTTCCATTTCAATTTTAACATATAGATTACAGGGCTGCACGAAGCTTTGGTAGCTGATTTGATTTGGAGGAGATTCAGCCTGATTTGGGGACCAAATCTCCAAATCTGAATCAAATCAGGAGACCAAGTAAAAGCTCTGAATTGATTCGAAACATCCAAATTGATTCGGAAAAGATTTGGCCGGTTTGGAGATTCGGCCATAGACTAAACAGGCAGCTGACAGCTGCCTCCAGCTAGTAAGTCTGTTGGGGTTGGGGGAGGGAGGGACTGGGACTGGGACAAGCTGCCCTGCCTGGGTGAGGGAGCACCTTACTTGGGATGGGGGGTGCCACGCCTGTATCATGCGAGCCTCCCCTCCCGCCCCCCTGTGTTCACTAGGCAAGCAGCAGCAGGGAACTGGAGCTACGGAGGCTGAGGCAGGAACAGCCAGAGGAGCCTTAGAAGTCCCCATGGCTCCCGAATTAAATCACTGTCCTCCAAACCGGCCAAATCCAAGTCGAATATTTCCCTATTCACACAGGCCTAATAGATTATTGCAATAAACACATTTCACAATTATGTGCTATGCACATATTTTTCACCTAAGCAATTTTTAAACTGCTGCTTATCAATTTAATTGAACATCCTCTTGAACAAAGTCACATTTACATAACACAAGTATGTGACACAAACCAGAAGCATTCAATTCTTTATTATTCACCTCATTATTGGCTGTTTTATTTCAATATCTTCTATAACAGTGATTCTTAACCAGGGCATGAGATTCTTTGAAGGGTACTGTGGGGTGTGAGGAGGTAAGTAATTCAGTTGCCCCTGCCTCTACCTGGCCCCTGTGCAAGCAGGTAAGTGCTGGCTCCTCTCCCTTGGTCTGGCCCCTGTGTTAGGAGATATACCATGTAATAAATTAAATTAGTCTTTAACTGTGATGCCACTAAATTCAGAAAAGTTTCATAGTTTCTAGGGTCGGAAGGGACCTGAGAAGATCATCTAGTCCGACCCCCTGCCATG
>NW_017729006.1:15433135-15452516 GCF_001723915.1 Gavialis gangeticus | reverse complement strand
CTGCCACTGATGAACCCGTGCTGATTGCCCCTAAGCATGCAGTCCCCTGCTGGCCCCTCCTGGATGTGTGCCAGAATTATTTTCTCAAACAGCTTGCCTAGGATCGAGGTAAGACTAACTGGCCTATAGTTTCCCAGGTCCTCCTTCCTCCCTTTTTTGAAGATTGGAACCACATTGGCCGTCTTCCAGTCCTCCGGCACCTCTCCAGTGCACCACGAGTGCTCGTAGAGTCGTGCCAGGGGACCTGCAATGACCTCGGGTGTGTGCTTTGAATCTAAAAAGGTTGAGAACCACTTATGGTTATACTATGATCCATTCAAAGAGAACTTGATTCTACAAGGGGTTGAGCACCCAGTTGAGAGGAGTCTGTACCATACGGGATTGGGCCTCAGGTAAGGCTATTCCACTAGAACACAGAATACATAAACTCGGAAGACTCATCATTTATAACTTGTGTATATTATTCTTTTGTTTACTTTTACTGAACTTTGCAACTGGGCAGATTCAAACAAGAAATCCATCCTCCTAATCCCTGTCACACTGATCTACTTTTAGTGGAACAAGAAAATGTATATTACCTTACCAATGCCACATCTTGTCAGCATTTCAGCAGTGACACTGCCAACTCCACCAACACCTACTACTGCTACTGTAAAGGTACGGATTTTCTGTGATAAGAAAAATAAATATAGATCAGCATTAACAATGTATTTCTCAGGGGCAGAAAAGAGTTTTCTGAAATTTAAATATAAGCATACCTCATAATCTTTCACAATTCCCATTCGTTTTAATGCCATCAGGCGACTAGGTAAAAAACAAAACACAAACATTGGTAAGGAAAGAGCCATCTTAATAGTCATTTATAATTTTGTTGCTGAATATAAGATTCATGCTAGTCTCTAATTTACCTATGAGAAAAACACTGAGTGTAAAGCAGCATTCAGATTTTTTAAAAGGAGTTCTTTAAAATTACAGTTCAGTGGTTTATCTTTTATTTTTATTGACAAATTAGACAGTGTAAACTCAAGACGAATACAATACAGCTGTTTTGTAAGTTTAAATGAAATATTATAAACATTCAAAAGCATATACAATGAGCTGCTGGTTTTGAAAACCAACATTAGCATTAAACATATATTTCTCTACAGAAACAATAATCTTCTTTTCTTGTTTCAAATACAATACAGTTGCTGAGGCAAAATCCAAATTTCATTTGTCCATTTTGTAACAAGTAACTACTAGTAAGAACAATTCAAAATGTCTGATTTGTTTTGGCTTTCAACACACCTGCTCTAGTCTGAATAATCTCATTGAAATCAACAGGACCATTTGTTAGACCCTTGACAAATGTTCACTGAATGATAGGCAAGTAAGGCTGGAAGGGCTCTCAAGAGGTCATCTAGTCCAACCGCCTGCCTGAGACAGGGCCATCCTTATACAAAGCATCCCAAGCAAATTCTTAGATCTAACTTACTACCTAAAATTACACAAGTGACTCTGCTACACAACCACAAAACAGAGCGCTCTAACCTGCCACTGGTTAAGCAGGGAGACAGTGGGGACCAATTTGCTGCTGCTACAAGAGTTGTTAAAATATACCTGAAAGACCCAAGGAGGGCTTTGCCTCTGCACTAAAGGGGGAAGGCAAAACAGCCTGTATCAACCATCTGTACCAATCTAACCATGGCATAATATTCCTTCCTGATCTTAAATGTGCCAGATGATCTCACTCTGAACAGAAGTGCAGGACCCTCCAGCCAGGAACCTCTGGGTTTGAGCCCCAGCAGCAGCACTGGCCCATCTCCAGGCTTGGCTGTGGCCAACACCCAACGCTTCTGAGGAAGGCAACGTCCATCTGTCCCCAACAAGCATAGCAACAAGAGAGGGAAAAAAATCCTTCTGCGTGTGGCAATCAACAAAGCCCAGAAGCATGGGAAATACCCATGTAGTAAAGCAAAAGCACAGTTACTCCTAGATCATCTCTGACCAAACCTCTGCAACATCTTTCTGAACACTTCCAGTGATGGAGAGTCCACAGCCCCCCTGAGGAAGCCTGAGCCACTGCCTCACTGCTCTAAGCAAGGAGGTTTTCCCAGAGAGCCAATCTAACCTGCTTTGGCTGCAACTTCAAGCCACTGGTCCATGTCCTTCTCTCCAGAAGGAAAGGTGCTTTTCCTCCTCGTTATTGCAGCCCTTGAAGTATTTGCTGGTACATCCCTTCTTAACGGCCTTTTCCGTAGCTGAGAGTCACTATTTCCCTTCAGTCTCTCCACCTTGGGTTCACTTCCCAAGCCTTTGATAATTTTTGTTGCCTGCCTCTGCACCAACTCTGAATTAAAGTTCACGTAAAAGCACCATAAGATCTGATCCTCAATCCCCACAATTGTGTTGCCTGCCATGCCACACACATGCGTGGTAGGAAGAGCGCTTTTGGGCATGGGGATCAGCTCCCTGTTGCACCCTTTCGACTTGCCAGCACCGGGAGAGTCAGGAACCCAGGTCTTCCCCCACTCCCCAGCTGTAAACCAGATGCCTGCAGGCCTGGGCTGACAGTCAGCTGACTGCAGGCCCCAGCCTCAGGGCTGGCTGGAGACCCCAGTGACTGGTGCTGACCATCAGCCCACGGCTGGGTCGGCCAATGGTTGATGTGGCTGCCCTACCCGATGTGTGGAGCATTCGTAGGGCAGGTCTCCCATTTATGAACCCCTTCAACTAGCTGCCAGGGTAGCACCTGTGCCCTTATATGACGTGATCCTCTGGGAACTGCACCATAAGTGTAATGTACACTGGGTTCTGCACCATAAAAATAACATGGGGAGGAGGGGAGAAACCACACCACGAGTTTAACAGGCACTGGGGGACTGTGCTGTAAGTGAAATGTGAATGGGGGAGGGAGGAAGAGGAGAAGGAGGGACTGCGACATAAGTGTAACAGGGGGGAGGGGGGTGCCATAAGCTTAACGTGCAGGTGCCATCCCAGAGCACGGCTTCTCGTTCCCTGCCCCGGGGAGAGCCCGGCCGGGGGAGGGCCCCCGCCCCCTGCGCACCTGTAGGGGTTGGAGTCGGTGACTTCCGGGCTCATGCGCTCGATCCGCGCCCGCGGGCCCGGCCCGGCCCCCGCCCGCAGCGCGCGCAGCTCCTCCTCCAGCTCCCGCACGCGGCTCGCGTCGGACGCGGCCATGGCGAGACAGCGGCAAGCCCGACCCCCGCAGCAGAAGGACACGTCGCGGCTACAACCGCAGCTTACACCGCCCCGGGTACGCCCCCCAGCTTCCGGCTTCCGGCCTGCAGGAGCGCGGCGCATCCTGGTGACATCAGAGGGCGGTGCTCCACATGGGGAGGGCACCATGGCATCTGACTGCCGCCTGACGTCACGCACGCTGGTCGTAGATCCCTGAGCCGTGGCGGAGGAGACGGGTACCACAGTGGTGCGGTCGCAGCAGCGCTTCGAGCAGGCGGCGCTGGAGGTGCACCTGTGCCGCTGCCTGCCGGGCTTCCCCGTGCGGCCTGCCGGCACGCTGGCCCTGCGCTAGTACAGGTAGGGCGGGGGCGGAGTCCAGGCCAAGTTGTGTGTCCAGCCCTCCCTGCTGCCGCTTTCCCCGCGCAGGTCCCTGGGGACTTAGCTCTAGGCATGGGCCCGCACCAGCTCTTGCCCACGCCTAGACCCGAACTGTTGCGGGGCAACATGTATTTCTGAAGAAATATAGCATCTAAAATGAGAACAGAGGAATAATCAGTTAATTTAAAAAACCCTGACATTCCTTTTATTATATAATCCAAATCTATAAATGAGATTCAAGTACTGAAATGTGATGGCATCTTCATATCTATCAAGTTCTGCTTGTATAGCACAGACAGCATGTGCAGAAATCAAAAGGCCAACCTTCTGAAGGTATGCTTCTTTTAACGACTTCTTCCCTCACCATAAGCCTCCAAATTGCCCAAGGTCTTGCAACACTTTAATTCCCTTTATATGAATCATCACACCACCCATCCTAGCAGTTCCAACAGACTTCAATCTCAAGATGTAATTCCTTCAAGAACAGTCAGACTCCTTGGATTTAAGCCTTCAGTAAGTAGTAGAACAAAGGTATAACACTATGTACATCAATAAAAAACTTCATATTTATAAATAGTACCTTTATTACTTTTAATACTTGAATATTGCTTATTTAGAGTAGTCAGTCATCACAAAGCTGTGATTAAGTGCTTGCTGCAAGGGAGCCCTGAACTAGTTGAAGCCTCAAAATCACATCACTATATAAATTATTCAGTAAAAGAGTAGATGGGGTTAATTCAGAAGCAGATTTTGCCATCAGCTGTACTTGTAGGTCCTCTTTAAATCAACTCTGTAGAAGTACAGATGTGAGGATGAGATACTGCTAACTGTATGTTCAATAGCTAGATCAGGAAAAAAGAAAAAGTATGCATGTCACAATGTTTTCTAGGGGTGTAGGTTGTAGCCATGCTGGTCTAAGGACACAGGCAGACAAAGTTCTTTGGGTGATTCTAACATCTTTTATTAGACCAACTTAAGTAGCTGGAAAACAATTACTAAGCAAGCTTTTGGGTTCAAAAACCCTAACTTTCTACTTTCTCTAGAATACTCCAGCACCAACATCTCCTTTTTAGACACAATCAGTATCCAGAATGATAAAATACAGGCCACCTTATACAAGAAACCCACAGACCAACATACATATCTGCACAGAACCAGCAATCACCCTAGAAACACCAAAAAAGCTGTGATATACAGCCAAGCCCTCAGATACCACCAAATTTGCACTAAAGAGAACACCTGGGATTGCCACCTCACCAATCTTAAAAAAGCTTTCACCCAAAAGGACATTCCTCCAGAGAGAGATCACACGTTTGAAAGAGCCGCCTGGATACCACGTGAAGAACTGCTGCAGTACAGAAGAAAACTACCCACAAATTGCACACTGCTGGTTATGACATATCACACCCCCCTCAAACCTGTACAGAAAGTCCTCAAACAATTGCAACCCATACTAAAAAGAGACCCTATTCTTAAAAAGATATTCCCAGAGTCACCCATCCTAGCCTTCAAACAAGCACCGAACCTCGCTAACCTCATCGCCAGAAGCAAACTTCCTCAAGCCCAGAACATACCAAAAGGATCCAGACCATGCCATGACAATAAATGCAAAACCTGCCAACACATCTCCACCACCCCCACAATTACTATACCCTACAGCAGAGCCATCGGCATTTCTGGATCTTACAGCTGCACCTCCAGAAATGTAATATATCTCATCCAATGCACCAAATGCCTGGGTGGAAAATACGTAGGAGAGACCAAACAACAACTGCACACCAGAGTGAATGCACACCGGAAATCTATCAAAGACAGGAATACTCAATTACCTGTGGGGGCACATTTCTCCCAAGAAAACCACTCTCTCTCCAATCTCTCAGTTCTGATCCTCAAAGGAAACTTACAAAACACTTCCCAGAGATGAGCCTACGAACTCCACTTCATCAGCCTCCTGGATACTAAAAATCATGGACTAAATATAAACATTGGATTTATGACACATTATAACCTGCCTGACATCTAACTCCCTAGGTATCTCTCCATTATTCATCCCCTTCTCTCTCTTCCCCCCAATCCCCTGCCTATCTCTCACCCGTTGACTCCTCAATCTACATTGTCACTGACTACCTGTCTTGTATGCATACCAGCCCAGCCTCTGGCTTCTTTACTTTTCATTCCATCCAGGAAGAGCACACACCAACTACAGAAACTTCCTTAGCCTGACGAAGGATTTTTGAACCCAAAAGCTTGCTTAATAATTGTTTTCCAACTGCTTAAGTTGGTCTAATAAAAGATATCAGATTCACCCAAAGAACCTTGTCTACAGTGTTCTCCAGGCAGTGATGTGTCAGGATGGCTGCGGCCTTGTCCAGTGTCTGGAAGAGCCCTGAAGCCAGCCCAAGCTTGGCTTCTAGAGCAAGGGGGGAGGTTAGTTTCCTTTCCATTCTGAGACCCTAGCCTTACAGTCTCTCACCTTCCCTTATTCTCCATGGCCCTGACTCAAGGACAGAATCCAGTTCTGCTCCTGAAAGAGGGACTTCAGCTCTTATGGGAGAGACCCAATGCAACCCACAATTCCAAGCAGCTCAGCAGGTAGTTTCTTCATTAAAGGGGATTAATGGGGCCAGCCAGCCAGAAGTTCTCCACCCCCTCCAAAGGGGGCAAGCAAGATAAAATTGCTCTGTCCCCAGTCCAGCCTGCATAGCTCTGAACACCGTTAAAGATACTCAGGCTGTTCCCTTTGCAGTCTTTCTACCTCCCAGAGCTCCTCCACGTCTCTGGCCAGGTGCTGCCAAGCTGCCTTTTTTCCCAACCTGCTCTTCCTTTGTCATGGTTATCTTCTCTGGACATCAGGGCATCTCACATTGAATAAAGCCATTCAAGACTGTAGATCCATCTCATCTCTGCCTGCAAGTAGCCAGCTCTTACCTTATTAGCTTGTGCACAAAGAATGAAAACTCAGGCACACAAAATGTTCCCCACACATACAGGCTGGGGAACTCCCCTCTTGTCAGCACGGAGGTGGAAAAGGATCTGGGAGTCATTATTGACTCCAGGATGAACATGAGTCGGCAATGTGGGGAGGCGGCTAGGAAGGCCAACTGCACCTTGTCGTGCATCCACAGATGCATCTCGAGCAGGTCCAAGGAGGTGATCCTCCCCCTCTATGCGGCACTGGTCAGGCCGCAGCTGGAGTACTGCGTCCAGTTCTGGGCGCCGCACTTTAAGAGGGATGTGGACAGCATCGAGAGGGTCCAGAGGAGGGCCACTCGTATGATCAAGGGACAGCAGGGTAGGTCCTATGAGGAAAGGTTGCGGGACCTGAACCTGTTCAGCCTTCAAAAGAGAAGGCTGAGGGGGGATCTTGTGGCCTGTTATAAACTGGTTAGGGGGGATCAGCAGGCGCTGGGGGAGTCCCTGTTCCCCCGAGCGCCGCAAGGAGTGACCAGGAACAATGGTCACAAGCTGGCGGAGGGAAGGTTTAAGTTGGACATCAGGAGGCGCTACTTCACGGTCAGGGCGGCTAGAGTCTGGAACCAGCTTCCAAGTGAGGTGGTGCAGGCTCCCACCCTGGGGGTTTTTAAGAGGAGGTTGGATGACCACCTTACTGGGGTCATTTGACCCCAGTGCTCTTCCTGCCATGTCAGGGGGTCGGACTAGATGATCTGCTCAGGTCCCTTCCGACCCTAGAAACTATGAAACTATGAAAATAATGACAACAGTTTATCAAACAGAAATATCAAAATAAAACCCGTGGTCCTTCACAGTGTAATGGTTTGGTAAATTGGAACTGGCTACAGAGAACACAGTTAAGGTTCATGATAAATTTAATCGTATAGTCCTGTAATGTATTTACTGATGTTCCTATGTGGTGTGCATTTAGAATGCATATATAAAAAACATTAGTTTGGATAGCTGCCTCAGCTAACGAATTCTACAGATCAGAATTTGAAAAAAACTTACATGATACCTATACACACAAACTTTAAACTACTAGCCAACATGGTCTCCCTTAGACAGACTCTGAAGTGCCAAAAGTGTTACTTAAATGTTGCTTGTTAACCATATATCCAGTTATATACCCAGTTGAGTGGATAACTTATTAATTTTTATTTTTGTGTACTCGTTGCATAAATCTGAAAAAGCCCCAAACATGGAATGCTTCTCTTTCTCTCCCACTTATATCCTAAAATACTTACACATGCACACACAGTCTGTGTCTGTTTATCTCCTCCCCTGGTGAAGTCTCCAAGACCAGTGTGTAGAAATAATATTAGTTTTTGGGGAGTTGGTTTTGTTTTTTTAAGGAAGGTGTCATTGTCTCTTTTTAAGAAAGTGACTTTTGAGTGAGCTATATCCAACATGATTTACAATAGTAGTATTAACGTAAAGTAGCAATGGAGTTTATGAAGTGGAAGAAAGTGACTTACAAACACACCCTAGTTATATGCTCACAAACCCTGAATGTGGAGAGAGAAATGAGAGTTACTTTGAACTCTGGGATGTCCAGACCTTCCACTTAGTGAATGTTTAACAGGACATATTTATATTGTGTGTCCATACTCTCCAATATTTGATGTAGTGTAAGAGTGATGATGTAACCATGATGGTCCAGAAGTCATGAAAAAGGTAATGATTTCTTAGGGATGTTATTTTTTATTGGATCAACTATGTCATTGGGGTAAAGTTAGACAAGCTTTTGAATGCAAGGCATTCTTTGTCAAGTCTCTGATTACAGGAAGCCAGACAGCAAATGAAGCACAGCATAGGGGAGGGGCTGAGAGAGATTCTCAGGAATAGCCCGCATCTAATTAAACAGAGGAGAAGAAGCTGATTACTGGTAGATCATCAAAAGATGGACTTGGGTGTAGGTAAATTTCACCTTCCTTGTGTAGAAAGAATTCACAAGCTGGATAAATTGTAATGGGACATAAATCCAATATTAGTATTTAGTCTTTGGTTCTTAGTGTCCAATCAGCTTACAACTGGTGGTAAGAATCACCTTAAGAAATCCTTGCCTCTCTAATAGTTAGGGTTTTTAAAATATTTTTATTGTTCCTAGAAAGAAAATAAACATGCAGCTTCTTTTTAAAAAGGATTTTTTTTAAAGTTGTGTGAAAATGAAAGTGTGATTGGTGCTTTGCACTCCAGACAGAAAAAAACAAGGAGCGTTCACACAGAATATTCAATATGGAGGAAAATTTTTAAAAGCACTTTACACCTGTGCTCCATTTTCAGGAGCTTAAATCTCACTGACAGAAAGATGCAAGTTTCTAAGTGTTTATGTAGCTTCTGAAAACAGAAGTAAGTTCCTACACCAGCTTAACACTTCAAAATGTTTAGCTATGCTGTAATGAAGACAGCAACAAGATATTAGGAAGAAATTTGTGGGCATAAATAAGTAGATAAAAATTATTTTATGGTAATTGGTATAAACTAATGCACAGCTGGAAGATCAAATATACTTATTTTAAAGTAATTTGATGTTTTAGTCTCTTGGGGCCTTTGTACATGCCACAAAATTAGCCTTTAAAGTAGCTTAAATGCCCTTTTGCACCACTTTAATGGTGCTGCTGTTTGCATGCTTGGTGGTGTATTCTGCTTTAAATGACTTTGGAACACAGCAAGATAAAACACCTCTCCAGTGGCAAGGAGCCTGATTCCCCCTCCACCTCCCTTTTTAAAGCCTGCCTGCTTGAACTGCATGGGAGGCCTGGTGCTTCTCTCCGTAGCTGCCAGGGGGCTGGTGTTTCCCTCCTCAGTGGCAGTGCCCCCTGGGCTGGGTGCCAACAGGTGGGTGCCACTGCGCCACCACCACCATAGAGGGAAGCACCATCCCCTCTGCAGCTGCGGAAGGAAGCGCTGTGATCCCCACGCAGCTCAGGGACCTCCCCCCCGCCCCGGACTGCCAGAGAGGCAGGTAGGGATCGGGCCCCCACCCTTGTATACACGCTGTGGGGTTTAAGTATAGTTTAATTCTCCATAAGTTGAAATTGTGGAAACGGTGGGTTTTTTAAAAGCTACCATTTCAATTTACAGAGAACTAAACCAAATTAAATGCCCGTGGTGTGTACAAGCACCCTATACCTGTACACGCCACGTATAGGGCATAATGGATCTTAAGGTAGACATGAATGAGAAAAAGGTTCCGGCTATGTGGATGAGCTCAGCTTTCAAGATGAAGATCAGAAGTTTGAAGGGTATGTGGTGGAAGAAGGTGTGTCACTGGAAGGATCTGAAGAGGTGGGGGAACTAATCAAATTGCCAGGCAATTTATAAGTTTGAAAAGCATGATTAGCAAATTTATTTGCCTTAAGGATTGATAATACATGACATGGGTATGGGTGAACTATTAAGTTCCAGAACCATAGGCTGTAAATAGATGTCTCCTTTGACCCGGGCCTGATCGTCCCATGGTTTGACTTAGATTGAAACAGGCACACCACAATCATTTACACTTGTTACTCTTTCATGCTTCATTGCTGCTCCTCCAAGCCAGTTTGTCTTGGGAAAGAACATTAACATACTTTTTCCTGTATACTTCATAGGGACTTGAAGCAGGACAGTGGGCTTGTACACCTGTTTGATCCCAGTGACACCTGTAGGATAAATGTTTACAGCCTTGGTGATTTTACTGTGGCTCAGTATAAACATAAAATTTCACTTGGAGTTGCAGGATTGGGGTCTTAGTTCATTGACTTTCTCAGTATTTGCAGTCCTTAAAATCTATTCCATTGCAAGGAAAAGCAAGTTTATACAAGTGTATATACTGATGCATTTTTCTAAACTTACTTAGAAAGTCTTTGAGACTAGCATGCTCCAAGATGAGCTTTGAAAATAGACTGATTTTTCATGATACCTACAGAAGGACAAAGCTAGAGGAAGCATAATATATTCAGTTTCAAACAACAAATCTTTGGCCAAACTGGGCTAGAACACAGAGCTCCAGACTTTCCAAAGTATCATTTGCTGCTTGGTAAGGTTGTGTGTTTAAAAGACAACCCTTGAATTAGGTTCCCTTTCAGTGTCTGGAAACAGCATTGTGTGCATTCCTGCTTTGTAGTTAGAGTTATTCTTTCTGTTAAATGTTTGCAAACTTCATTTCTTAGGAATTTCTGTTTTGTTCCTCTATAGTTCAGGCCAATCCAATCCAACATTTTACTTGCAGAAGGGTGTTAGGGCATATGTGCTCCAGAAGAAGCCTCATGGTCCTCTTCTACCTAGAGCTCACAAGGTTAGTGATATTCTTTAGCAAGCTTAGCATGCACTTCATACAGATTGCATTAAATCTATATAGTTATCAGCATAAAGAATGTTATCAGTTAAACATATAGCTAACCATGCAGGTAGATGCATAAGCCATTATAGTATCCGTTTTCTGTACTGGATTTGTAATCCAGTGCTTGGTGTTTGAGATGGTAAACTATTGTTTTCCTGCATTGTATGAAAGAATAAATTAAGGAATTGGAATTGTGTTTGAAGAATTTGAATGCTTTTCTGTGCTTAACACTGTATCCTTCTTAGATTGACAGAGAATATCGAGTGCAGAAAGCATTATTTTCAGCTGGATTTCCAGTCCCTGAGCCCTTATTGTATTGTAGTGATGTTTCTGTGATCGGAACTGAATTTTATGTTATGGAACACATACAGGTTGGTCAATATATTACAGATTTCCCCCACCTCCCCCCTTATTAACTTCCTTAACATGTTTTTGTATGTTGAAATAAGAAGTTTGGCCAATATTTTTCAATGTCAGAGCCCAGAATTATGCGGAATTATTTCTGGGCCTCAGAAAGAAAAATGGCCTGGTTTTTCAGAAGTGCTAACTATCAAAAATTCCTGTTGTCATCAGTTTTTATGGGGTTGCGTTTCCCTCTGATGGTTCGTGTATTCAGGTTACTATTCAACCCGATTCTGTCAGGTGAGTTTTCAGGCAGACATCTTGAAGTGAGTCAGAACTACTGGTGTGAAACCCATACGTTTATTAGGGAAACGTGGTCAGATTTTAAAGCCAGCCAGCTGGTATGCATTCCTGTGACCTGAAAGTCTCTGTGGCTGGTTTGAGCCCAAGGGCAGCCATGGTACCCCCTGGTGGCTTTGCAGCGCCTGCCCAGCTCAGTCCAATGTGGACCTCCCTTAATTGTTTTCTTGCCATGTCTTGTTCTTGCTGAGGATCATGTAAGGGAGGCTGACCATGTGCCTTAGAGTGAGCCCTAAGCTGTGCAAGTTACTACCAGGTCCCTCCTGGGCCTTCCTAGTCTCAGTTGAGCACTTAAGGTACTTGAGCCCTCTTGGCTTGTCTGTACCCCTCTAGAGCATCTGTAGCCTTAAGGGCTCAATGCACAGCTCTGTCCTGCCCTATACTACACCCCATGTCTCATGGGTGTTATCACTTACGATGTTAGCTTTCCATGCTTGGTCCCCTTGGGCACTCATATCACCTGGTTCAACATACAGCCTCTCTTCTCTGGACTTTCATTCTGCCTTGTCCCACAAGCAGCCTCCTACATTCCTGTACACCCTGTTGCATCCCACTCTCAATCTCTAGGCACGTGCATGCCCTGCTGGGCCCCCACTCTGTCTGGGCTCCTGGGTTACTGGTTCTCTAAGGGGGCCTTGAGCCTGCCCCAGCAGGGTTCAAAGTTAAGTCACCAGTACAACTTAATAAAACAGCTAGGCCTTGTGGCTGGCCCCAAACCCTCCCTGGGTCTAACATAAAAATCAGGACTACCTGCCTGTATAAGTGGGCCCCTCTCTATCCCAGGTACCTTTTTCTTGTTCTTCTGACTGCAGCGTTGCCTGCTCAGTCCCATGATCAATTCAGGAGCTCTGCTGCAAAGGGTTCCTCTCTTCATGATTCCCAAGGCAAGTCTGCCTGACCAGCTCAGGCTCAGTGCTTATATAGCTGCAGCCTGGGCTGCTGTTTGTCAGATGAGTCCTTAATCAATCCTTCTTTGCCACCTGCAAGTGGCCTTTCGACTGCTTGCCCCCTTAAGGGTACAGGCACACCCCAGTGCCCTGTTACAGTGTTATCCCTTCTTAATACTGAAATCAACTATTTTTTTTAAAAGTGAACCAGGGGCCCTAGTTACAGGGGAAGGTGTAGGCAGATCTGGGCAAGATCTCAACACCACTTGAGAGGTTGAAAAGTTCCTGGGTAAACAAAAGGGAACTCTTCAGGTCTAGACCCTTTAAAATTAGTTTATAGCATGGTGTTCTGGCTGGTTCTTTCACTTTGGAACTGAGATTACTTATATCACACATTACAGTATGGTTAAATCTTGTTTATTCAAATGAAAAACCACCGACTGAGGTAATTTGGGGCTTAGAAAGTACACAGATCCAAAATATATCTATTCATGTAATTTAGCAGGTTCATACATATTCTGAGAATAAGTTGTCATGTGTCAACTTGTGCAGATTAGCGCAATCTTCTTACAAAGAACTCAAAAATAATTTTAAAATGCAGTGTTAGTAAGATTTCAAGCAGTGAAGTAATAGGAAAACAGCATTGATGTATGCACCTAGCCCTGCAGTTCCCTATTCTTCATCGATTCCTCTTCTACATACAGATCCTTATAATTTCCTTTTTTTATATTTTAGTTTTTGGAGTCCCCTGTGGTTCAGTGGTAGAATCATTGCCTACCACACAGGAGACCTGGGTTTGTATTCCCAGATACATATACAACTACAGCCATGGAGGCACCAAACATCTAGACTCAGTCTGGTCTTTGGATTCTGTCTCAGTGGCCAAAAAGCAGGATAGAAGGTCTAGGCAGCCTCCACTCCTCCAAAAATTCCTGCCCAGGCATATGCATCCAAGGTCTGGGTGGTCTGCCTGCATACACCATGATCCAGGAGGATTGACAGTTGCTGTGTGATTTTGGTTTTCAGAAGTCCAGGTTTGGTCATCACACGTTTCCCGTCCAGCATTTTGATGCAAAGTTAGCCTTTAACTCAGTCACAGGAAAAAGGCATTTCCTTCTAAAATTAGTTTTAAGGGGTCATTTTTACATACATTCCTTTCTGCTTCCCAGTGGAATTTTTTGGAAGATCCAGTTCACTTCAACATGCAACATTTTTTGTTTTAAATACACCATGTTTGAAATCCAATGTTTAAGTGATCCCACTTAAAGTGTATTAAGTTTCTGCCAGGAAAAGAAAAAGACTGGGTGGCAGACAAAATACGATTAATCTCCTCAACTATTGCCAACACCAGGTATGGAAGAAATCAAGCGTCAACATTGTGAGACTATTTTAAAAATAATGATCTTTTAAACTAAATCATGGGTACTCGGTTCTGTTCTTTGCCTACTGGTTTCTAAGCTATAAAAATTAGGTCAGATTTTAAGCTTTTTTTTCTGCAACAGTGAGGGAGGGCTAGAGGCTAGGTTTTTTAAATGAAAGATGAGATTATCATGGCATCACTTGACTCCTGGCACAGGGGGCTTTAAGAAAACTAAAAAAAAATTAGAAGGTATGCAATGAAATCATTCCTGTGTGAGCATCATGAGTCTTCCTTCTCACTGACTCATAGGCATAGGTTAGAATGGTATTATGCTATTTGTTAATTCTCTGTCTTTTGTTTGTCTATTTTGTATTCTTAATTTTAGGGTTTTCCATTCAAATAAGATTGTAATTCTGTTTCTAATTAAATGAACATTGAAATAAAACTGCTGGAATAAGATTTAACCCTTTTTGGTTTGTTTTCTAACAACATTAATGCTTTTGTTTTAGTAAGTTTAAAAAGTGTGTTGTTTCTAGAAAGTACGGTTTCTTCTTTTAAGCCTGGATCCTGCTACTTTTATTTTTTTCAAGGATATGAGCTTGGATTTGTCTAAAATGGATAGCTGCAAGTTAATAGATATATTCCAAATTTAGCAAACTGCAATATAAATTGATTATATTGACTAAACTTTGTTATGTAATGCTAAAGTTAATTCCTAGTTTTCATGATTGGCAAGAACTAAATTCTTTGATGCATTTGCCTGTGCAAATTTACTTAACACATCACATTACCTAGCTGAAAGTGAGTGGGGTTCAGATAAATTTGACTAGCTTTTCCTTCAAGCTCATGGTGTAGCAAAATAGATTTTTAAAAAGGGTGCTTATCAAGGAACGTTACTTTAAAGGAAAATGTAAGATTACCTTTATAAGTTATGGACAGTGCAAAAACTGTTTAAAAAGTATATTGTATTAAAAGATTATACCTAATGTATACACTGACTTATTTTCATTCAGAATATTAGAAATAGACCTAAGCTGCACAATCAAGATGTTAAACACCTTCAGTGTAAGGACATCAGGACAAAAGGTTCTAGTTCAGGCTTTTATCTGTAGGATATATTATTTATGTCAAAATTAGCTTCTCACTGATATCCTGAGAAATAGGTAACATTGGATTATAGTAAGAGAAAGTGTCCTAACCTCTCCAGGACAAGGAACAAGCAGGTCACTAGGGTTCACTGAGACTGTGACTGACTGTATCACACTGATCTCGTGCTGCCGAGCTGTACGAATTCCCTCTCCCCTTCCCCTCATCCTTTCCTTCCATCCCACTAACCGTCTGATTTATGATGTCTTTAGGGTCGCATCTTTCGAGACCTCACACTACCTGAAGTCAGTCCAGCAGAGCGGTCTGCTTTGTATGTTGCTATGATGGAAACCTTGGCCCGGTTGCACTCATTTGATTTGCAGTCACTTGGTCTCCAAAGATATGGCAGAGGACCAGGATACTGTAGGAGGCAGGTAAAGGTCTTCCAAAAATATCTTACTTTGTAATGCCCTTGCAAGTTTCATTTGAATTGAACATTACAACGCTTATCATGTTAAGGTTTTTAGAAAATAAACAACATCCTTAGACTATTTAAGACTTTGCTATTACCTAATACATTACAACTAGTTCAGTTACTGTACATGTTACAAAGTGTTTGTAATGCTGTAATAAAGTCTGCGGTACTCTGATCAGGCATGGCATTTATTTAATACAGCTTTAAAGCTACTGGATCTCACTGGGTTTAGAAGTCGAAAGATGTAGCAAAATATCACTCTTATCAAAATCCAGAAGCAGGTTGTCGCAGTGCACTCAAGTGCCCTGTGCCTGAGAGCAGAGGCTGCTCTGGGGAGACCCCTAGTGGCAGAAGGGGGGAGGCTCAGCTGCCAGTCACCAGGGCTGTACAGGTGCTGGTTGCCGGGGCAACTGGTAAAACCAGCTGACCAGGAAGGGGCAGGGCTTATCGCTTCTTAAGCCCAGGTAGGAGGCCAGGAGGGCAGTCCCTGTCGAGCAGCCATGGGAGTAGGGACTCAGCTCGGACAGACAGAGGGGAGGACTCTGGCAGTGAGAGCATCCCCCGGTCACTGCTGAGGTTGGGGAGCCCTCCTTCCCCCCGCTCCCTCACTGTCTAGTAGGGAGTAGATTTTTGTTTGACCAGACGGTCTAGTTTTTATGTTGTAGCCCAGGGGCTTTATGTTTTATGTTTACTGTTTTAACCGGAGGACCAGGCGAGGCTATTAGGGGTGGAGGAGGCCTCATAGGAGCTCCACGGTAGCATGGGGTCTCCTGGCGCTGGAGAGGGCGCAGCTTTATTTGGGGGCGCATTGACCCCAGCCCCAGAGCTAGGGGGCGGCAAGGAGCCCGGAGAGCGAAGGGGGGCAGCGAGGAGCCCCAAGAGAGAAGGGGGCAGCGAGGCGCCCCAGGAGAGGGGGCAGCGAGGGGTCCCAGAGCGAGTGAGAGAGGGGGCAGGGAGGAGCCCCGGGAGTAAAGAGGAGGGCCCGAACATAACAAGGCCCAGGTCAAACCACGTTAACTCCATCTGCGAGGCTTGGGCTGCGGTGTAGGGGAGGAAAAGGAGCCGCAGGTAGCACCCCCTGTTACCGGGGCGCGGAAAAATGGGCAGCCTCCGGCTGATTACAGCCATCTTCTAATCAAGTAAGATCAAGGCATGGCAGGTGAGCAAGCAGGCGGTTGGCCCATTACAGGAGGGCAGAGCCATTCCCAGAAAGGCTCCGATATTGATACTCCTGTCACACAGGTATTGCAACCCCTGTGTTAATGTTCTATAAATTTGTATCATTCATGCCATTTGAAATAGGAATTTACTTTATTCCCTTTAGTGTAAACTAGAAAGAATCTTAATTGTATATCAGGGAAGAGGGTTAAATTCTGTTTTGTTACACTGGTATGAAATGAAGCAGTTCTAGTTAAAATAGTCTTGGGTTTACAGTGGTTAAACCTAGATCAGAGTTTTTCCTGTTTTCAAAGAAAGCTTCCTGAACTTTAGAAAATAGATCAGTGTATGATTATTTCTTATTGTTTTAGTTTGAAGATATTGAAATATTGGAGCTTTTTGCACAATATCTGTAAGGTTCAGGTTCATGCTATTTGATTTTGTTGTTGTTTTCACTTATATAGGCCTAATGGTTATGAAGCAAAGTTTTCACTGAGTCTTCCACTGGTGAGAGAAACACGAACCACAGACAGAGTAAATGCTGCAATTTTCTGCTTTTTAGTAAATCTTTTTCTTGAATCCTAATAATAAAACCAACTCCACTATTGCCAGTTCCCAGTCTTATGACCAGGGACCTACTGAAATCATGATTTCATTAATTTTGCAGAAACCACACAACTGGTAGGTCCGCCATGAAAAAGCCCAGTCCCTGCAAAAAAATGCAAGGACCAAAAAAAAGTGGGAGAATGGCCAGTGAACAAGCGAGGGGGAAAAAAAAGGCAGCTGCAAACAGAAAATAGCAGGAAGCCCTGGTGTCCTGGAGCAACGGGGAAAAAGGTGGGGATTAGGGATTAGTTGCAGTGCAACTCTGGATGTGTCCAGGAAAACCAGCATCAATCATCACTTGGAGTCCAAGGCAGACACGAAGAGGAAGGCTGCTGCAGAAACTGAAGGTTAGAGCAAGAAGCCAGCTACCCTGCCCTCCTTGTTTAAATGGGCCACAGAAGACAACTTGGCAAGGTGAGAGGCGGCATTTTCCTTCTTGGATGCTTTCACAGCATCTAACATCCTACTGGAGAAACTTGATTACCCCAAGTCAAGAGACTACCTGAAACAAAACGGGCCTAGTGCTGGCAGTTTTTCCTGTGCCAACAAGCTTCAGCAGGACTAACTCCCTGCAGGGATTCCTTTGCATGTAGAGTCCACAAAGGCTGCCTGGGCAGAGTATCATTCCTTTTCCATTGTGGCTGATAAAGCCACTGACCCTCAGGACAGCTACATGCTGCACATTTTATTTGTATTGGGGAGCTGGACCGACTGGGAGCTGCGTGCATTTCAAACTGAGCTGATTCACCTCACCTGTGTCAGTTTTTCCACTGTGTCCCAAGCAGTCATGAAGGTACTTGTCAGCTATGATGTAAACTTTAACAAGATCTTAGCATTCCTATCTGACAGTGCCATGTACGTGTGCAAGGCTTTCTCTGATGTGTTCCAAGAAATGCTGCCCAGTGCTGTTCATGTCACCTGTAATGTGCACATTCTGTCCCTAGTAGGTGACATGTAGTGCATGCAGCTTCCCAAGGTGGATAGCCTGTTGTCTTCCTTCAAAGTCTTCAAGCACTGTCCAGGTTGTAAGGTCCAATACAGCGAGTCTGTTGCCCATCAAGGTGTGGACTCACATGCCACTATGCTGCTGCCACCAGAGCCCACGCTCACACGGTGGAATTCCTGGTTCCACACAGTCCATTACCATGCCAGCAGTTTGTGAGTGAGGAGCTGGAAATCACACCAACCATGCAGTGTATGCTCAAGCTTTGCAATGTCCTAAGACATGGTGACATTCAAGATCAAGTGATGTTTGAAAAGCAGCACAGAAGGGACCTATTCCAGCAATAGCTGCAAAGCTGAACCATTACTACAGGTATGACTTGTCACTGCCACCATGTTTCAGACAGCTGGCTGCCCCCTTCCTTAGTGCTGTTCCTGCTGAGTTGTGACCTTCAGCTATTGAAAGCAATCCTTGGATGGGGGAAAAAGCATGACAGCGAACGTGCTGCCTATGTGAACTTCATCAGAGTGCCAGATGCTTGTGTCTGTGTCCAGGTCCCTGTCTATGACTGGTTTCCACATCTTCATGCCCTGACAAGATGCTGCCTCGCCATTCCAACAAACTTGGTGGACACTGAGCGTGTCATCTCCATGTATGGACAAGTGTTCATCCCACAGAGGCAGAGAATGTCTCCAGCCAGTGTGGCTCGGCGCACCATGCTTGCATTTAATACATAATTTGAACTGCTTGTCTTAACATTAGCATTCAGTTTCAGTAAGCTCCTTTTATAATGTCCTTTATAAAGTGTGTATACTTGGTATTACTTACAATTCGTAGTGTCCGTTGATTTATTTTGCTAGGATATTTTTTAGAGATTAATTAGGTGCTTAGACCACTTAATAATGTGGCAATGAGTGGCTTCCACAGGCTCGATCAGGGGATTAAGCCCAGGGAAGCCATTAATTGTGGCATTATTATTAAGCAGTCTAGGACCCGGTTAATGGCTTTCCTAGGCTTGATCCAGGGTTCAAGCCTGGGAAGCCATTAATTGCTGCATTATTATTAAGCAGTCTAGGACCTGGTTAATGGCTTTCCTGAGATGGACACACACTCATCTAAATAATACTTTTCTTTAAAGGGTTTGTAATTTACATTTTCCAATAATTCTGCATGTTTGTATTTTTTCAGGTATCAACTTGGAAAAAACAGTATGATGCATCTGCTCATGCAGATATTCCTGCTATGAACCTGTTGGCTGAGTGGTTAATGAACAATTTGCCATCTGGTGACAATGAAGAAAACTTGATTCATGGAGACTTTAGAATAG
>NW_017729006.1:15398945-15428135 GCF_001723915.1 Gavialis gangeticus | reverse complement strand
CCTGGGCTTGATCTCTGGATCAAGCCCAGGGAAGCCATTAACTGCATTTTAGACTGCTTGCAACTGCAACGATTAATGCCTTCCTGGGGCTTGATCAGGGGATTGCTGTGTTAGCAAGCAGTCTAGGACCTGGTTAATGACTTCCCTGGAATTGATCCCCTGCTCAAGCCCAGGAAAGTTATTAATTGCTACATTAGCAAGCAGTCTAGGACCTGGTTAATGGCTTTCCTGAGATGGACACACACTCATCTAAATAATACTTTTCTTTAAAGGGTTTGTAATTTACATTTTCCAATAATTCTGCATGTTTGTATTTTTTCAGGTATCAACTTGGAAAAAACAGTATGATGCATCTGCTCATGCAGATATTCCTGCTATGAACCTGTTGGCTGAGTGGTTAATGAACAATTTGCCATCTGGTGACAATGAAGAAAACTTGATTCATGGAGACTTTAGAATAGATAACATCATTTTCCATCCAACAGAGGTACTCCACTCTGTGTGTGTGTAATCCTACTGCTTAATTACATTGTTCATTTGCTTTGCTACCAACATAAGGAGGCACAGGATCATGAGATCATAAGAAAGTAGGGCTGGGAGGGACCTCCTGAAGATCATCTAGTCCAGTCCCCTGCTCAGGTCAGGATCATTCCAGTCAAGTATCTGTCTAACCAACTCTTGAAAATTTCCGGGGATGGAGATTCCACCACTTCTCTAGGTGGCCTATTTCAGTATTTGACCAGCCTTATTGTGAGAGAGTCAAGGAGGTCTGATAAATCTGATTTAGGAAAGTGGATAGGAAATTGGTGCATTTGTATTTTATGGCTCATTTTTCTGAGCTGTATAGTCAAATGCACCAATTTCCTATCCACTTTCCTAAATCAGATTTATCAGACCTCCTTGACCACCTACCCATTCTCAAAACATTCAGTGCAAATTGTCATTCTACTTTCTTTTATATATGTAGACTATACAGCTCAGAAAAGTGAGCCATAAAATACACTCCAAAACCCTAATTGGTACTTGGGAGTTTAAAGCAGGACTTCAGTGGAATTGAGAGAATCTAAATCCAGAATTGTGACCTACTTAGCTGCTGCCTAACCATAGAGGCACCTGAGCCACTAGTCATCTCCCTGTTTGACTGTAGAGTTCATCTGCTTGCCTGGAGTTCTTTTTCTCTCTTAGATTAATGTCCTTATCATTTGGTTGGAGTTGGGTCTTCCACTGAGTACTTTAAGTACTATGGGATTTGATAAAAAATAAGCACCACCAATGCCTTCTCTGTGTGTGTCTTTTAAAAAGTAATGTGAGCCCTACTCTGTTTTTTGAAAGAGCAGTTGTGTAAGGACTTATCCTCAGGACAGGATTCTGGGCTGTAGATCCCATGTGCTCAGAGGTGTCTCCATGCAGCTCTGGGTCAGCTACCTAAGTTCCAGGTGGGCAGGATTTCAGGTGCACCCCAGTCTGTTCCCAAGAAAACTCTAGGCAGCTTCCTTCTCTGAAAGGCAGTTATGTGGGTTATTCTGAGGTCTTTAACTATCCCTATGCATTGTGTAAGGACTTAGGTGTTGATCATAAGTATCTGGATCTTATTCTGGAGGCCAGGCACACACATCTTGTATTGAATTTAGCCCTCACATTTAAGGTCCAACCACATACTTACATTCTTTGAGAATGAAAAACATACTGAAGTGCTTTGATGGACTGGAGCTTAAGTGCCTGATGCAAAGCTCACTGAAATCAGTGGAATAATATCAGTTGACTGCAGTAGTTTTAACAGGCAATACCAACAGACATGAGAAAAAAACTCAGTTGCATAGCTTTGGAGTACAGACATCAGGACTGGTATAACAACCCTGGAAATTAATCATCCACATTTATTTGAAACCAGTTAGGCTCTAAGGGCATTTTTACACATGCTTCCAGCATGGTGCCTGGCACTTTAATTAGCAAGCCACACTAATTAAAAGCACCCACATGTCATGTGCATCAGCATCACCGCACATCCCTTCACTGAAAAAATGGCAGCACTTTGAACTAAAGCTCATTGGACGCATTTTATTTCAAAGCATACCACCGCCATTTTGTCAGAACAGAGACACACGGTAGCACTGATACACATGACATGCGAGGCTGCCAGAGTGCATCAATTTCCACGCTCCAGCAGACTCGATTAATCAAGTCTGCTCCTACGCACTGGATTTCATCTGCCTTTATCTGAGAAACACTCTTCTCTGATTTCTGCAGGTAGCCACATACATTAATTTACTCTCATCATTTTGCACTCCCTTTTGACGTGCATATATTTGTTTCTTTGCAAGTGAAAGACTTGCCTAGCCTGTGTGCTCAACAAATTACACAACAGCTGCAGGATGCAGTTAAGGATCTAGGCAATAGGCCGTAGTTTGTGCAGCAAATATCATTTGATCTGAATTGCACTTTGGAATCCTCTCTGCATCAAAAAAGTAAACTAGTATTTCTCTGTAAGTTGAGAAACCCGTTGTTTACGCTGCCTGAAAAACAATGCTAGTTTTAAAGGTTTCTACTCTCTCCTGTATGGTAAGGTAGTCATGTCAAGTGATTACACTATACTATAAAAGGAATTTAGAATTTATTCTGCTTTACCCTATTATGCTTCATATAATTTCTTACTGCCTCACCAGAAGACCAGGAATCATGCCTTTCTTTATTTTATGCCTGACCCTGTCACTGATTCACCTTCAGTCAGGAGAAGGTAATGCTGTTTCTTTACAGCTAGAATGGGGTTATAAATGCTTTCCTGTTTACTTCCCGCACAGAACTGTTGGGGCACAGAATAATTAAGAGGTGCTAATGAAAGGCTATAAACATGAAAAGAGGCTATAAACATGAAAGGCTATAAACATGTAAATGCTGCCTGGTCCTCTAGAGACCGTTGTGTTATGTCAGTTACATTTTGAATAGAGCTAGTCAGAATAGGGCTTGCCTGTCTCTGGCAGCCTGCCTGATGGGCTGTTCATAGTTGGTAGGGTTGGAAGGGACCTGAGCAGATCATCAAGTCTGACCCCCTGCCATGGCAGGAAAGAGTACTGGGGTCAAACGATTAGGTTATTATCCAGCCTCCTTTTGAAGACCCCCGGGTAGGAGCGAGCACCACTTCCCTTGGAAGTTGGTTCCAGCTCCTGGCTGCCCTGACTGTGAAGTAGTGCCTCCTGATGTCTAGCCTGAATTTACTCTCAGTCAACTTACGGCCGTTATTCCTCGTTACTCCCAGTAGTGCTCTGGGGAGCAGGGACTCTCCCATAGCCTGCTGGTCCCCCTTGGCCAGTTTGTAGACAGCCACCAGATCCCCCCTCAGCCTTCTCTTGTGGAGGCTGAACAGGTTCAGGTCCCATAGCCTCTCCTTGTAGGGCCTGCCCTGCTGCCCCCTGATCATGCGAGTGGCCCTCCTCTGGACCCTCTCGATGCTATCCACATCCCTCCTGAAGTGCAGCACCCAGAATTGGATGCAGTACTCCAACTGCAGCCTGAACAGTGTCACATAGAGGGGGAGGATCACCTCCTTGGACCTGCTTGTGATGCATCTGTGAATGCGTGACAAGGTGCCGTTAGCCTTCCTGACCATGTCCCCACACTGGCAGCCCATGTTCATCTTGGAATCAGTAATGACACCAAGATCCTTTTCTGCCTCTGTGCTGATGAGAAGGGAGTTCCCCAGCCTGTAGGTATGCTGCTGGTTCTTCCCCCCTAGGTGTAGTATCTTGCTCTTGTCAGTATTGAAACCCATCCAGTTCTCATCCACCCACCCCTGTAACCTGTCCAGATCTAGTTGTAGCCTGTCCCTCTCCTCCACTATGCCCACTTCTCCCCATGTCTTAGTGTCATCTGCAAATTTAAGCAAGGTGCTTTTCACCCCCTCGTCCAAGTCACTGATGAAGATGTTGAACAGTGCAGGCCCAAGGACCGAGCCCTGCGGGACCCCACTGCCCACATCCCTCCAGGCCGAATAAGACCCCTCCACCACCACTCTCTGGGTGTGGCCCTCCAGCCAATTTGTGACCCATCTGACTGTGTAGGCATTGACGCCAGCCCCCTGTCACAGAGCTGGGGCTGCCTGAGCTCCCACTACTCCTTTGTGCTCTGGCTTTCCAGGTTGTCCTCCCTCCATTTTTTTTTGATTCAACCCCCACCTCCCCTGATTTCTGTTTGCCCGAAACTCTGGATTTCGGGAGTTGTTTTCCAAGTTTGAACCAACACCAGTAAAGAAATCCTCCACAAAATAGAATTGCTAATCTCCCTCCAGCAGAAGTGAAAATTAACATGTTTGTTGCCTGACTAGTCATTTCAGTAAACCCTGTGACCTATGTTGGGTTAAGAAAGTGCCATCATTATAGCAATATTACAACATGTGCAGTTTTAAAGAATACTTGCAGGGAACATCCAGCAGGAATGCTATTAAATGCTTAAGTGGATGGTGTATATGAACAGAGGTGTTTTCATGTGCTTGCTCTTATCATTCATCTGAGTGTTTTAATTTATATTTTTATTTCAAGGCTCGTGTTGTGGCAGTCCTCGACTGGGAACTTTCAACCACAGGGCACCCTCTAGCAGATTTAGCTTATGCCCTCTCCTTCTACTTTTGGCCTAACGGCTTTAAAAGCTTAACAAAAGGGAATATCTTGAATTTAAAAGATACTGCAGGTATGAAATTGCAGTTGTGTCAAAACGAGTTCCAAAATGCTTGCTCTGTTAATATTGTGTATTTAAAAACACTTTTTAAACAGGTGATAGACAAATAATCAGTGCCTCATATTAAACTTATAAACAGTTCTTCCATGCTTCACTAACAGCATTCTGGAAGCCTATAGCTAGGAAGTTGTATTCAAATTTAGCCAGGTCTTTTGAGTAAGCTTTGGCCAGGTCTAGAAGGTAAACTTATTATCCCTAGCAGCATGTATCACTGCTCTGTGTGAGCTGCTTCCTAAACCAAAAGCACCAATGCCACATTTGTGACATTGCTAATTATGGTAACTTGAAATTGAAATTGTGGAACAAGAAACCATCCACAGACTGGATTGTTTTAAGTATTGTCTCAACAGAGATTATGGATTCTTATCCTATTACCTGGACTAGCTTCTATGTCCCAGTATCCCTCCTTAGGAAAAATGTTGGCTAGGTTAAATATTACGCATTTTTTTCCACTAGGAATTCCATCATTTGAAGAACTGATGTCAGTTTACTGCCGCTGTCGGGGAATTAGCACCACCTTTCCCAACTTAAATTTTTTCTTTGCTCTTTCATATTTTAAAATAGCTGCAATAGCCCAGGTATGTTTTCAGCAATACTCAGTATTCTGTAATTTCATTATGAACATGTGTAGTTGGGAATTATGTATCCACGTAATGTAACATTAAAAAAAACAGGTAGCATTGAAAATATTTTGCAATTTTACTTGTACTTTTACAGTTTGTACTTTGATAGCCATTGCCTGGTTGTTTAATGCAATGGGGGCTCTAACACGCAGACAGTAGTGGTAATCAGCTAAGTCATTCTTTAAAGCTTACAAAAGACTTCTTTTTCCTTTGATCAAAAATATCTTAGACTGTGATTAGCACAGACGACAAATGCCGAAGAAGCAGCTTGGGAATAATCTCATGTGCTATTATTTAATATCCAAGCACTGTTGGCCCATTCCAGTTCCTGTTAAAATGAACAAAATGGCTCCCATTGACTTCATTAGCTAGTTTATCAGACCCGTAAACTCTATGTACAAGATACTTGCACAGCAAATACTGTTTTGTTATTTGTTGTATTCCTTCATATTTAGACATGGCTAAACCAGAACGTGTTAATTTTTTTTTCCTTTTACTGTCTCAGTGTTTTGGAAGTGGATCAGTGACAACACTAACATATCCAAGTAAAATCTAAGTGTCTTTAATAGTACTGACCATTTCTCTTTAGTCTGTTAGGAATATGTGGATTTAACTTTTGTCCATCAGTTTAAACAGATCACTTGTCAAATGCTAATCCAGTTTTAAACAGGCAATTATATTCTGCATGGGGTTTTTTTTTGGTATTAGGGTGTTTATGCTAGATTTCTACTTAGAAATTCTGCGGCAGAGGATAGCTGTGAGTTTGCTGAGATGGTAAAACCCTTGGCAGAAACGGGATTAAATCTCTCAAAAAGGTAAGAGCTCTCTAAAAGGTGTGGCTAATGCAAGTAAAAGCCTTAGCAGCTTCGTTTTATTTGTTTCCTTAAATACTAGTTGCAGCCTGGGTATCAATAGTTAACTACTCTTGGTTTCTGTTCACAGCCTTTGTGGGCAGTTTTATTCTTAAACATAAAGAACAGCAGTCCAGGTCCAAAGCTTCCTTCCCTTATGCAAGGAGGAAGTATGAGAAGGAAAAAAACTCTGAGGACTGCTCTCATTCTTATTACCTCCAACTACAGCCCCACATTCTGCCTGTCCTCCCTTCTCCGTTAAATCTTTCAGCTGGTACACACACTCATCCACAGAAATGTCATACCTGTCTTAGATACCCCTGAAGAGGTAGAGCACTTGCTATACTTGGTTTCATATGAAGGAGTTTGTATTGGTATTGGGAAAACCTGATTGGATTTATGAACTTGGACTTTGTTCTTTAGAACATCTTTCACCAGTGAAACGCAGCCCAGAAGTACAGGAGAATTGTTCCAGCAAAGTAGGAAAGGTCAGCAGATTCTGCTGAAGGTGAAGCAGTTCATGCAGCAGTATATATTTCCAGCTGAAAAGGTAAAAGCTTTTGTAGAACACGTAGAGTGTTCTTTTGTACAGAGATGCAGAACTTTCTTTACAGCTTGTATCCTCACTTGTTTTAGGAACACCAAATCAGCTGAGTTTCTCAATTTATTGTAATGTTTGCAAATTATTAATATAAGTCAGATTAATCAGAGTTTATTCAGTGAACTGTGGACTAAGTTATAACCAGCTAGCTCTTGTAGTGTGTTGATTTGCAGTATGTGCTATTACAGCATCTTGCCACTAGGTGGAAGGGTAGCATGTTGCCTACAACAAATAGGTATCTTTGGCCACGCAGTGTTGGCACTGGCTTTACCTTGGATGTTTTCCAGGGAAATCCTGCACCCTAGATTTGAGACAGTTACACCTGTATAGGGAGGTGTATCCTGTCCGCTTCTTATTCACACAAGTGCAACCACAAAGTGTATCCATGCCGTAGGTATGAGCAGTGTTTTGTATTTGCATTGTTGTGGGAGGGAAATGTGAGGCTTATTACTGTTTGCCTCTTGAGTTTTCAGGATCACTTGTTTCCTGTGGAGACAAAATTAACTGTTTTAAGAATACTAGAGCTTAATTGTGTCCCAGAAGGAAATACTGTGCTGGAAGGTTGCTTGTTCCGGAAGGGCACTGTTGTTCTTAAAAATGTTGACATTCACACAGCTCTTTTCCAGTAAGCATATAATAATTAGTACAGTTCTGTAATGTACCATCATACCCTGGTGTCTTGTCATCAATTAAAACTTGACATTATATAATGGAAATGGCTATGAGAAATATATCATTTGAGGGAAAAAAGTGAAAAGAGTCCAGAGCGCATGATCAGAGGGCAGGAAAACAGGCCATATGATGAGAGGCTAAGAGCTATGGGACTCTTGAGCCTGGAAAAGTGCAGGCTCGGGGGACCTGGTGGCTACCTGCACGTATATAAAGAGTGTACATCAGGATCTGGAGGAACGCCTGTTCACCAGACCGCCCCATGGAATGACAAGGTCAAATGATCACAAACTCCTCCAAAGCCGTTTCAGGCTGGACATAAGAAAGAACTTCTTTACCGTCCGAGCCCCCAAGACCTGGAACAGAGTGCTGCCAGAGGTGGTGCAAGCACCTACTCCGGACTCCTTTAAGAGACATTTGGATGTTTATCTTGCTGGGATCCTCTTACCCCAGCTGACTTCCTGCCCCTAGGGCAGGGGCTGGACTCAATCTCCCAGGGTCCCTTCGAGCCCTGATGTCTATGAAATCTATTAAATCTTTCCCTGTAAATCAAAGTGGTTTCTTAATTCCCTGCTCCAAGTGAGAATTTGAAATGAAAGTTCCTATATCTAAAAGATTTTCTTCAAGGTCGGTTATAACTAGTGCTATTTTACTCTGAAGAAAATCTGCTGAAATGAAAATGTACCTTCAAAAAAAGAATACCTATTTCAGGGATTGGCAACCCCTGGCACACGTGCCAGAGCATCATATGCAAGGCCATTTTTCTTGGCACACCACAGGCAAGCCAGACTCCAGGCAGCTTCTGCCAGCAACTGCTGAGAGCCTGGGTCAGCTGCAGCTGGGAGGCTGCAGAGAGCTACATGGGGCTTCACACACATAGAACTGGTGCGCCTCTGGGTGCGTGGCCAGGAAGAGGCCTTGGGCAGAGCAACCCTGGCTTCTCCCCCACTGTCCACCCAGAGGCACATGTGCAGCTGCTGCCACTATGGAGCCGGTGCTGGAGCTGGAGAGCCTGGCACAGCTGTTTTTGCAGCCTCCTGGCCACCTGCTACAGCTGCCCAGAGCCCGGGTCAGCTGTGGCAGGCAGCTGGGATGCTGCAAACAGCTGCCTTGGGCTCTGAAGCCCCAACACGGGCTCTGTGGTGGTGGTGAGTGCACGCGTGGCTTGCAGCACATGACAGGGAAGGGGCTGAGGCAGTGCAACCCCAGCCCTTTCCCCACTGTCCACCCAGGGGCATGTGTGCAGCCACCGCCAGCAATGAGGATTGGGCCCCTTGCAGCTCCCTGATCTCTGACACACTAAGTTTACGCATGGGTGGAGGTTAGGGTGATTTTGGCACTCTGGCCAAAAATGTTGTCAACCCCTGCCCTACATGTTTCTGGAAAACAGTGTTGTCACTTTGTCAAGACAGGGATTTGGTAGTCAGGTTTTCCATTTCTGAATAGAATAAATATTTGGTACTGTTCCTGAATCTGATTCACTTTCTTGCCTTGTCTACGCTTCATAGTTTTTGTAGCAGAGCTCAAGTTCTATAGAACTTAGACAATTTAGGCATAAATAAGCACTATGGCTTTGATAACTCAATCTTTTTATATGATAAGTACAATGCTTATCTAATAGAAAAGTTGTTGGAAAATTCCTTGAGAGTCTAAATGAAAGGCAATGTAAAGTATCATATGAAAGATTGTAAAAAGAAATATTATTTTAAAACTGCTGCCCAGAGAACAAAGTTTTGCATTAGGATTATTGAAAGAAGCACAGCTGGATAACTGCCTAATTGCTAGCACTTGAAATGATTGATTACAGAATGCAAAAATTACAATTTGTTTAAAGAGAAATATATTCTTCTCACTTCTGTCACATAAAAAATATTTAAAATGAATAACTAGCTTGTATCCATAAATTGTGCACCAGGACTGCTTTCTGCTATGCTAACGAAGTCAGCCAGGTTTCAAATGTTAAGTGCTATTTTGTTGGTGCCGTTGTTAATCTACAAATGTCCTTTTGGCATAAGTACCAGACATAGCTGGCTTATTCATATCTGCAGAAAATGGAGCTTCCAGCACTCTTGGTAAGTGTTTTGAACAGCACTGAGTTAATTTCGTATCTGAAGTGCGGTACTTTGTAAAGCGTCTCAAGCTTGTTTTATATATATGATGAATTTATTTTAAAATCTTAATTTACTTATTCTTGTTTTAAATCATCTACGCTACCATACGATAAAAACAAATCTACTTTGGGTAGTTATTGATATGTTCCTGGGTTTGTGAGGATGAGGGGGAAAGTTTATTATTGCTTTGTCTTGTAAGACATAATTATTTAACAAGCAACTTTTTGTTGTATATATTTTAGGAAGTGGCAGAGTACTATGCTAAAGATGAAAATTCACTGGACAGATGGAAGAAACCAGTAGTGATTGAGAAACTAAAGGTAGTGGTTAATAAACATCTTGACTGCATCAGTGAAAATTGATCTCCTGTTGTACTCAGCCTTGTTCAGGCTGCAGCTGGAGTACTGCATCCAATTTTGGGCTCCACAATTCAAAAAGGATGTGGAGAAGCTTGAGAGAGTCCAGAGAAGAGCCCACGTGTGTGATCAGAGGTCAGGAAAACAGACCTTATGACGAGAGATTGAGAGCTATGGGACTCTTCACCCTGGAAAAGCGCAGGCTCAGGGGTGATCTGATGGCCACCTATAAGTTTATAAGGGGTGTTCACCAGGATCTGGGGGAACGTTTGTTCACCAGAGCGCCCCAAGGGATGACGAGGTCAAATGGTTATAAACTCCAAGACCATTTCAGGCTGGACATAAGGAAGAACTTGTTTACTGTCCGAGCTCCCAAGGTCTGGAGTAGCCTGCCATCAGAGGTGGTTCAAGCACCTACTTTGAACGCCTTCAAGAGAAATTTTGATGTTTATCTTGCTGGGATCCTGTGACCCCAGCTGACTTCCTGCCCCTGGGGCAGGGGGCTGGACTCAAAGATCTTCTGAGGTCCCTTCCAGCCCGAATGTCTATGAAATCTATGCAATTAAATGAAGGATGAATCAAATGCCTTTTAAAAAAATAAATACTATGTTAAGAATATTTTTGCACAGCAGGTAGAGGGTGGAAGTTTTTTTTTTTCCCCCCAAGGAAAAAAACTTCCACCCTCTCCCTCCCCTGTGCAAAACGAAGTTTCTTTTCTACCTAGGAGAACTTTTACAGTCTTTGAATTCTCCTCAGCCTAATGAAGGGTGTTTGGACCCAAACGCTTGTAAAAAAAAGAAATTGTTTGCTACTATTTAGTTAGTAACTGAATCTGTTTTTTAGGAAAATCAAAGCAATTTCTGCCCTCTTTGAAACCTTCTGTTTTAAATGCCCACATCAGTGGTTCTCAACCTTTTTAGACTTGAGGCACTTTCCATAACTTATGTGAAATGAGCATCACCTCATTTCAAAAAGAAGTTTATTACAGTACTTACCTCCTAGCAGAGGGGTGGGCAATGGTGGTAGGGCAGTGGTGAGGCAGGGAGGAGTCTGAGTCTGCACTTACCTCCTTGAACCTTCTTAACTCTTTACACCTTGCATCACCCTTCAAAGGATTTTGCTGTGCCTCAGGGTGCCTGGCACCTCCATTGAGAAGTACATAATACATAATACAAGTTGGCACTCAGCAAATTGCATTGGTCTTTATAATATGATGCTACTTCTCCCTTTCTGGCTTCTTTGAAGAGCAGTGTAATAATTAGCACAGCTAACATTCAAAGTATGATTATTGGCCCAAGTTAGCACTTACAGAAATGAATGAGGAGGCTCTTGCCTCCAGGCTCTTTGTGGGTTTACGCAGACATGATTGTCAGTTACATCTGAGTCACATTTTTAAGGGTTGGTGTGTTTTGTTTTTTTGGGGGTGGGGGTTTGTTTTACACTCCCTAATAGGTAGAAGCTTATTCATTTGTTTGGGGAAGAAACAATTGGGAGGCTTAGCTAGACTACTAGACCTGTGCTAATAGGGAAGTATTAGATTTGGATTCAGATTTGGCCAATGCGGAGTACAGTGGTTTGATTCGGAGATTTGGATAACTGTCCTGAATTGATTCGCCCGAATTGGCTTTGGAAGATTCAGCGCTGATTCAGAGAGATTTGGTGATTTGGCCATAGACTATGATGGGAAGGGGACTCAGGGAAAGATCACAGTCACTGGCCAGCTACAGATGTCAGTCTTCCCCCCTGCCCCCGCTCTCCCTCCTTCTCAGTGTCTGTTCCCCTGAATGACTGCCTTCCGAATCTCCAAATCTTTTCCGAATCAATTTGGAGGGTTTTTTTGGTTTCCTGATTTGATTAATGTTTGGTGATTCAGCATCTGAGTTAGGCCAAATCTTCTCTAAATCGAATCGGAGACCGAAGCTTCACATACCCGTATAGACTACTATTCTTCTCCCACTTTGTAAAAGATTGTAATTTTTCTTGTGTTGTATCCACTTGAAAAGACATGTAGCAAAGTGTGTATAGGTAGAGGTCCTCTTTTCAATTGCCTCTATGCTGGAGCCATCTCAAAATGGAGTTGTGCTTTGCAGGAATGTTTTATGCTGAAACAGCTAAATCTGTACTAATTTAAAGAGCACAGATTCTAAAGCACTAATAAAAACAATATGCTTTGATGTTCACGGGCATTCTGGCTATAACGCTTCATAGAACAGGTAGATTTTTTAGCAGGTTTTAGAGTTTTTTTTCTTTCTGTTTTTTTCCTGAGACTGTAGGAGTATAGCATATGGTACAAACTAGTTTAAACTTTTTATAGCTGTGTAGAAGAAAGCAGAGAGTGGAGAGGAGGCTAAGGAAATGAGTAGGGAGAGTATGTGGGAGGAAATGAGGAAGGTGTAAACAGAGAGAAAGTTAGGAAGAGTCAGCTGTGAGAGGGAACCTGAAGTTTATGTCAGAGAGAGCTAGTCACAGGAGAGATTTGGGCAAGGGGAGACATAGTCAGACTAGAGGAATAACATGATTGACCAGAGGGAGAGAAACACATTGTGAGTCAGAATTTAATTGCGTAACAAATTGCTGATTATTTATCTAACACTTTCTGACAGGAAATGGCCAAAGCAGAGGGTCTGTGGAACCTTTTCCTGCCAGCCATCAGTGGTCTCAGCCAAGTGGACTACGCATTAATTGCAGAGGAAATGGGAAGGTCCTTCTTTGCCCCAGAAATTTTCAACTGTCAGGCACCCGGTTAGTAAATCCCTTTCCTTAATCATGGTGTTGTGAACATCTTATGCTGTATGAATTATATGTTATACATGTTCTCATTTCTCCTAGACACTGGAAACATGGAGGTCCTGCACATGTATGGGACTGAAGAGCAAAAGAAACAGTGGCTTGAGCCTCTTCTTCAAGGGAAAATTAGTTCTTGTTTCTACATGACAGGTACATTTTTCTCCAGTTGAAATCTATAGGGAGTTATATGTTGCATATTCACAATAGTGCTTGTAGAGCAATGCAAAAACACAAGTTTTTTTGTGTTAATGACTTAGATTCAAGCATCTCTACCGTTGTTTTAAACCCATATGTCTACTGTAAGTGGTTGGGTTTGATCCTGCAAGATGCTAAACTCTCTCAGTCACCACCAGCAGTAGCTGCCATTTCCCATAGTTAGATTAATTATTACTAATAGCATTCTTTGCCTCAAGTATAACTTCACTCTTGGATTTTTTCTAGTAGTAAAATTACAAATAGAATCTGCAGTACATTTGCCCTCCTCTGTGAAGTGCCTTGAGATTCCTTGATGAAACATGAAGGAAAAGTGTTGTGTTTAATCATTAGTAGTTGAAATGGTATGATTGTTACACGTCACATGTCAATGACAGTTCATCTGCAGTTCCATTGGTTGCATGTCATACAGAAAACAGTCACCTAAACCAGAGGTGACTAAGATACAGCCCACAAGCCAGATCTGGCCCATGAAGCCATATCATCTGTCCTTCCTGCTGCCATGCAGCACACACTGGAACTGGCCCTGGGTGGATCCTGTCTGACATAGACTGAAGGTGTGCAGCCAGTTTGGAGCGCACTGCATGTGGCACCTGCACCAGCCAAGCCCTGCAAGCTGGATCTGGGGCTGGATCCAGTCTGCAGGGCCAGGCTAGTGTGGGGACTACATGCAGCATGCCCCAGACTAGCCTGGTGCACCATATGCCAGGCTAGGCTGAAGCTTGTACTGTATGTGGCTTCTGTGCTAGACTGACTATGCACAATGGATCCAGGATCCATATCAGGCCTATAGACGAGCCCATCATGCCAGATGCAGCATACAGGGCTGATCTGGTATGGGCACCACATGCAGTGCATGTTCCCTTGCACTGTGTGTAATATGTGCTTTGGACTGGCCCCATGTACTGCACATGAGGCTGAGGCAAGCACATGCTGTATACGGCACATAGGGTGCAAGTGGCACATGAAGCTGGTCCAGGGCCCATGCTTAGTTTTGGCAGGATTTGATTTTTATTAATAAACATTGACTTCACCTGACACTCGCAGACCAATGGGGAAATATTTCCATTGGCAATCATCAAAATTTATAGAAAGGAGACAAAAAAAAAAATCTGAAACGGGTAAGGAAATCTGGGGCAAAATTATAAAAAAAACAGATAAAAATTTAATTCTGCCAAGGCTACATGTTCTGCATGTAGTGCCTATAGTGGACCAGCCCTGTGGGCTGGATCCAGCATGTGAAGCCTGGTGAGTTTTACACCCCCGACCTAAACACATTACCTTCCTGCATGGTAACTGCATCCCTTTACGCTTATGTATTTTATATTATTGCCAACCTGTTCAGATCTACCTGTCTGAAATTAATGTGCTAGTGGAAGCTGTTGGTGCTGATCACCTCTGAAAAACTGGCTCTCTTGATATAGGAAAACAGCTTTTGGACACCCATTTTGAAAATTTGGCCTACAGACTTAAAAATCAGTCGTGCAAGGATAAAGTCAGAACAAGTTGAGAAGGGAGAGGCCCTTACTCTGCACAGTGCTGTTCATGTACAATACATTGCCAAAGGAGATGTTCTTCACTAAAGATCTGAAAGGAAATAGGGTATTGATGAAGCAATATGATAACGGGAGGTTGGTTTAAATAATAGGAGCTTCAAGGGAAGTGTTTTATGCTATCACTGAGAACACTCTGTGAAGAGTGCCAAGGCAGCTGGTGTTAGGAATACAGGACAGGGAATAATTTCCAAAAATTTTTTTTGCTCAAGCTTGTTAAGACTATTTGAGTGTTTTTCTCATCCCCCTCTCACTAGGAGGCTGTTATGCAACTTCAGTGTTCTGATGGGCAGAAACCTTATTTTGATTTACAGCCTACATCTATTATTAGCTAGAATTACCCTTTCTCCCAGCCTTTACCTCGTATCCAGTATGTTCTTTTCATGATATGACAATGACCTCCATGTAAGAGAGGAAAGCATGGTGTTATAATAGGTCTAGATTACTGGTGGGCAAAATGGCAGGTCCAGCCAGCAGCCGGACTCTATTTCCCAGCAGCCCCTGCCTGCATGGCTGGGGCCAGTCTGCATGGAGACCCCAGTCATAGCTGCGCTGTGATAGCGCAAGGCTGGGATTGTCATGGAGACCAAGCCAGAGCAGAGCCATAATCTACTTCCTGCGTGCCCCTGCCCGGACCATGCAGGCAGCAGATTGCAGTGCTGCCCTGGCCCTGGACCAAGTTACCCCTGCCTCAAGTTCCCAGTAGCTCTGGAGCAGCCTCCTGCCTTGCTGCACACCCTGCCAGTGCGGTTAGGGCCAGGCTCCATGACAACCCCAGCCATGCACTATCACAGCACAGCTAGGGCTGGGGTCTCCTTGGAGACCAGCACCAGCCATGCAGGCAGTGGCTGCTGGGAAATAGAGTCCACTGCTGGCCAGATCTGGCCCACAGGCTAGACCAGTGATCTCCAGCCTTTTTAAGTAGGAGATCACTTTTTGAGTTAAAAAGCACCCCAAGAACTACTGTGTGCCTCTCCCCTCCACTCGCATCCGTCCCTGCAGGTCAGTCTGTGGGGAGGGAAGTGGGGGAGCAGGTCGAGGTGGAGGGAGAAAAAAATTATTTGGGGGTATGCCCTCACCCAGCAGGTAAGTCTTTGGGGAAAGGGGTAGGGGGCAGGGAAAGAGCCGTGGGAGAGGCAGGGCAGGGCAGATCGAGGCCCCAGCGGTGAGGGTGGGAGCAAAGCACAGGCGGGAGCAGGGACTTGAGGGGAGTGGAGCCCTGGCCAGGCTGAGTGGTGGGACAAGCAGAGGCCCGGGGGGCACGTGCTGGGGCAGGACGGGACGCGGGCTGGAGCCACGAGTGGCTTGTCTGAGGGGCACGCAGCCCGGGAGAGCATGGGGAGGGCACGTGTCCCCAGATCTACATGCGGGGTGGGATGGACTGGGGCCCGGGTTGCGCTAGGCTCTTCTTGGTGGGGGTGTTGGGCCAGGCTGTGCTTGGGCCAGGCAGCCATGGTGCTGGGAGTTGCAGCATCCAGCAGGGGGAGTTGCAGGCACCTGAAAATTTGACCCAGCCCACCCAACCCCCCTTCCCAGTGCTGCTGCCTAGCCCAGGCGCAGCCCGACCCAACATCCCTGCTGGGAAGAGCCTGGCGCTGCCTTCCAACCCCAGCCTGCCATCCTCACCATGCAGATCCCCGGCACACGGCTCCCATGCCCTTGGAGAAGAAGGGTTGGGGGGACTACAGCGAATTTTCAGGTGCCTGCAGCCCCCATGTAGCTCCGCTCCCAGCACCACCGCCCGCCCTGAGCACAGTCCAGCCCAACATCCCTGCCGGGAAGAGCCCAGTGCAGCCCTGGCCCAAGCCTGCCCCACTCCGCATGCACATTCAGGGGCACATGCCTTCCCAGGGTGTGTGTCCCACCCTCCCCATGCACCCCGGACGAGCCGCTTGTGGCAACATCCTGCACCCTGCCTGGGCTGTGCAGGGCCTGCCCCGTCCTAGCGCAACTTTCTGTCTTACAGCTGCTGCAGCTACCTGCACTATGATGTGTTTGGGGGAGAGTATGTGCCCCCCCCCCCCCCGAAATGTGCGTGGTGGAGGCAGCTGCTGTTGCACACTGAGCTTTGCACCCCAAGCCCCACTGCAGCTGGCCTAGGAATGGCTTGATGCCATGTGCGTCCAGCCGCTGGGCTGAGCCTCATCCCCAGGCCAGCTGCAGTGGGGCTCGGGTTGCAAAGCCCAGCCTGCAACGGCAGCCGCCTCTACCGCATACAGGTGAGGGGGCATGTGCCCTCTGGGGTCTCTGCTGGGGTACATGCAGTGGCGGGAGCCCTCCCACCCCCCTGTGCCTCTGGACAAGCTGCCGGGGCTTGATCCTCCCACCATCCGCCTGCCTGGGGCCCCACTCACCTCACCCCTGCTTTTGCCTCTGCTGCACTCTGTCCCTCACTGTGGGGGCCTTGATCTGCCCCCTGCCCCTTCCCTCCTCCATGGACTGACCTGCTGGGCTGAGGGGGTGGGGTGCATGCATGTATGTACATGTACACTCAGCCCACCCCAGCCTCAGATCAACTCCCAAGAGGCTCTGTGATTGACCAGTTGGTGACCACTGGGCTAGACTTTGCCTGCCCCTGGTTTAGATGTATGTGTTTATACATTAAAACTACAGTATCACCACTGAACTTACTCAGAATGTATTTTATAACCAGAACCAGATGTTGCCTCAAGTGACTCCACCAACATGGAATGCAGCATTGAGCGAGATGGAGATAGCTATGTAATTAATGGCAAGAAGTGGTGGAGCAGTGGTGAGTTGAATACGGGTCTATAACAGTGACTAAGACTCAAGTTCCCTTCAGATTTAGTAAAACAAAAAATACTTGTGCAGTTTTTAGAGCTAAAATTATCTTCCTGCTGCAGCAGCATTGGGCAGAGTATAAAATGGTGGGTAGGGTGGTAACCAGATTTGCTTTTTATTCATGAAAGCCAAGTCTTATTCTGCTAAATTAAGTGCACTGCTCTTTGACAGTTTTTAATCCTTTTCAGTCCTTAGATTTCATAGATTTTTAGAGTCAGAAGGGATCTCAGCAGATCATCAAGTCCAACCCCCTGCCCTGGGCAGGAAAGAGTGCTTGGGGTCAGATGACCCCAGCCCCAGGTGTTTGTCGAGTCTTCTCTTAAAGATCTCCAGGGTAGGGGAAAGCACCACCTCCCTTGGAAGCCCATTCCAGACTCTGGTCATCCTTACTGTAAAGAAGTTCTTCCTAATGTCTAATCTAAATCTGTTCTCTGTCAGTTTATGGCCATTGTTTCTAGTTACCCCAAGGGCTCCCTTGGTAAACAGAGTATCTCCTATACCTTGCTGCTTCCCCCGATGAATTTGTAGATGGCTACCAGATCCCCCCTCAGCCTTCTCTTACAGAGGCTGAAGAGATCCAGGTCCCTCAATCTCTCCTCGAAGGACCTTTCCTGCAGGCCCCTAACCATAGGAGTGGCCCACCTCTGGACCCTCTCAAAGTTATCCACATCCATCTTGAGGTGCGGCACCCAAAACTAAGATTGAAAAGAACAGTTGTCTATCTTTCCATTAGATAACATATGATTTGGGAGTTTTGTCTTTTATATGTTTTGCTTTTCTGTAAAGCTCCCTTTATCTTGGCCCCTTGTGTGTGGGATTACATCATAGAGAGTTTCCTGCATGTTTATTACAAATGCTTACCTGTTTTTTCAACTACTGTATGTTCTTGATGGATTATCCCTTGTCAGACTGCTTTCTGTCCCACTTCCTAGCTAGATTTATAACTGGTGAATATCCCTGAATGTGCAGTACAGTCACCTTTTACCACAGTGCTTAAATTGACTCATGGCCTTGCTTTTATTCCTGCTCCTTATCATACAGTGGGCATGTCTACACATGCCAATTTAAGGTGCTTTAGCCTGATTTAAGGCGCATTAAGGATGCACATTTACACATGCATGCCCCTGATGCAGCTTAAAAATGGTGATTTTAGGCTAGTTGGGCATTTTTACATGCGTTGTGGGACGTGGTGCCAAGTGCTTTAATTAGTGACCTGTGTTGATTAAAAATGCTTGCGTGTCATGTATCAGCGTCCCTGTGTGTCCCTGCACTGGAGAAATGATGGCAGGGCACTTTGAACTAAAGCTTATCGAATGTGTTTTATTTCAAAGTGCCCTGCTGTCATTTTTTTAGCGTAGAGACATGCTGGGACGCTGATGCATGTGATGTGGAAGGTTGCCAAAATACATCAATTTCCATGCTCCAGCAGACTCAGTTAATTGAGTTTGCTCCAATGTACTGGATTTCCAGCATGTTAGGGCAGACTCTGCACACATTTGTAGGAGGAGCCCTCCACACCTAAATTCAATACTTGCATAAAGCAGATATCAAATTTAGGTGTGAATAGCTAAATCACATTAGCGAAGATATAGACATGCTAATGTGCGTTAACACGGCGTGTGTCCACTGACTTGGGATTAACTTTAGTCCCAAGTCAGTCTACACACCTGCATCAATGTGCATTAGCATGTGTGTGTAGACACATGCCTAAATAGCCTTAATATAGCTAGCATGTGTTCTTTTCTAAATAGCTGCTGTACAGCATTTGCTGCTGTATAAAGTTGTTTAGAAAAGAACATGTGCTAGCTATATATAATATAATTATATTATATATAGCTAGCACATGTTCTTTTCTAAATGACTTTATACAGCAGCTAATATACAGCAGCTGCACATGTTTTTTTTCTAAATGACTTCATACACATTAATATTAATTCACCTACAGTTTCAACATCACTACCAAACCTCAAACCCCAGGCCTGTTTTGAGCTGTAGCTGTTCCCAGAGATGTATGATACCATTTTAAGCATCTGCATCTTCATGCAGTAGTTGAGCTGACAGTAGTTGATTGTTGCAGTTCAAATACTGCCCTAAGCATCATGTGGACTCATGACAAGAATAATTTCTGTCTTTGAGAGCTGAGATTTGTATTGGCTTTTACTAACTTTAAGTAAGCATTAAAAATGTAGATGTGCTGTGGTATTTTTACTGCACATGCTTGAGCAGACTCTACCCCTTGAAATAATAGCCTGTGGATGTAAATGTATCCCAGATTATTTCTGACAAACTAGATCCCTGGGTGTGGGGACACTACTGAGATTTATTACAAGTTAAGGCAGCAGCTCTTATTGTATAAGTTAAAAAGACTATGATAATGCATAGATAAGCTTAGGGTGTGATTCTGACATATTTGAAGTGCCCGAGAACTGTATACATGCAGTAACATCAGCCAAATTATATTTTAAATAGCAACATTAGTGCATTGCTTTAAAATGTGCAAGCAATCAGCCAGTGGTAGCTGAGAGCACTAACATGTCATAAGAGTTGGCTGTTAATAGCTGTATTAAAATTATTTGATCTTTAGTTCTTCCCAGTGGAGTCAACAAAGTAATCTTTTTACCTTTCAGTTACGTCATTTCCCCCCTCACTCCCCCAGCCAATGCATCTGTTTCCTGCTCTGACATTTTTTGCTGTTTACCTCCCTTTCTAGAGTTGGGAGCTTGGTTTGTAGCCAGCAGACCTCCTGTAACATACCTGGAACCTAGTAGTCATTACCTTTTATCTTCTGTATGAAGCACATGAATGCTTACTAGGAGTGCTTGGGGCATATCCAGTTAGATCTACTTTCATTACCAAACGTATATAAACAGACTACAGAGAACAAAAGAAAATCAAGTGTAAAAGAAAGTATAATTCTTAAATACTTCAATGCACAATTATATGGACAGTTTAAAAATTACTACTTGTGTTAGCTATCACAGAACAGTATTCATCTCATTCATTCCTTTCTAAATGACCAAAACTATATCTGCCTTTAGGTCCTTCACTCCACTCATTGAGGATAAATATCCTCTTGCTTCAGTTATTTCTACTCCGTGAATTAAACCTACAAAGATTGGTGCCTAAATTGCACCAGTGAAATATTCATAGGGACATGCAGTACAATTTACATACCAGAATTGTTCTTTTTATAAAACACAATAAGGCTCTATGTCCTAAATTAGGTTATAAGTGACACCTATAAAATGTAAGACCCAGTGGGTGCATCTACATGCAAAATTAATTCAGCGGAATAAACTCTGTCACAGTTTGCACTGGAGTTTATTGCTCCCGGGTGCAGTGTTTACATGTGCACTCAGGACTGCAGCACGTTGAGCTGGGGAGGAGCAGCCTCAGTTGGCAAGGGGCTCTAGCCTGCCAGCCCGGGGCTGCTCCAACCCAGCTAGTAGGGCCACATGTGTAGATACTGATGTTTTACTGTGGAGCTAATTAGGCAACTGCAGGAAACATCTTGTGTAGATGTGCCCTTTTCCTTACATCTTTTAGTCTGAGATTTTGTAAGTCTACAGAAAGATGAATGGTTTTGCAAGAAATGACAAAACCTAGGCCCCAGTAATCAGCTTACATGAACCAAGAATTATAATGAAGTACTTGGCATGTGTCTATAATGGGAAGTTAGATTCTTTGAAATATGGTCCAAGAAAAATATTATAAAAAAAGAATTTTATATAGTTATACAAAAGAAGCTTTTTTTTTAAATATGCCACCTGCATTTGTACACAGAGAACAAATACCTTGCTGTTTTCTCTTGTTTCTGAGAAATACCAGACATTATCTACTCCCTTAGTGCAAACCTGCAAGCCCATTTCTGAAGTGACAGTTGAGGATAAATGGAACTGCAGACTCAGGGAAACAGTTTAAATCAGGGAGTCCAGAAGTGGTTTTGCGATACTTATCTAGAATGTTTGAGATACATATCTAGAATGTTACATTTTAAAGGACGTAAGGTTAGTTACAGTACTTTTTGCTTTAAGATGTTAAATAGTCTTTTGCTGGTGATTTTTCTTTCCTTCCAACATACTGAATGTATACTTGACATGTATAATCGCTTCATCCCTCGTCAACTTAATGGCAGTACAGACTGCTCCGTTTAATATTGCTTTTTCATGGAAATTCCTGTTGTTCCCAATACCTTTTCCACCTTCTGTTGTTTCACGTAAGTTTCCATTGTTTCTAATACCTTTGCCATATGGCTTTTATTTTTATACATTTTGACCTTCTTCACAGTATCTTGGCAGGTTGTGCCAGAACATCATTTGAGACTTAAAGAGTAATTCTTGCGTGGAAATTGCATCAAGGAAGAGAGATACCCCCGGAAGCGGTAGTCTTGGATTTCCTTTTGTTACGCAGAATATTTAGGCTGTCATAGCTGCTATATTGAAAAGCTGCTTGTTTCTGCTGTCTGATTGTCATAATTCATCGAGATCTCTTCAGTCATTTCACTGTGTCTTCTCCTCCAATAGCCATATTTTTTTGCTGATTTTAGAATGTGCATTTTAAAAGAGTCTCCCAGAAAGACATACAGAATTGGATTCAGGCAGGTGTGAAATAAAGCTATGCTTTTGGTTATCTGAAGTGCAACATCCATGGTTTTACTCATGTTACAATCTGTAATCAGCAAGTAGATGATATCTATGGCTCGCCAGAACTTTACTATGTTATAAGGCAGTTGGGTGACAATGAAAACAGTTACTACTGCTAGAAGAACCCTGATAGGCCTACATTTTTTAACATTTGGAGACCTGAAGAGGACTCTGGCCATAGCTGAATAGCAGGGCACCATGACTAAGAAGGGTAGCATGAAGCCCAGCATAATTTCCAGGATTTGAATGATTGCTTTGAAGGATTTTCCCATGTCTACTGTAAACACTGGTAGGCATTCATACCTGTCATTGATATCCTTGGCCGTGTTAAAAATCAGTTCAGGGATACTCAGTGAAATGGCAGTCATCCAGACACAGAAACAGGTTATGTTGCATTGCTTCCTAACTCGTCTCTGACTTTGAGGTTTGGAGATGGCATTATATCTATCTACACTAATACAAGCCAGAAATAGCATGCTTGAACTGAAATTTGTTGTGTATAATGCAGAAGTGAGTTTGCACATGATATTTCCAAGCACCCACCCCTGAACTGCACTTGCAGCCCAAAAAGGAAGAGTGAATAGCAGGAGCAAATCAGCAATTGCTAAGTTCATGATGTACATATCTGTCTTAGTCTTTAGTTTCTTACAGTAAAAATAGATTGCCACTACTAATGCATTCCCAGCAACTCCAACAATGAAAGCCAGTGAGTAAAATACAGGCAGGAACACTTTAGTGAATTTTCTCACTTCCTCTTTTTCACAAAGTGTTTCAAACTGATCATAATCTATAGTAAAATTTGATTCAGCTTCATCGTAGTATTCCATTGAGTTGTTTCCGTCCCACACCATGGCAAAAGCTGCAAGACAAAAAATCCAACTTAATTGCATGTTTTAAAATGGCTCGTAGAGGCTTGCTCACAGCCTGCGGATTGTATACATGTGTAAGCTAAGTACAAATAAATATGGATATTACAAATATACATGACTATAAAATCTCCAAATGAACATGTCAATGATAGTTCATTGGGGGGGGGCACTTTATTTTTCTATCTGTTTAAAGATTGTCTGCTACATATGAGGAGAAAGTTCTGAGAGAAGCCTTTGGTACTACCACCTTATGCACAATGAGGAATACTGCCTGTTCAGATCTGAGCGGCAGATGTTTTTTGTGTGTGCAGTTGTGATATGGTTCAGCAACAGTTGGGTTGTGGTTGTATGTGTCTGTGTGACTGAGATCTCTCTGTCTTGCATAAGATTTCATTATGGGAAGTGGTTGCCTAATGGCAGTGGAATAGTGTATGGCATGGTGATTTCATTAGTAGTCTGTATGATTATATTGGCCATAAGCATGAAGTTCCTTACCATGTGCAAGCTTTGACTGTGTACTTGGGAGCAGGCATTTAAGACAGAAGATTTCACTTAACATTTAGAGTCCTTTGAGGACTCTTACTGCATGTAAAACTGCGTGCAGCCACAGTCCAAAACCAAAAGTGTGAGCAAATGCATTGAGTATTATGCAGCCAGATTTACTTAATCGTTAAGTGCATGCTGTAGATTTTATCACAAGTCTCTCTTTTTGCCATTTAATGTAAAGTTTAGATGATCTTGTCTGCATCTGATAAACAACTTACTGCACAATTTGTTCATCTCCTTTAATTGTGTAGTATTACTAGCTCGTTGAAATTCCATCCAGTATACGCTGAGGTCAGGTAGTATGTTATTGTCTTTAAAAAATGTGCATTCTGTTCAGCAGCTTTATTGGAGTTGATTATGGTTGTTTTGGGAGTGAGGGCAGGCTGTCATTGTGCTTGGTCGGTGTTACTTCAGTTTATTTAACTTATTCCAGGGTTCAGAATATATTGCCAAATATTATTGAAAACAGACTCTTCTCCGACGCTTTGCTGAAGCTGACATTTCTTCTTTTGCAAATTAGAGACAAGTACTTCTGATATTTTTAAGTTAAATATCTGCCAAATCTATAAACACAGTCAGCTTCCAAAAATATTTTAGAAGTTTTAAATCTTTTAATTTGTTCATCTGTTTATAGCAGAACAGAATTTCAAAATGAAAATCTTTGTTTCTCAGTTTAATTTGAGGTTTGTATTGAATTGGTTTCAATAGTTAGCGACAAAATTGTTTTCAAATTAGTATTTGTTGAATGTTTTTTAAATTATGGATTGAGTTTTATAGTTGGAAGGGACCTGAGCAGATCATCAAGTCCGACCCCCTGCTCAGGTCCCTTCCGTTGACTTTGGTTTATTTTTAATGTCTCTTTGATGATGTGTATTATCAACACTTCAGCATATTTCCTGTATTAGTCATTAACCAATTCCTTTTTATATAAACCCTGTAGAGAAGGAGAGATTACTAATGCTTTGATATAGGATGTAAGAGTACATTTCTTTCTGTATAGTTCTATTTTAGGAAAGAGATACTGCTAGATGTATATTTTACACCAGGCAGTCTCCATTAGTGGAATGCTTTCTCAATAACAATTTACAGGAAAAATTCAGAAGTGAATAACTAGTAGTGTTCCTGTTTTACCAAAGGAGAAACTGAGGTACAGGGAGATTAAGGCAACTGAGAAGTCGAATCCAGGTGATTTAACTTGCTTTACCATTCACAGCACAGCTCATCTGGAAGTGATTGATTATACTGGATTATTAGCAGATTTGCTTAAAAGCAATATAATAAGTGAACAAACAATGTCAGGAAAACTGATTCAGACTCTTTAAGTGCATCATAAGAGCAGAGAGGTTATAAGAAGGAACTAGTTTAGATGACTAATCCAGCTTTAACTGAGCTAAATTTGTAATAAACAAACAATATTACACAGTGACTATTTCTTGTTCTTGAATAATATTCCCATTTGTTGATGTCCAACTTTATTAAAATATATACTAGTAGACATGTTGTACATCTTATACAAATCATTCCAAAAAGATACCATTTTTGTATGAATGCAATGTTTCTTTAAAAAAACCACAACTTTATTAATGAATCCAACTTGTAACAAATTTAACATTTGAAGATAGATCCAGTCCCTTAAAATATACATATAGATATATAACTTCCATTAACGGTGTTTCCTTTTCACAAGTCTGTCCACCAGCTAATGTTCTTTCTTTCCTTCTCCCTTTTAATCTCCTTGGCTAGGGACAAAAGTTACACATAAACAGGTTTAAGTGATCAGAAACTGGTTTAAACTTTCAACAGAGCAAAAGTTCAGTGCACATAAACTGCTTTCAAAATGGCTAAACCTGGTTTAAGATAGGGGTGCACTGATAAAGATTTTATTGGCCAATACCAATAGCCAATTATTAACCAGCCATACTGGCCAATACTGATCTGATAATCAATTTACAGGAATGCAGCCCAACAGCATGGAGAGCACATCCTGCAGGTAAGTCCGTGGTGGGGAAGGAGCATGGGGAAGGGAAGGGATGTGTGGGGGGACAGATCAAGGCCCCCATGGTAAGGGAGGTAGTGGAGCAGGGGCAGGACAGGTGCTGCCCAGTCAGGTCAGTGAATGCAACCCCAGGACTGGGAGCAGGATAGAATTATGGGCGGCTTGTCCAAGGAGTACAGGGAGGGTAGCTCCCAGCTGCTGCCTGCACCCCCGGGGGAAGCATGGGGGGTGGGATTCATAGATGCTAGGGTTGGAAGGAACCTCAACAGATCATCTAGTCCTACCCTCTGCCTAGCTAGGTAGGAAGGAGTGCTGGGGTCAGATGATTCCAGCCAGGTGCCTATCCAGCCTTCTCTTAAAGACCCCCAAGGTAGGGTCCTTGGGTCCATCACCTCCTTTGCAAGCCCATTCCAAATTTTGGCCACCTTTACCGTGAAGAAGTTTTTCCTGATATCTAGCCTAATTCTGCTCTCTGTCAGTTTGTGACCATTGTTCCTTGTTACCCCAAGAGGCGTCCTGGTGAACAGAGCATCTCTTAACCCTTGCTGCATCCCCCTAATGAATTTGTAGGCGGCTACAAGATCACCTCTCAGCCTTCTCTTGTGGAGGCTGAAGAGGTCCAGGTCCCTCAGTCTCTCCTCATAGGGCTTGTCCTGTAAGCCCCTAACCATATGAGTGGCCCTCCTCTGGACCCTCTCGAGTCTATCAACATCCTTCTTGAAGCACGGTGCCCAAAACTGGATGCAGTGCTCCAACTGCAGTCTGACCAATGCCGTATAGAGGGGAAGTATCACCTCCTTGGTTCTATTTGTCATGCATCTGCTGATGCCTGATAAAGTGCGGTTAGCTTTGCTGATGATTTCATCACACTAATGACTCACGTTCATCTTGGAGTCCACCATGACTCCGAGATCCCTTTCCGCTTGCGCTGCTGAGAGGGTCACTTCCCAGCCAGTAGATGTGCTGGATATTTTTTGTGCCCTAGGTAGAGCACTCTGCACTTTTCCTTGTTGTACTGCATCCTGCTGTGTACTGCCCACTTTTCTAACCTCTCCAGGTCTGCCTGCAATCGTTCCCTACCCTGTGGAATGTGCACTTCTCCCACAATTTAGTATTGCAAACTTGGACAGAGTACACTTCACACCCACATCCATGTTGCTGATGTGTCCCCTGGATTTGTGCATGGGCAAGGGCAGGCTGCCCACTGTGGGCTCGGGGGCAGGGGCTACGCCAGACTCTCTCCACTCCTCCCAGCACCACTGCTGCCGCCTGCCCCACACAGCTGAGCCCGCCCTGCCCCCCACCCTCTTCGAGCATAGCCTCAGCCTAGTCCCTGCACCGGGAAGAGGCTAGCACAGCCCCTGACCCCAAGCCAACAGCAGGTAGTCTGCCCTTGCCCTGTACACAAATCTGGGTGGGGGGCACATGCCACCCATGCCTCTTCCAGGGGTGCATGTAGGAGCAGGGACCTGCCTCCCCTCCAACTCTCCCCTGCACCCTTTGGGCAAGCTGCCCGTGGCCTCATCCTGGTCCCAGCCCCAGCCTGCCACTGCCCCGCTCCCTCCCTCACTGTGGGGTCCTCAATCTGCCCTGCCCCCAATGCCCCTTCCCCCCACAGACTTACTGGCAGGGTGCTGCTCTCCAAGCTGCCAGACTGCATTTCTGGCTGCAGGCACGTGGCATTCATCAGTGATGTTATCGGCCAAAAAAAAGTCAGTTGCCAATAATGTTATTAATTTTCCTGTTATTGGTGCTGATCCAATATGCAACCAATATATTGGTGCACCTTTAGTTTAAGATACACCTAGTCAGATGTCATATCAGACTTAACTGATTTAGATTAAACTGGTTTAAACTTCTGTCCCAGATTTCCTCCAACCCAAGTTAACTAACAGTCTCCTAGCATCCTAGGATGCTTTGCAGCCCAGAGATGGCCTGGGTTGTCTTCTTCAGTAGAGCAGGGCTAGTGCCACCCGCAGCTGTCACAGCTCAAGCACTAAAACCTCTGCTTCCTAACCTGCTTTCTGCTTGCACCTGTCAGCCTGGCGGGATAGGGGGCAGGGGAGACAGACCCCCAGGTACCCTAGCACTAGTCTGTACAGTGAAAGCAGAGAGAAAGCTCCATCATTGTGGGGGGGGAGTTGCCCCCTTCTGCCCTGGAGCCCAGCAAGTGGGGCTGGGCTTGGCTTAGCCCTGCCCCTTCCCCAGCTGTCCACCTTCAAGAGATTGGGGGAGGGGGAGGCACATCCCTGCAGCATGACACCAACCCCCCATCCAGGACTGCCTGGCACAGGGGGAAAGTCCTGCAGCCAAGTAGGTAGGGCTGTGATCAAATCAGCCCTGTCCCCTCCCGTGTTTGCCTCCAAGAGGTGGTGGGGGGACAGGGAGAAATGCACCCCCTCTACCCAGCACCAGCTCAGACTGGTGCAGTAACCTGTCTCTGTAGTTGAATAATGTAGCTTCCAAAATTCGGGATCAGATCCTGGTCCAGCCTTATATTTTCCTGGCCAACCCTTATATTCTCTTCAGTAACCGAGTATTTAATTAAAAAGTATCAAATCAAATAGAATTCCCCTTTTACTTAATTGTTCCCTGCTTCATTTGATCTATTTTAGAATATATACTATGTTGTTTTAATTTTGTGTAAAGTGATAGAATGGATAGTTCTATTGTATGTTTGTATCAACAGTTATAAACTATATAAATGTTATTATTTTATATACTATTGGTCATTTCATTGTGTTGCTTTAGTGTAAGCAGTGGAAGTAAGCTATTACTACTACTGTATATTCAGAATGCCATCACATAAGACCAAATTCCCAGCCCTTGCTGCTACAAGTAGGTTCAGCATATCACAATTGGTTTATAGCTTATTTAAAAACAAAATTAGAAAAAGAGAACTGACCTGAGTTTTGTCAGCAGACTGGTAACAGAAGTTGTATTTGCGAAGGATCACAGTGGAATGAGCTGTTTTGTGCTTCACTGCAGTTTTGTCTTCATTCCAGCACTCCACCCTTTTCAGCACCAATTGCACTTTCAGTTTGATTTGCATATAAAATTATGCCTTCCTGGAAACTAGCTGTCATAATGTTCACATGTAACATTTGGTATTCTCCTGTTTGTTTCAACAAGAAGGGAAGTGTTTCCATGAGAAATAGAAACTCTCTGTCATCAGTGTGCTCTGTTTTATTTTTGAAGCACATCTTCGTAAACCACTCCAAACAATTTTAAAACCCAAATAGGTATTTGGCCTTTAGGGCTAGGGACAGACATTCAAAAAAGCCTGAGCCTGAATTGATTCAATCTTTGCAGGTTAGTTTAACCTGGCTAGGTTAAACCAGTTTGTAATTGTGCAGACATCCCCTCTAAACTGAGGAAATTCCGGTATTTGCCTGCAGTGGCTCAGGCTAGAAGCCAGGGGGTGCTAGAGCAGCCCTCCTTTCCCTTTCAAAGGGCTGAGATGAGGGGGACATGACCAGGTCCCATCAGGATGTTCTGATTAGGGAGGGGTTCCCCCAGCCCTGCCAGGAGTTGATAACACAGTGTTTATCACACCTCTAACTCCGTGTTTATTAACCCATTAAGATGATTCTCGATCCTGGGCAAGCTGTTCGAGAAAATTATTCTGGCACGCATCCAGGAGGGGCCAGCAGGGAACGGCATGCTCAGGGGCAACCAGCATGGGTTCATCAGCGGCAGGTCCTGTCAGACCAACCTGGTGGCCTTTTACGACCAGGTCACTAAATCATTGGATGCAGGGGTGGCAGTGGATATAGTTTTCCTAGACTTCAGGAAGGCTTTTGATACTGTCTCTCACCCCATTCTCATTAGGAAGCTGGGGG
>NW_017729006.1:15354858-15398657 GCF_001723915.1 Gavialis gangeticus | reverse complement strand
GGGGTCATTTGACCCCAGTGCTCTTCCTGCCATGGCACGGGGTTGGACTAGATGATCTGCTCAGGTCCCTTCCGACCCTAGAAACTATGAAACTATGAGACAGAAGGATCTCTCATTAGTTCATGCTCTTCTTAAAAAACTTATTCCAAGGAAGGGGGACATTACCAGCTACCTGGTGATTAGCTAAAGAGCCCTAAGCCAACACTACCCTGTCTGCCTTGGTCATGTCTCTCACAGCATTGACCATAGCCAGCATGTGGTCTGCTGGCTAATGCTAAGAGGTGTTTATGTAAGGCAGAGGGGACAGGGGAATACCTGCTTCAGCAGGGAGTTGTAAGGAGGAGTGGGGGGAGCAGGAGGAAGCCAGGCAGATGCCCTATACCCGCAGTCTGTGTTGGAGCTGCAGCCAAGGAGCAGAGGGGAGGGGCCAGCCCTGCCAGGTTGGAGCAGAGCCCCGCCCAGAGTTGCAAAGCAACTGGGATGCTGAAGGATTCTGATTTAACTTGAACTAGGAAGGGGTCTGGGACAGACATTGCATAAACCAATTTGACCCCAATCAGTTAAGTCTGATACTTAACTGATACAGCCAGGTTTCTCTCAAACTGGTTTCAGCCATTTTCAAACTGGTTTATTTGCACTGAACATCTGTTCTGTTACTGGTTTAAACCAGTTTCTGTTCACTTAAACAGGTTGATGTGTTATGCTTGTCCCTAGCATAAAATTACAAAGGGAATGAAAACAGGTGGGCCTGGACAGGTGTCTGGCTATGCAAAAGGAACAGGAAGGTCTTATGGCCTGTTAAGAGAGGCAGTGATGCACCTTTATGACTTTCTGTACAATATTGTAAGAGACAATCCTTCAGATTTCCCCACTTTTTGCAGATCATTATGGATTGACTGAGGAGCTCTTAGACTCATAGAAAACTAGGGTTGGACGGGACCTCAGGAGGTCATCCAGTTCAACCCCATGCTCAAAGCAGGACCACCCCCACTTACATCATCACATTCCAGGCTTGGTCTAGCTGGGTCTTAAAAGCCTCCAAGGATGGAGATTCCACCACCTCTGTAAAATCATAGAACGTTTGTTGTTTGGTTTTGTTTTCAGTTGGGTCAGATGCAATATTGCACAGCACTAGATAGCTGGTAGACAAAGAGTAGAAAAGGCAGTGATAATTTAATAAGGGATCAAGCATCCAATTCAATGTCCAAAGGAAAAACTCCCAGGGATTTCAGTAGACTGTGGATCAAGGCCTCCATCAGGTTAAGACTATAACATCTTCAGTGACTGAAAGTAAGCTGGGTGCTTTACAGAAGCATACCAGGATAGTATTGCTGTCTGGATTTTTGTCAGTTAGATGTGCCACACCAGTAATACGTGAGTAAACTGTAGCAGGATAGAGAATAAAAGGTTATTCAGCTTTAAGGATGTGAACTATCACCAACCTGCATACGTGCATTGTGGCATAAACTCTTCCTAAGATTCCAAAATTGTCATGCCCAGATCAGCCTATCTGCCCAATGTCAGGAGAAAGAAGCAGATTTCCACTGACTGCTAACAGATTTTATTCTGCTGTGTTATTTTGTATCCTGTAGCCGTGATTTACAGTAAAAGGCATGCTGGATGCCAAGCAATTGAGGCAGATTTGAATATAAGGGTCAGGGTTTGTTTTTTTTGGCACACTAAGGAGGAACACCTGCCACTGTTTTGTCAGCTCTCTGCCTGTGCTTAAATTAGTGCACTTCCATTACGTAAGACAAGTATAACAGGCATTTTTTTCAGAGCCCTGTTGGGTTAACTTGTACTGCATTGAAAAAAAGAGGGAAGAGAGGAACAGAAATGTCAAGGCTGCAGAGGAAGTCGTACTGTAACACCACCATATTCTATAGCATATTTACCTTAGATATCAGAGTACTTAACCCACATTACCTAAATATAGGCAGAATTTTAAAGGCCCTTAAGCTATTTAACTCCTCTCAGCTTTCCATACAACTACTTTTCATAAACAAGATGCAAGATTTATTTGGTAATACCTTTCATTGGGCTACCTTTATAGTTGAGAGAACGTTAGACAGACTTTGAGAATGAATTGCCCTTGATCAGACCTATATCTCCTTTCTCAGACCTGCTTGTCTAAAAATACACAAATCTTGTTTCTCCCCTTTTCTGTGGAGTATCACAGCTACAACATTATACCAACTTTGAGAAACAAGTACCATTGTTTAAGGGCCTGATCCAAAAATAAATCCGGCAGCCTGCTCTCACCCCCAAAACAACCATAATCACCTCCAGTAAATCAAGTCCAGCCAGTACTCTGTTCATCCTTCTTAACTTTTTACAGATTGGAAGACCATTATAGTGCTCTGTGAGTGTGTATGTCAATCTTCTCTTCTTAAGATTAAACAAACCTAATTCCTTCACTCTTTCCTAAGAGGTTGTGTTTTTAAAGCTCTTTGTCTTGTTATTCTGCCCTAGTCCCTGTCTTGTCTGTTCACAATTTTAAGTGTGGTACCTGGAAACAGACACAGTATCTAGGTGGATTTCTAACTGGCACCGAGTACAGAAAGATAATTACATCCCGTGTGTTAGGCCATGTATAGGTGTTGCACTTCTATCACGTTCTGCTGGTACAAACTGCAAGTGTACAAGCATTCATTCAGTTTCTTCTGGGGGAAACAAGAAAAACTTTCCCAAAATAATAAAAGCTTGTACACTTCCTTCCTGGTCTGGTCTGGGAGGAGAGGGAAACACCCCCAGCTGCTTCCTGCCTTTTCCCCAAGCTGGGGACTGGTGGCTTATGGACTGAGAGGCAAGGGAAAGCCAGAGGGGCCAGGAACTTCTTGGCCTTATATAAGACACTCCTTTTCACCCATCCCAGAATGTGATTCGCCTTTTCTTTCTGCAGCAGCATTCCTCTCCAACTCCCAGATCATTGTCTGCAGTACAGCTACCATGCTAGGTATTCCCCATGGGATATTTGTAGCTGTACATCAGCATACTTCAGCTCATACACATCTGCTGACTTCGCCTGACTCAAGGACACGCTCTCTCAAGGGGGGGAATTCACTTTGAATCAAAACCAACACTATAAACTTCTTTAGAAAATACATGGCTAGGCAGAGTAGATCATAGAATACAAATAGAACTCACTGCTGGTTGCAGGTACTGGTTAACAAGAGAGCTGTTGTATTGTGCATTGTTTTCAGTGATGAACAGTAAAGGTGATTAACAAAAGCTTTTTTTTTCTCTAGATTTGGCTACTGCAATAAATGTATGTTTACCATTGTGTAATCTCTAAGAATAGCCGCAGGGGTGTTGGATTGCTTTGGATTTCTTTTTAATTCCATCTTGCTTGGCTTTTACCATAAACGCTTCAGCTATGTTGAGCCTAGTTTTTCTTGGTTTTTCTGGGACCTTGCAGCGATGTGCATTGCAATTTTGACTCACTAACTGGAAAGGCAGGAATATTGAAGCTTTAACAAACACTTCCCTTCTGTAATATGGCAACTAGTTGTTGGAGTTAAACAGGTAAATAGAGTGTTAAGGAAGGAGCTGAAGAGACAGCTCATTCTTTGAATGTTTGTGGTGTTTCCATTGCACAAAGGGAAAGAATGCAAGTAGGGTTTTTTTGCTTGTTTGTTTAAACTTCCTGGTCTTTCTTTGCAAATCCTGGGGACTCAGTAAGAGCTGAGACCCTACCTATTATTTTATGTATTTATTTTTATGTTGCAGACCTGCAGGCAATAGAGTATGGGTATAGACAAATAATCAAATAGCAGTGGGGGACTTTCTATAAAGCAGCTGACGCACGGTAGATGCTGTCAGCCCACTTGCACCCTGTTTTTGGCTCTCAGTCCGTACTAGGCTGCCCTGGTTTAGCTTTCACTTATTGTAGGGTAGGAGCAAGTGGTTGGAACAGTTACCAGCATCTGGTTCTTGTTATCTTGTAATTTCATCATTTGTTTTTACTCTGCATTTCAATAAGCGGATCTGGAGGAGACCTACGCACAGATCACAGGAGCAGGGTTCAGAGCTTGCAAACATGCAGCCTGGTAAGGATGGAGGAAAGTCTTGAAAATAGTGGCAGTGGGGGATTCAAACCCACACCAGATTGTGAGCTGTGGCTACACATGGCTGGGAACCACCTTTAATAAAAGCAATTGAATAATCTTCATTGATTTTTCTACCCCTCCCCCACCATTACCTCAGTCTTATTTGGACTGAGTTTCAGCCAGCTAAGTCTTCACCCACACTGCGGTTTCCTCCAAGCATTGAACCAGCTATGCTGGCTGGCTGGGATAAGGTAAAGATACGGAGCTTGGTGTTATCAGTATACAGAAATCACTGCAGCTCATGTTCTTCCTCATTCTTCTGGGGCCCCTTGTACCCATTGAACTAAAAGGAACGCAGAATGAACCCGGAGGAATACCACATAGGGCTCAAAGATGCCTCCAGGGCCATGAAATGCAATCAATTTTTGGCTAGGGTCAAATGGTCATCTAAGGAGTCAGTTATCTTCTTACCTCAACCTCCTTAATCAAAAATGGAAGAGTAGACATAGGGCAAGAGATAACCAGACCGTAAGGATTGCATGTTGGCTTCTTGAACAAAGGCCACACAGCAGCTTCCTTAGGAGAAGTTGGCCCCCTGCCTAAAGAACTGAAGTTTCCTGTCATCAGTGGACAAGTTTAATCTCCATTTTAATAGTGATTGAGGCATGTTAGGTAACTTTAAACATGCATTGCTTTAGTTTAGAACTGCACAGAGGTAATGAACAGGGTCTTGGGAAACCTAAGGTTGGTCACAACCAGATGACAATGTTTAGACATCACTCTCTTTACCTATGTAAGATGTCATGTAGTTTTCAAAGTGTGTTCATGAAAATTCATCTCAAAGCATATTTTAAAATATTCTAGACAGCTTCCATGCTAGGGAAAATAAGGAAAGCTATGACTTAAAAATCTGCTGCGGTTCCCATTTGCTATTTCTGCACAATTAAAATAGAATTCCGGAAAAAAAACATTTCTGCAATCTCCACTCTGCTTTTTGAGTTCTTTTGAGCATATACATGTGTTTGTACATATGAGTAAATTATTTTTTCCAAGATGTTGGAGTTTTCCATTATTTCAGTCGAACCCAGAAACTGGTCTTTTATTGGATGGAAAAATCTTGATTTCAGCACTTTAACTGCGTGGAAGTAGGGGGGATAAGAAATAGCTCTTTTTTACCAGGAAGAATGGAAAAAGTTATTTTTCTACAAAGCCGCTTTTTTTTTTCCCAAGAAATTACTTGTGATTTTTAGAATTACTGGCCAGATGTCTTGTTTTCAGTGGTTAGCTATTTACTATATTAGAAATGAAAAATTTTAGTCATCAGATGTTGCAGTCATTCAGTAACGGAAACTTCTCCTTTTTTATGTGATACTGAAAAATATTTACAATGATCACTATGTTTAAATGTTAACTCCAGAAGATCACATTTGTCTTGAGGCATGTTTTACAGTAAAAGTTGTGAGCATGGTTAGGAAAAAATCATTGCTTTGTGATTAAAATGTACAACTAACTAGCACTGGTGGCTGAAAGCTCCTTTGGCTCTGACAGAAAGTTACTTGTCCTGGTTATTTGTCTTTCCATCTGTATGCTTTCTTTCATACTTCAGTGCAGCATATAATGGTATTACCTTTATCTGATCGGTTATATCATTTTTACTCAGGAGATGTTAATTCAGGTTTCAAGTTTTAAATGACTGACTCCTTTCATATATGGCACATAAATGATCTATTTAACCTGTTCTCCAGACAAATATCAACTGAAAGCTACCTACCAAGAATGCTGGAGAGAAAAGAGGAGGCAACACAATCCCATTTTGCTTTCCAGGGCAGTGAATTGAACAGAATTGTTCTGAGGCTGGGCTTTCTGTTTTGCTCTGGGGAACCCTTTGTAGTAAAAACTAACCTAAACTAGAATTTTTATATATCAATTTGCAAACTTTACAGCTATAACTTACATTTTACAACTAATTCCACTTATAAAAATAGTTATCATCATGTCAGGAAAGGGGACAGTAAACATCTGGCATTTTTACTATCAAAGGAAGAATGATGCTTAGCAAAAAAAAGCAAAACCCCCTCCCCTACCATTGTCATATTTAGGACCTGCAATCTTAGAGCACTCCTGTTATCATGGAGGCTGTGGCTTTCTCAGCCAGGGTAGCTCTGCTCTCCAGAGGCTAATATTTTCTTAGTGAGCTTCAGTAGTTAAGTGTCCGATGGCAGCTTAGCTCTATTTGTTGCTGTTTCTGGCTACTTCCTCTTACGCTGGGGAATGGTTTGGTTTGCATGATCTTTGGTGCAGAATTAAAGCAGCGGAAAAGGATCTTGGAGTCATAGTTGACTCCAAGATGAACCCGAGTCGTCTGTGTGACAAAGTGACCAATAAGGCTAACCGCATTTTATCACGCATTAGCAGATGCATGATGAACACGCCCGGCGATGTGATGCTTCCCCTCTATGTGGTGCTGGTCAGGCTGCAGCTGGAGTACTGCGTCCAGTTCTGGGCGCCGCACTTCAAGAGGGATGCGGAGAATCTTGAGAGGGTCCAGAGGAGGCCGCTCATATGGTCAGAGGCCTGCAGTCAAGGCCCTACGAAGAGAGACTGAGGGACCTAGATCTCTTCAGCCTTCAGAAGAGAAGGCTGAGAGGTGATTTTGTGGCTGCCTATAAATTCATCAGGGGAGGGCAGCAGGGAATAGGAGATGCTCTACTTACTAGGGCACCCCCTGGAGTAACTAGGAACAATGGCCACAAATTGATGGAGAGCAGATTTAGGTTGGACATTAGGAAGAACTTCTTCACAGTAAGGGCTGCCAGAATCTGGAATGGGCTTCCAAGGGAGGTGGTGCTCTCCCCTACCCTGGGGGTCTTTAAGAGAAGGCTCGACAAACACCTGGGGCTGCGGTCATCTGACCCCAGTGCTCTTTCCTGCCCAGGGCAGGGGGTCAGACTCAATGACCTACTGAGGTCCCTTCTGACCCTAATATCTACAAAATGGGTTGACTGTGAAAAAGATGTTCCATTTATGAAAGTTACTGCTGTGAAGGGTAACAAAGAGTGTAGTTACATGTTATAGTCAGCACCTACTAAGTCTAAGGAATGTTAGTCAACGTTCAAGTTAGCATGTGTTATGAGTAGTTGCATGTTAAGGATTAATACATCTGTAATTCATATAGTTGGAGATGGTGCTGCTTTGGGTAGGGGGTTGGATTAGATGACCTGCTGAGGTCCCTTTCACCCCTAATTTTATTATGATTCTTTGAATACTCTAAGTGCACAGCTCTGACCTCCTGCTATAGCTTGGTGAATAGGGGTGTGGCTAGGAGCTGCTCCATACCTACCTGGCTCACCGCCTGTCTAGTGGTAGTATAGGCTCTTTGGCCCCACACTCCAGGATCGGCTTGTGCTGCCCACAGTGCCCCTACTGAGTCCCCCAGCTGTCTGCTCACCTGCTCCCTCCAAAACCTGCCTCTGTCTGCCCAGGGGGGTGTCAGGGCTCAATCTGGGAATGCAGGAGCAGTCCAGGCTCCATTTGGTTGCACCGAGACCCACCCACACTCTCTTCACCCTTCTCCTCCTGCCCCCACTTTCCTCTTCTCCCCCTCCTCACTTACCTGCAGCAACCTGGCTGTCTCAGTTGTCAGCCCAGGGCAGAAGAGTCCAGGAGGATAGCTAGTCCATGTTGGAATAGTGCCTCCTGAGATACTGAAGGACCACAAATTGCTGATATTAGCCTCATGGAGCAGACTGCAACATGAGCTGCATAACACCAGCTGGAGATAATCTTCACCTGAAGAGGAGTAACAGAAGCTCAGGGGTTACTTAGTTTGTCTTTTTCTGCCTTAATGTGTGGACACTACCATTGTAGGAGCATTTAACACATTTGAAAAGTAATGTGCGACTACACCCTTAGTAAATAGCATTGTGGGGGGTGCCAGGTGGTTGTCTCAGTGATTTTGCTATACAACCATCTCTTGAGTTCACAAGTATCATATTGATTAATGTATTTTCTTAACAATCAATTCTTTAGACTTGGACTCAGTCTGAGATTTGAAAATCAAATTCTGTTTCTGGTTTCTGTACCACCATGAGCAATAAAGAGTCTGCACATCAAATTCTGCCTTCAGTTAGACCATGAGTGGCAGTGCCTGCTTTTCCCTGGGCTTTGCAGTGGGATTCCTTTAATTCCAATAAGAGTTGCATAAAGCCCAGTAGAATCTAGCTAGTTCACCATCCCATACTTATGTTGTCCCTGTGGGACTTAAAAAGGATCAAAAACCTCTTTTGGCACTGAAAGGAATAGCTTAGGTCTCCAAACATAACATTTAGAGAGCAGGTCTTTGACAAAGTGCCATTTTAATTGATTTTTTTTCTGTCTGTCGCTTAAAATAATCATTTTTGGATCTTTGGGTACAAAAGCATGTATGGGATAGTGCTATGGGTGGCTGTACATTCTTTAGTTTTTGTGGCTTTAAAAAACTGCTTTCCAGAGGGCAGCTTCTGACCTCCATAAGCGGTTTTTTTATATGATTATTTGCTCAGCTGTCAGGGAAAAGGAATTGATTTAGTTTCCTTTGTTCTTTTTTTCCTAGGAACTAAACCCGGGAGGTTAGTTCTTTCCCTAATCAGCTCCATTTTTCATGTGAACGAAGAGGTTGCATACTTTGATTTTTTTCTTCATGTGGTATTTCTGGATTATCAAGAAGAAAAAGAGTCTTTTACACTAAACCCACCCCCGCACTAATAAATTATTCTGTGAAACTTCTGTAATTCCCTGTTGTAAAAAAGCTTATCATATTTAAAGTATTTCTTGTGTTTTAGGGGCTGGAAATCCAAATTGCAAAAATCGCCATTGTGATGGCCAAAACCCCAAATCCTTCTGCATCCAGGTAAGAATTAAGTGGTTGAGACTTTTTTTTCAGGATCCACACAATTTTAAGGCTCCTCCTCACTTCTGCCCCCCTCACCAAGAAGGCCCCCAGGTTTTGAACCAGCCAAATTACTTGCAGAGTGATGGGATCTCTTGTGATTCGAAGTCCTTAAGTTCAGGTTGGATTAGACAGATATTTATGTTTGGGATGTTTTAGATAGAGTTGGTCCTGCCTTGAGCAGAGTTTGAGTAGATGAACTAAGGTGCCTTCCAGCTCTGTTTGCCTATAATTCTAAAGAAGGAAGATAGATTGCCTGGATATTAATACCAGCAAAACTATATAGAGTTTGCAAGATCAGCCCAGATAAATATAGCTAAACTTCTACCAGGTAAATCTCTACTAAAGTTATGGACAGAGCTTCCATTACCTCAAGTGAGGCAGGGTCTAGGTGCCAACACATATGGAAAAGTTAATTAAATGCGGGCTTTTAACAGATCTTTCATGGCACCTGTTCAGGGAGCAACAAACAGCATAGCATTTCTTTAATAAACCCAGCCATTTTTACTGCAAAATACTATGTATATGTACACAAGAGGGGAATAAAAAAAAAAACAAAAAAGTGATCTATTTGGACAACATTTATTTAAAAACTCTAATCCAGTTTTAAGTGGACTTACTCAAATGCTTAGGTTTTATACCCTGCAAGGAGTCCCGCTGCGAGTACTGTGACTTCACTGTGCAAACTTACATGAGCCAAAATTAAAAAAAACAAAAACACAGCCTTAAAATTGAAGGGTCTTTGCAGGATCTGAGACCTGCATTGAAAATACCTTAACTCTTTCTATTTTATTATGGATGTGTTGTAGATTATGCAATGAATCGGTCTCGTCGATCACATATAGTAGTGCTGGCATTTGGCCATTCTGCATATTTTAACATGAGTGGCCTCACCCATCAAGCTCTGAAATGCTGGACAACAGTGTGCAAAAGAGATTAGGAAATGTGGTGACCAGCAGTAACCGGGGACTGGACTCAGTGACTAAAGAGGTCCCTTCCAGTTGTGTGCCCCAGTATTCTAACAACAGATGTAAAACAGTGTAAAGAATGTAAAAAATAGGATTATTTTCTTAATGCAAAATAAAGATCACACCCTGCCTCTTAAATTTTAGATAGAGTAAGTGGTTGATCTGATTCAAGATGCAAGGGAGGAAGGATGGTATTTTAGGACCAGCAGTGGCTATTTAAAGGTAGAGACTCTATAAAGATGTGGAAGGAATATATTTGCAGCAACACATGCCTTGGATTCCATTGCATTCTGCCTTTGGTAGCTTGTCATTTGAAGCACACATGTAAGTTTAAGCATGCAGATACAATCACTGAAGTCAAGGACAGTGCTCGTGGTCTTGAGACTGCGCATACTTCAGTACTTGGTTGACCTAGGGCTGTAGCATGTTCTTTTTTAACATTTAAAATTGCCATCAAGATTCATCATGTTTTACTTTTGTTTTGATCAGGTACAAACAGCACAGTATGATCTTAGTTCCACTGGACATGCCAGGAATGAAGCTTATTAGACCTCTCTCTGTGTTTGGCTACATGGGTAAGGAAAAAGTAGTAGTATTCATCCATATTTGCCACCATCTTAACACACCAGGAATCTTAGGAGTCACACCATGGGCCACTGGTGCTTCCTGAGTTAGGGGGGCACTTGCCTCCCCTGACTGGACAGTCAGCAACTGCGGGGGGCCCCATGGCCAATCCTGCAGGCCGGGGGGTGGGTCCCCCTGCAGTGGCTGATCCTGCCGACCTGCAACTGGCAGTGGCACGCTGCTGGCACTTCCAAGTCAGTGGGATTGGCCACGGGGTGGGGCTGCTTCTCCTGGTGCACTCCCCGGTTGGCACTGTCATGGGGGCACCAGCACTCTCACCTGCTCCACCCCTGCCCAGGAATGCTGGCTAACAGAGGGTGCACGTGCACCCCCATGCACATGTCACTACTGAGTCATACTGTTAAGCATTACATACTACCTGGGCACCTAAAATACCTATCTAAAATTAGAACAGGTACTGAATGTTTAATTTGTGCATGTTGGCAAACTCTTCATATACACTGACATTTGATTTGTTTTTGTTTACCTCTAGATCATATTCATGGCGGACATTTTGAGATGCATTTTAACAATGTTCGAGTACCTGTCTCCAATATAATATTAGGTAAGCTTCCTTGCTAAATGTCAAGTGACTTTGCAAGTCAATGTCATGGTGCTAACTTCAAGAAATAGTGTCCTTTTAAAAAACTGCCCAACTTATGCTAAGTAACCCTTATAGAGCTCTGAGGGTAAGGAATATACATGATTATTGTTCTACATTTTCAAGACAGTGTTTCCATTAATAGTCTTTTGGAGATAAGTTTATTCTTGAAACTAGTGTCAACTAGCTGACTGTGGCCAGGTCTGTATTTCTTTGCTTCAGAACACACCCAACAACTGGGTTCCTCTCTCTCTCTGTAGCAAGGTACCAACCAGCTACATTTAATCTGTTTTAGCTCCCTGATCTTTGCTCAGCCAAGAAAGCATTTCAAAGCATCTGGATAAAATTGGTCTGTCCCCATACCACAGCTGCAGATGCTACATGATATCACTTGATGAATTTTATTTGCTGGGGCAGGGAGCTACTTTAAGTAAATAGGGCTGCTATACCAGTGGTGCCAAAATTCTTTCTACATCATGGCAGGCTGAAGCAAAGCAAACCCCAGTAGAGCTTTTTCCCCACAAAAACAGGATCTCCTTTCTTCATTCCTTCCAACTATTAAAATGCCAGCTTTGCCTCAGCATCATTCAATACAGAATTCTTACATAGTCCGCAGCCATACCACAAGGAATACAACCAGTTTCTTCAGGACTGGGATGTAGTCATATTGAGTAAGCCAGCAACCAGTGCTACTTACCCCTTTGCAACCTGTGAGAAGATCTTTTTTGTCCCTTTGGCTTGGCTCCAACCCTCCTCTTTGGGTAAATCCCAAGATTTACAAAGCTTTTCCTCCTCGGCAGCAATCTTTCAAAAGTTTTCCTGATTTGGAGCCTTATGAATCACTTAATGTCTAATCTTTAAATCTAACTTCCATCAGTTGTACTCTGGAAGCTACAGATCAAAGAAAAAAATCCCAACCCCTGAAATGTTTAAAATAAGATTGGTAAAGTATTTGGGAAGTAACCAAGTAAATCAAAATCAGCTTAATGAGCCCCTTGAACCTAAACGGTACTAGCAGGAACTAATATAAGCATATGTCTTTTTTGTTTTGTTTTTAACATCTATGCAACTATTAAGAATCAAAAACACTACAGATAAGTTCTATAACCAGACTCCTCTGTAAAAGGGCCTTTAACCAGTATTTGCAATCTAGACATTAACTTTCTTCAGTAGCCCCTTGAAGTATTAAAATGAGTTCAGTCTGAGCATTTGTTTCCCACCTCTCTCCCCTAGGTGAGGGAAGAGGGTTTGAGATTGCTCAAGGTCGGCTGGGGCCAGGCCAGATACATCACTGCATGAAGTCAATAGGTACAGCTGAATCTGCCTTAGAAATAATGTGTGAGCATGCAGCACAGAGAGCAACCTTTGGGAAGAAGCTGTACCAGCATGTAAGCATACTTCCTCATTGTCTAGTTCATGTACAGATTATGAATACCTCTTTGCTTAGTGCAGGAAAAACCTGAAGATTATAATACTCACTGTAGCCGCTGCTACAGGTATTATTCCCTAACCTTCAATTCCCATGGACTCCAGAGACCTTAGGGCCATGTTTTCAGACACTGACCTTCAGTTCTGCAGGCACCAGTATTGCATGCTTCATTTTGTGCATCCTTTTTACCATCTGGGTGTGTTTGTCCCCAATTTGTAGGGCTATTCAGGGACTTGCGTGTCTATATGACCTTAAAATTAATCCTCATAATCATTTACATTTGCAAAAATATAGGCCTGCTTGACATTCGTCTTACTTGGGTGCAGCATCCAAAGCATTCCTTTTCCTGAGGGGAACTGCCAGTTTTGGCATGGCTGTAAATTGATTAAGTTAAATTTGGTTTCTGGTAAGTGTTGAGAACTCCCACAAGTTGTCTCAGACATCAAGTGTTCTTAGCAGTCAGCCAGGCAAAAGAAACATCTGTTTTTTCTTACAGTAAAAGGGGGTGGGAAGAAGGAAGCCAAACTAGTGTTTGGAACAGGTTACAAAGAGGCTTTGTACAGAATAAAATATAAGTGGAAGTATATCACACATTCCCGTTAAACAAAAAAGCTTGGGATTATTGCTTCAAAAGTAGTAAACCAGGGACTGTACACACTTCTTGGAATCACTTTAAAAGGAAGGCAAAATTAGACTGAAAATTACAAACAAGATTGTGGAATATCATCATTGAGCTGGCTTCACTATTTTCACTGAAGCTAAACAGGCTGGATTTATATGAAGGAACATTTTGGCCTTCTGTATTGTAAAAAGATGCAAGGTGGAATCCTAACTTTGTGAATGGCCCAGAAATGTTTATCCCCGACAGGCAGCTTCACAAAAGGTAAACAGTTTTAAAATAGCAGAGGACTGCTAAAAAGATTTGAAGTTACTACAAACCTATTGATTTAAGCATCTGGACAACTTTGAGTACAATACATTTAATAATGCATCAACATAACTAACACAGGAGCAAGTGCCCCAGACACCGAAGCACAACTCTTTCCTAGGTGGTTAGGCAACTAGTAATACCAGTTGGAGAGCACCAAACTAAGGGAAATCAATCCCAGTACATCATGGAACGACTTGGCAGAGAGGTGGTCTTGAGTGGGCAATAAGATGTGCAAGTTGGGAGAGGTAGGCAACAGAAGTGGGGCCCAGAAGAATGGGAAGACTGAATAGCAGCCAAAGGAGCAAGAGCCAAGGAAAGAGCAGCATGCTGGTTTGTTTCTCTCTCTCTTCAAAGACTAGTAGAAGCAGGCTACATAGTAACCTTGGAGGTGCACAACAGAGCCCCTGTTCACTGGGGTCTGGGCAACACTTGGGGAGACAAACTTATACATTGACGATGTTTTTGTCTCTCTAGTTTCAGTTTGGAGTTCTCACTTGAGGACAGGCACGCTAAAAGCAATGGCCTCGTTTTTGGAAAGGCTGAACAACCTCTCCCATAAATTTGGGAATCTAGTTTTGAAAGCTTTTTCCTGGGGCTAGTATCATAGCCAAGAAATTATCATAGCTGAGTTATTCTGGAGATCCAGCAGTTGTTTGTTTCACACTTGCTTTCTATCATATTCTGTCTCTGAAGGAAGTTGTTGCACACTGGATTGCAGAAAGCCGCATTGCTATCGAGCAGGCCTGACTGCTTACCCTGAAAGCAGCCAGCATCATAGACACAGTGGGCAACACACAAGCCAGGAAAGAGGTAACTTATGACCCTTGGAGTGGGGAGGAGGAGGGAGGCAGGGGCAAGCAACCAACCAGTGCTCTCAAGAATCTCTCATTGTGGGAATGGAGGTTGATCTTTCAATTGAATACTTGATCAAAACTAGCCTGCTGATCAGGGATGGCACTTTCACCATATTAACCAAAAGTGCTTTTCGTTTTTTCGTTTGTCAAACTGTCCAATTTCCTCAATTTTGAATAATAAAGAAATACCAGAAGTATTTAAGGTATTTAAACAACCAATTTGTCTCAAATAGAAGGCATTATTCCAAGCAGGGGTTGGGGGGCTTGAGTCTGAAGAGGTTGAGAATCACCAACCTACATCAATTCTGTGGGCCCCAATCATCTTCCAGTTACAGCAGCATAAAATCAGTGGCATCACTGTTTATGGATTAGACACTGCAATGGGAGCATGGCTTCTTTGGTCTTTCCCTGCAACTTCAGATGTGTCAAGGAAACAAACAGCCAGGCCTAGCAAAAAAAATAGAATTGCATTACTGCTTTAAGGCATGAAGCCACTTGTCTTGGCACAAGACGACAACATTTCTGTAATATATCTGTAACTAGAAAGGGCCACTAGAGGAGGGAGTATGGTACTAACCAGCAAGTAGGATAGTCCCCACCATCATGCAGCCATCAAAAAGCTGAAGGCCTGCTTCACTAGCCAAACTAGTTTGGACCCTGGCCTTTCTTCCACCTGTAGTTTTGGTTACTACTATTAATTTCTTTTATAAGTGTTCAGACACCTTGATCATAGTTGGTCATTGTATTAAGTGGCATGGAGCTCTCAATTTTGTGCCAAAAAAGATTAGGATTAAGGGCTATACTTGGATGGCTTAAGAGCAAAATCACAGAACCCTACTCTGGGACACTTTTGTGCATTAATTTGCATTCATTCTGTTCAGGGGCTAAAGGCACTCAAATCTTTCTGCATCAGGCTCTAATGAGACATTCATTCAAATACAGGCAACCCCTGCTTAACACTATTTTGCTATAACTCTCATTTAAAATTGATACCTGATTTCACTTAACACTCAGTGGGTTTCATTGTAACATTCATGGTCTCCATCCTGGGTCATTAAAAACAATTGCAGTAATCAGATACTTTCTGTTTTGCTTAATGTTTATTTCAGGAACCAATTAAGAGCGCTAAGCAGGGGTTGCCTGTGTGGTTCATATTTGATGACCCAGTGGTCTCTTCCCAAATGCAGCTTACAGCAGTGCTGTCAAAAGTAAGCATGGACGACTCCTACCCACTGAGGTTTTTCCTGAAAAGTCAGTGTTAAGTCCCCTTAAACATACAATTCAGCACCTGGATTTGGTTCCATGAAAGATGTAGGGGAAGTGGTGTAAAATTGCTGCATATCCTGTCCTCCTAGTGGTTAGAAAGAAAACAAACCCCTCTATAATGCCTAGTTCACAATCTACCATTTCTTTAAAAAAAAACAAACAGCTATATGCAAAGTTGTTGCACCAAGAGCAGTCCTTAAAGTGGTGGATTATGCAATCCAAGTCTGTGGAGGAGCCGGAGTTTCCCAGGATTTTCCTTTGGCTCATACGTGGAGTAGAATTTTTACCCAAGAGTACCTGCATTTCTACTTTCTAGGGAAGCTGCTTCAAGTGATCAGAGCTTCAGGTGCTCTTGACCTGAATTCCGCCATGACAGACTCGTACAGCCCCAGTAATAAGAGTCTGTCCTCAGATGCAGCATCGTGATCCAAATCCAACTTGAATAAACACAGCATTTTCTACATGATCTCATATTTTAAGTGTTTGTTGATAAAGGTTATGGAGAACCATTATGAATATTGGCCTGAACTCCACAGACTAAGATAGTTCTGTTATCAGCATCAGTCTGGCCAAATTTGCAGTTCTTACCTAAGCAGCAGGGTATACTACGCTTAAGTTAAGCATCACATTAGCATAGCCAGACTGCTTGCAGGACTTGCACCATCTTAGTCATGGTATGCCATGTTGAGGCATTTTTGCACAAATATTAGTGCAAAATCTGATTAAAACCTTCCCCTAAGACAACCTCAGTTTTGGCTCCTTGCTTAACCCCAAGTAACTTAATCAGTGATGCTCAAGTGGGGTGCTCCAGCACCCTGGGATACTGTCAAAGGTGGCATGTAGTGCTAGCACTCTTAAGTGCACAAATACCATTCACAAAAGAAACCCAGAGAGTTCCAATAAGAGCCTAGGATTAGAAACAGTTGGACCCATTGCAAATTTTGAGTTCTTTGCACTAGAAGACTTGCTCTGTTTTGTTTCTGTAGTCAAAATGTGAGCAAACACAAAGGGCTGGCATTTTTTTCCAAGGGGTGCCTAGAGTCTAGGCTGAGAATCACTGATTACAAATCAGTGCTGTGCCTTCCCATCTTCTCCCCATTACAACAGCATAAACTCAAGGGCAGCACTGACTAGGAATTGAACACACAGGGAGCCTGGATTCTTTTGGTCTTTCCTGTAACCTCAGACATGTCAAGAAAGCAAGCAGGCCTAGAAAAAGAAGAGGATTCATTTGAATTACTGGCATTTGGAGGCATGAAGCCGCTTGTTTTGGCACAGGAAGACAACATTTCTGTGATACACCAGTAAATCAGAAAAGGCCTTCAGAGGAGAGAGCATGGTACTAGTCAGCAAGTACCATGCAGCCAAGAGACACAAGGTTTGCTTCCCAAACTTTTCCTGTGAGCTCTTTATTTGTACAAAGGCTCCCACTTCACACAGCCAGATTCAGACAGGATAGTACCATTTTCACCTCCTGAATAGCTGCACGTACTAAAAAGGATTGGTTCCAAGGCCAGCATTGCTTACCAAAACAGCCATCATTGTTTGAACGAGTTGCATGGTTTCACATATTAAAGCAAGCAAACAAGCTATTGCAAAATGGCAAAGCTTTTTCCACTTCTCTGGTGTCAGACTGTCTTGATACTAGCAGGCTATAGAGCCCACCACTGACTGAGAAATTCTTGTTTAGGTTTGCCCTTATTCGGACCCTGCGGATAGCTGATGGGCCTGATGAAGTTCACCTCTCAACAATTGCAAAATTGGAACTACAAGACCAAGCTAAGAAACTGACTGCAAGAATGTAGTGTTTAAGGATGAACCTGTACCCAGGATGATATTGCATCTGCTTTAATAGCCCAGTTTAATCCACCAAATATGAGACTTTTCCCCTGAATTGCAAGAAATAGTAGAGGGAATGATGAAGGTAGTTCAACTCAGTTACGCCTATTTGATTTTCTGACTGAGTGGCTTAATTTGGATTCTGCTTAGATACTGCTTCTCAGGAAAGAGTTGCTAGAAGACCAGCTTAAACTGCTGAGCCAGTGACTTACGGAAGGTTATTTTGGAGTCTTTCCTTGGTCTTGCACCAGCACATTCCTTGTTCACAGTTTTGCTACAGGTGCCTGGAGAAGAATGTAAAGTGATCATCATCATCATCATCTGTCTATACCCACAAATAAGAAGTGCCTTTAAAAACAAAGCCAATTACCTCCATGTTTGCAAAAAATTGAGGAGGTACTAGGGTTTTAGTTTCCACCTATCGCATGCACCTGTATGGTGAGCAACTGCTGCACTCTCCCTTCCCCCAAACTGTGTAGCCGTTTCATACTTTAAAAACCACATACCTTCTAATCTCAATCCTCTTTTTTAAGAATCATGTTTTGATGATCCAAATTCAGTTATACCTATGCTAAATCATGTTAAAGTGAAAAAAAGCTTCCTAAATAAACTGCTGCATTTTTCAAATATGATCAAACCTGTGTGAGCCTCATCAAAAAAGGGAAGATATGGATATTTGCAATGACAACAAAGCATTCTAGTCCAGGATTTATTCATTATAATTGTTTTTAAATAGCTTGGTATTTTGTCCACCCACCAATGGAAAGTGAAGAAAAACAGACTCCTGCTACATTCTAGTACCAAGTCAAAAAGTTGTTATTCAATCATGAGGCACTTAGTTCAGGTAGAGATGTTTGAGTATAGGGAAAGAGCAGTGGCATTAGCTTCCAGCCTCCCATACAATAATGCTCTATAGCAGAATAGTGGTTAGGGTACCAGGTATACTTTACAACTACTTCCTGTGAATGTTCCCCACCCTCTTGCACCTCTATCAAGTCTATTAAAATTGTGCCTTCTCTATAGCCAGCAGTCAGGCTTTTGAAAGCTTCCCATTTGTCCAATTCTGTGGTAGTGTAGTTGTGCCATTTACTCAAGGTGCTCCAATGAACACCTATTTTCATACAACTCCTCCCATTTCTTTTCTGTGAAATATTAACAGAAGTACCATTCCATTATCACCCATGGGTGTAATCGCTGCCAACTTATGATGCAACTGTAGTCAACTGCAGAATTTGCCATTTAAAAAATTGCTTTGGTGTCTGTGGTGCAGGGGGTTTTTGGATTCAAATATCTTTGTTGCCTTTACATGATTCATTCTGGTCTCAGAATATACCATCTGTTTACATGCTAGACCTCCAACTTTTTTCCCTTGCAGGGATTTCAAAAGAAGAAAAATCCATTAAAAGAACAGCTGTGTCTCATTAACAAGGCTCTTTTCCCTTTATTTTAAAATTTTATGTACATATGATCTGTATAATGTACATTCAATATAAAGTTTTTATATACTGGATAGTGTATAGAACATTTCACAATTACACTAGGTTCTTACATAACTTGTTGACTTTTTTTGTTTCATTTTTTGCTGAAGCTTTTTCAATTTGGTAAAGCCAGTTATACATACAAACATCTACCGTTGTTTGATTTCAGGAAGATCATGTTAAATCATTAAGGACATCAGTGAACCAGTGCAGGGACAAACCCCCGAGTAAGTCAAGTTCAATGGAGAAGAGTCATGTCAGACTTGGGGCTGAAGAAAAAAAAAAGTGTCCTTCAGGTGGGGATGGTGGGGTCCAAGTGAGATTTAGCCCAGTTCCTCTAGACTGTAGTTCAACTCCAGTCATGCTAATTCATAAAGTATAAAAAACTAGGAAAGTTTGATTCACAGTCTTGTAAACAAATAAAGGAACAAAAATGTGCTTATGTACAACAAGAAAAAAATTCTTGTGTACCCATTTCAGCTGATCCACAGAGTGCTTTCTTCTTATGCAATAGAATCACTCTTTTTCCTAAAAAAAATATATTCATAGAAAAAAAGAATAACACTGTCGTGAAACAATCAGAGGCAGCAAAATTCATTTCAATGGAGGAGATGGAGGAATGTGTTATTCCTCATCACTGGCCATTGTGCCTTTATGCATCATTCATGGGTATTTCAGATCCCTTAGCTGGCATCTCCCACTTCATGGTCTACTGGGGGTGGTACACTGGGTATTACAGGTGATGTTGTCCCTGCAGTAAGGTAACCAGCGACTCCAGGGCCTGGCAGAATAAAGACAGATAGCAATAGTTAGTTTTGATCAAGATATCAAAATAGCAGTTTAACTTAATTCTGTTAAACTTGTTGGGATGAGGGAGAGAAGGAAAGGGGTTGTGTGCCCAGTGAATTTTCAGGGCTTGCCACCAGAAGCTAAAAAGTCTTCTCTGTCTATCCTAGTCCCTGTAGCGCACATTTTGTAAGGTTTCCTTAAAAACAGGGTGCTTACGGCTAGGAAGTATCTAGGTCTCTTAAAAACGATCAAATGAAGCTAAACACCTAGCAAGTGAGCAGAGAAATGCTTGAAAGCAGCATTATTCATCCACCATCTACCAACATGGAAGAAAGCCAGAGAACTGCCAAGCAAAAGAGAAACCAGTACAGAAATCTGTGGCTCAACTTGTATGAAGGTATTTCACAACAGAAACCCTCCCTCTGGGATTATGCTTCAGGGCATGCCTGGAGGGAGCTTCTATATTCTAGACAAGGCACCAAATTGTCTCACTACCAGGTAATGTACCCCTTCTGACATGCAGCAAAGATCCTAGCAAGCTTTTCAGTTAAGATAAGGAACTCTGTATGCTAAAAACTGCCAAGTCATTGAGCTAGCAAAAAGACCCCTAGTGTTTTAAACTAAAAATTAGGAGAAACAAGGGAGAAGTTCCTGCTAGCTCTCCCATTTAGAGCAGTACAGCATAGGACTAATCAAATATTTGCAAATTAAGTCACTGCTACAAGCATTTTCATACATGAGACCTGAGGCTTGTAAGTAGAAGCAGTGATTCAGGATTAGAAATGAGTACAATATTCCATTCACCTGTGATATTAACAAGGCATCTTGCATGCAAGCCTTTCACTTTTAGTTAAGTTCACAAAATGTAGAAACTGGTCTACTTTCATGGCTATGAAGAGTTCAAGCAGTAAAACAAGAAGTGGAAGCATGAAGTGGACAGCCCAGGTTACTGAGGTGAAGCAAGCTATCAGAAGCTTAAGGATCCATTTTTAAGAGACTGCAGCACTCTGCGTTCTCTGTATTTACAAAGGGCTTTGGTGCCCCCTATCCAAAGAAAAAGCTAATAATTGTCATTTTACAAAATGTCAAAGTTTCCCAGTATCCACCCCCGCTTACTTAAATACTAAGACCTAAAAGCTAGTATATGTCAAGGCTCTTCCCTTTTCACAGCACTGATAACTGCTATTTAACATCTCATGAGCAGAAAATGTCTTTCACGCTGTTCACTTTTGGTACAACAGCATACCACTTTCAGGCTTCCGAAGAACCATGGAAGATATATGTCCATAAGAGGGACAGTCATTGTTGGACAGCGCATTGCTGTATGAAAAAAGCTAGTTGTTTCTGCGTACATACAAAACAGAGGTAGGGGGAGGGAATATTCAAAGGGCACCATAGCAGAGACTAAACATACTAAATCCAGTTCACATGTTCTTCCAGCCTTTCCCTAGAAAATCTTCTGAACAAAAAAATTGTTCAGGAACCATCTGGCAACCAGTTTACTTAACCAGAGGTTCTCTAGCAGAAGAGTTACAAAAAGCAAGATTTAAGTACCAACAGCAGCAGCAGCTTATAGTATTTTGCAATACAGGAGACTACACGCTTGTTTAGATTATATAGCATGCATCTAGAAACAGATTTGTTACTGAAAGTGTCCTGAATGCAACATGCTTTTTGCAAAGTGGTATCTACCTGCTTTAGAGAGCTACACAGAAGTTAGCAAGCTGCCTGGCAGAGCAGATCTAAAGCCCACTTCTGAGGTGAAGGGGACTGCTACCAGTTAGAAGGGAAGGAGAAGACACACCTGAGGGAAGAGAAATAAGAAGCAAGGGAAGTGCAGACAGCAAAGCAGTTTGAAGCAATGATAAAAAGGTAGAACATTGTCAATGTTGGACTGAAAAAAGCTGTAGTTTACATTTCTACAGTGCCTTGAATTCTAGGATCTGAAAGCCCTTAAAAATACAAAAGGAATTTAGCCTGAAGGAAAGTTTAATCTCATTTCTCATCCACCTAAAGAAAAAAAAGAGGAGAACTAGCACACCTACCAAGCCAGCTTACAAAGTATGTTTGCATAAGAAATATTATAGGACTGTTTAGCTTTTATACAAAATGTTTGATTGATAGACTTGATACCTTTATTATTCTATATCCCAACATGGAACCATTAACTATGAGGTTTGATAGCCAAGAAGCTTGTCAAACAAGACTTAAAACAGTGTGGCTTTTGGAAACAGCTGGATTTGTAATTACTCAGTACTGGGCACTCTTCAAGTAGTGAAATAAAGCCCCAGATTGGTTTACTTAGTCATGCTTATATAGCCCCAAACACTAAGAACCTTTAAGGATAGTCAGTCAAACCGATAAAAACTCAGTTAACCGAGAGGGTTTTGAGATTCAGGCAGAAATTTGTGTAGAAGTTTCATATGGAAGTTTCCCCTTCCCTATTGACTCTGTTATTTATACAGTATTAACCTCATAAATCTGGATGTCAAAAATCCAGAATTACTGAAAAGCCAGCACTTTAAAAGCTACATACTCCATCGAGGAGTAGCAGCAGCCAATCCCAGAGGGGGAAGCTTGCATGCAGCATCTGCTGCTGCCATCCTGCACCACCGCTCTGTGTGCAGTCACTGCTCTGGGACTGGCCCAGATAAACGCAGTTGGATTCCTCTGAAGTATTTTGCCTCTTCTTTTGATTAGGCATGAGTCAATTTCCAAAAATCATTTAAAAAAAAGTTTAAGCTCTTCCAGCCATGGTTACTTGCCCAAGAGCTGTGAAGCAGCATGCTTGTATTATTACAGCTGTGATGTTGCAGTAAGATATCCCAATATCAAATAAGCAGCAAAAGTTTATGCCTCTCTGGCATAAAAAAAAACTAAGCATGCTGCTTTTCAGGAGCAAAAGATGTCGTCATTTGGAAAAAAGCATGTAGTGGAAATGAAGTAATACCCAGTTTGATGTCAGACAGCTTTTAAGGGTGACCAAACAGACTTTGGGTTCTACTATGGCATGCTACTAGGAGGGGGATTCAGAACCAAACAACAACTCAAGCCCATTAAAATTAGTAACCAATATCTTCTAAAAGAAGTTCAGATGTGCCAACCAAAGCCTTGCAGCTATAAAGATGTATGTCAGCTCCAGAGACTGAAATAAAACTTGTTGAGAACACAGCCCATTTGCAAAGCCAATGCAGAATTACAGGATAAGTACCTAGTGAAACCACACAGTACAATACATGGCAACTGCAAATTTAAAAGCCAAGAACACTCCAGTACTACAAAAGTTTTTCCTAGTAATTCATTTTACAAAACCATAAAAGCCAGCCTTACATATGTCAAGGTAGCACAATGAAATGGTCACATGACAGCACAAAAAGCCTTCATGATGGAACAAGTTGCACCTGCTAACTAAAAGGAAAAAGAGTCCAAAAGTGTTAGTACTATTCAGACATTTGAAAAAATGCATTTGAATGTTCAGAAGTGATCCGAGTGTTACTGACCTGCAAGGTATCCTGCAGTTTGGGTCTCAGAAATGAACAAGTCATGTTTCTGATCTTTGAAGGCACTCCACACAGAAGAACGAGACAGGATTTCATTTACCTACAACAGTTAAATGCTTATAAATTGGAAGACATTTAATTCTTTTAAAACAATGGAACTGAAGTTGGCGATTTGTGTGCTTAACCCCCAGAAAAGACACATAGAACCCAAACTGACTTAGATAAGAGGAAGGAGCCCCTGACTTCACTAGGGTGAGGTGGGTGGATATACAGGTGAGCTTTTTATTAGCTTGTATTTCTCCATTGTGCTCTGCTTCCCCCGCAACAGCCAAGCAACTAGGAGGAGACAATGCTACTAGCTATGTGCGTCCCACCCCAGATTTAGCCTGAGATGCCAGTCCAGATAAATGGTATAAGAGGCATCCCAGCTTCAACTCTGGAGCTCTTTTTAATACAGCTTCGAACATGGCCAAGAGAAAAGAACCAAGAACCACAGGGATATTAAAAAGATCATCATTATATTGTGTGCAAGCCACAAACATTGCCACTGGTTAGAGGAATGTGCATTTCTTGGGTGATATTTAAATGTCTTTTCAAATAAGTCAGTGCTTCCAAGCAGAAGACTTCCTTAAGAAGAATCTTAAGATTGTTTTAGGCTGCAACTCTATAGACCCTGTCCTCAGAGAAATGACTTGTGAATCAAGTCTACCAACTTTAGAATTTCACCCGTCAAGCCTTTCCATCATAGGCAGCTATGCACGGACTGATGTCAACGGCTTGACTTCGAGATAAATCTTGCCACTTAATGTATACATGCAGAAAAACCTCAGCTCGAGTGCTGCAGGCCAGTCGAGATCACTCACCTGTTCCCCATACTGTAGGCTGCGAGTCATAGACTTCAGGGTTTTAACAATCTGAGCCTTTGTGGCCGATGGGCTTTCCAGATTTTCAAGGCCAACACCTTCAAGCAGCTTCAGCAGGTATGGGACCAAATCTGCTTTTAGAGCCTACAATGCAGAATCATTTAGGGATATTTAAAATTCAATTGGCTGATAACATTTGAATGTACATTCCCTTCTTGTGCCATCTCAGAGATTAGCAGTGTGCATAACATAGGCTTTTCCCCTCCTGGGTTGTTGCCTGGGAAGTTACAGTTTGTATTAGCAACTTATCTTATTCATGGTGTAAGACCAAGTTAACAAGAGGACTGTTAGTCCAGCACTAGACCGATGTGGGGAAAATGATCTCTAACCCTCCGACAAAAATCACACCATGCTCAGAGAAGTGGGATATCAGATACTGCAAGCCAAGAAATAAGGCTGGCTTCTAACACTGAAAGGAAGTGCAAAGGAAACCTCTTGAAGTGACTGTTGTATAGAGTGGGTGTAGAGGTGGCAAAACAGCTTACCTGGGCTACTAAATCATTTTGCTCCTTTTGAAACATTCGATTAAGTGCTTCACAGGCTAGACCGATTGTATCCGATCGCTTTTTCATTCCATTCATTAGAGGACCGATGGTCTCAAGTGATGCCATTGCTCGAACACAAAGCTACATAAAAAAGAAACCAAAATATGCATCTAAAGATCAAGCAATAATTTTTTATAGCAGTAACTTGTAGCATAAAACTGCAGATCCACCTTTTCAATATTCCTTCCCTGTTTTAGACTCAGCCATGATGGCAGCAGGCACCAGTTGCTGTTAATTTTTTTTTACATCATGCTTCTCATGATCAGGATGAAATAAGCTATTTGCTATCCAAGTCAGAAGATTAAAGAAAAGAGTAAGCATCTATGGCTAGAAGCTACAGTGAAGGAGTGTAGCATCCTGCAGGAGAAATGTTATGAGCCCTGGAAGATTTTTACCTCTCCAGGTCAATAGGGTGACATAAGCTTACACCTCCGCATACCTTTCAAATAAAACTTCAAATTCAATACCTCGTTATCTGACAGTATGTGTATGACACGAATGGCACTTTTTGGAATGGCATTGTTCTTGTGATTCAGGGCCTGGATAATCTTGGGAAGGTGACCAAGTGGTGGAAGTTGATCTGCTAGCTGAGGCTGAGCGCTGAAGAGGCACACAGTTGCTGTTGTTATTGTTTCTAAGGTTTCCCCCTGTAAAACATGCTGGTCTTGATAAAACAATTTAAGGCATTTCAGATCAGAAACAGACAGTATCACTGCATACAGTTTTTTGGTTTTTTTTTTGTAGCTTAAGTTTAATTCAGAAATAGTCTTTGGACGATATTCTAGACTGCTCACAGATGTTTAAAAACAAGCAAAAATACCACTAAAAAAAACAAACCTGCAGGATCCCATGCTGATCCTAGTGCATGCCCAAAAGATGTACTGCATGGATTGGACTCAGCTCACCCAACATCTGTATAGATTGGGCATTTTAATAGGGCTTTTGGCACTTATCTAAAGCTGATTCAACTGGCTATTATACAAGGTGCCAAAGCAACCCACTCAACCACCTGATCTATATAGACACTGCGGAGCTAGGTTGAACTAACGTGCTATAAAGCAGGGGCAGGCAATTATTTTGGGCAGAGGGCCACTTACTGAGTTTTGGCAAGCCATCAAGGGTTGCATGACAGGCAGCTCAGGGCAGATGAATATTAAAAAAAAAAATTGAGGGGCCCTGCAGGCCAGATAGAATGGCCTGGCAGGCCACATCCGGCCCCCAGGCCACATTTTGCCCACCCCTGCTGTAAAGGAACCAACAGTCCAGTGAAGCGTGTTTTGGTAAGCAGGCCTAATGTCCAAAATTGAATGAAACCCAATATTGCTCCAAGAAAAACTGGATTCATTTGTTTGCAGGAGTGTGCGCACATGCTCACTAAAGAGCCACCCCCACAGAAAAAACTCAAACTAGATAAAAAGTGAAGCAACTGAACATGACTGACTATCTAGACCAGTGGTCTCCAAACTTTAAATTGTGCACCCCTATCGGAAAAAAATTTGAGCATGCATCCCCAATATATGTATATTTATTTGACATACAGACTGAGTGAGGGCTCCAGTGTCAATCTGTATATTAAAAATATTAATAAAGCTTAATTTTTATTTTTTTAGATAAAAATATATAAATAGAAGTTCTAATATTTTCTTCCCGCACTCCAATGGATCATCTTGCGTACCCCCTGGGTACATGCACCCCACTTTGGAGACCACTGATCTAGACAAGGGATCAAAGTCAAATTAGAAATTTAAGCATAGAGTACTTAACTGGGGGGGAGGGAATAACACAACACAAACCAAACCCAAATTAACTTAATGCCTTAGTGGCTCAGTTTTCCTGTGCAGTCTGTACCCACAACAAGATGCTTGAACAGCAAGTATTACTAGTTTTTGTCCACCTAGGTCACAAAAGACTGATGGGCAACTTCTTACCTTTGACTAATTTGTTTAAGCACACCTGAGCTAGCACTGGAAGTAAAATGGTTCAATTAACGCTCAAGGAAAGCCATTAGGGCACGAAGCTTGGCATAGGCCAACTACCCAAATACTTACCCAAGGTCCCAGATGAGAACCTGCAGATAGGTTTTGCAGTCTTCTGCATTAAGTGTAGCACCATGGCCACATATCCAAACTAGCTATTTTTGACCAATTAGTTATGTGCATGAGCTGCAGTCATACCTACATTTAGTTTTGTTGTTCATTTACAGATGCAGTTTCCAGCCTCCTTGTAATATTCCCTGAACACCACTGAAGTGAATTGGCTTATTCACCGTTTAGTTTCAATTGAAACTAATGATTTTGTTCACCCCACGAGGGTGAGCAAAATTAAGTAATTATAATTTTGGATACAGTGGATTAATCAAGTTACTCCAAGCCAGTTCTAGAGTGCCTATGGAACTGTACACAGTGCATGGAACCCATGGCACAGAACAAAGACCCATTTCTCAGCAGCTTCAAACATTTTTCCTGAAAATAAAAGTTTCCCTGTTAGTTGCGCTAGACACTTCTCTCCAAGCCAGCCAGTGTTACACACTTGAAGAAACTGTTTGGATTCGCATAGATTTGCCTACTTCTGCATTAAGTAGTTTTTAAATGGAAGAACAGCTCGGGAAGACGACAAAAGCAGAAATCAGTTAAATCTTAAGAGTAAGAGCTAAAAAGTCTTCTTACATGGGGGTTGTTTTTCTCCAGTAGTTCAGTAAATTTTTCCAGCAGTGCAATAAGAAATTCTCTAGGTTTCCTTAGAACCCAGGCCGGCTGGGCAATGAAGATTCTTAAGAAGACTCCCCCTACTGAAAGTTCACCCTCTGCTTCACCATACACCACAGCAAAGTCCTCAGGCAACTGCGAAGTGGACAGGAACAGGGAGTTACATTACAGCACAAGGAGTACGGCCTCTTAAGAGGAAGCAAAGAATAAACTTGCAATCCACTTACTCGTTTACTACCACAATTATGTTAAATAAGCATTGTACACACCAGAATAGAGCTGAGCACAGTTAACCTCCATTTTCTTTGATCTGATGCATGACAGAAGTTTGACTGGAAGTTTGAATTAAAGTGAATTTTTCCACCAGGCTCAGCAGTTTACATTCTCTCTCACTACACCAACAACAAATGCAAATCACAGCATTAACACAAAAAAATTATTTGCTGTGCAGTTTAACCAATCCACTTCTACATTTAGTTGCATTTGAAGACTCAATAAGCCATCTTCTTTTTAAATGGTTTCAATTTCTTGACACACTGCACCAAGTGTTAGGAAATGCTCAACTCCACATTGGAACCAAATTCTACCTGTTCAGGTATTTAAAGTAAACCAATGCAAAGGTGTAGTTAATTTTCCTACCAATTACTTTTTACTCTTTCATTGTCTTAAAACAAGTTAAAAGAATGGATGAACTTGAAAACTGTAGGCTCCAACAACTGCTTTATTTACTCAAATTCAAGATGAGATTCCCCCCTCATCAACAACATGGAGGGAAAAAAAAACAAACCACCCTTCATCTTACATACATAGATGAGGAAACCTCATTCAATACATTGTCTATCATTAAACTGCTGCCAAAAGCAGCATGTGCTCAGTAATGAAAACTAGCTAGGAAGTTGATTAAATGCAGCCAGCACTAAGCACAACTGAAAAAACCAACCAAACAAAAAACAATGAACAAAACCATGGACCATATATATGTTTGAGCAAACATACTAATGGGAACCATGTGCATGTGTGTTGGGGTGGGGGGGTAAAGAAAAGTGGGCAGTTGCTTCCCCAGGAGGGAACTGGCACAAGGCCTGGAGGTATTGCAATACCAGGCCAGCCAGCACTGGGAGAGCCACAGCCAGTCCCTTACCCTCCCATTGGTATAAAAATGGCTGATCTCAGCCAAAAGGCTGAGATGCTGATGGGAACCTATAAGGATAGATTAGTGCAGCCCAACTAAATAAGATATATGGTAATGCCCATTCCATGCAGTCCCCCTCACCACTGACTCTTATCCAAGTCATGGTAAGCCACTATACTGCATACATTTGGATTTCCTCTTCACTCCCACAACTGAGCTGCACCCTTTTCCATTTCCAATTACTCCCATTTCTTCACCCACCTTAAATGTCTGGCAAGCACCACCAACAGACCCCCAAACAGTTGACCTAGGATCTGTTGCCCCCCTCAGCCCATCCACATGAGGTACAGCCAGATTAGGCTGCCTGCACCCCACCTGCATATAAAATTTCTGGAGGATCCCAGGACTTGTGACAAGAACACCCAGTTTCAGTTGGGGAGGGCGTGGAGGAGGGTAGGTATATCTGGAGTGTACACACACACACACACACACTCCTAAGATGTGGAGTCACCATAGCTTGAAACTGTTGACTCTATTGGGGTTCAGCCCAATTAACTATGATAAAATTATGAACCTTTTGGCTGTGGACTATCATGCATAGTTTGTACTATGCATAAGTAGGTACAAAAGGATTGCTAAAAAGCATGTTTATGCAGCAACTGTTAAAACTTGCAGCAGTTTCAAGAAGTTAAATGCATTGAGTTAAATGAATTGAGTCTATGGGTACTTGTAGCATTCAGCCCACGTACAAATTACTTGATACATGTTTATTTGAAAAGGTTAGTTTCTAAAGTTTGCCCCTCACTTATGTGCTCAGTGAGTGCACCATCTGACAGTAAGGGGCAGGGGGATGCACTATTTGCCACAGACGGAAATTTTTTATTTATTTATTTTTTTTACTTGGAAGGGGGAGGTAGTGGGAGGGGGACAAAATTCAAAGCAAAACTTCCAATAGTTAGGTTCTATACCTGTAAAATTATGGCCAATTTATAAATTTTTCATATGCAGAACGGGGGGGGGTCATCTTATTTTGAGTAAATATGGTAGATCTGGAGTAGAAAGTCTCATGTCCTACTATTACTACAAACTTACAATTTTGTTCTCGTTTCCTAAAGCTGTTGGGATACTGTTGACTTTGAGGTGAAGATCAATATTCTTAAGTGAGTCTGTTGGTTGTGTATTCTGTCTCAGCACTGAATTCTATAAAGCGTTTTGTATCTCAGTTCTGATCATTGTGAACTCTTCAGAACACCTGAACTCAATATTAAGTTCTCTTCTAATTTAGTTTCAGAACCAAGTATACATTTGTAGCCTGGTCTCCACATGTCAAGTGTTTGGGGGAGAGAGGGCATGGGGGCAAGGGTGCATGCAATAAATTTCACATTTCTACTTTTTCTGTCTTTATATTTTGAAGTCCCAAGACATGTACTTTTGCTTTTACCTTCCAGTTTGTGTCAGGGTTGTCCCTCTGGAGTTTAAAGTGCCTTTAAAAAGAGAAAGAATACACTTTAGAAAAAAACCAAATGTGTTTAGTTCCACTAGTACTGCAGAAAAGTAAATTTTGGCTCACCCATTCAAAACTAAATCCTATGCCTTCTAATTCTCTCCTTATCATGGATCATTGTGCTAAAACTGTCAGGTTTGAGAACAGCTTTACTTAGTGGCTTTAAAGAGCAAGCAGGCTAGAGTACCTCTTTCATCCCCATCTAGGCTACAGATGGGGATCTAGAAGTTACATGATCTACCTCACTTTGTGGCCTGAATAAAAGGAGGATTGTTTAAAAGTTTGGTGGAGTTTTTTCCCCTATCTTTATACCACCCCATCCCCTTAAAAAAAGGGGGACAGATTGCTAGGATTTTTGTAGGGACTAAAACTAAACAAGCTTCTCTCTCAGGACATATGCATGTCATTACACAAAAAAGTCTACATACTGTAGCATCATTTCCCGAACTGTTGTTGATACTTTCTCCCTGGAGTTGTCGTTCCAAATTAACTCAGGATTTTCATGTGTTCCTTCAAAAATGTGAACAGCAGCTTCAGGGTTGTCTCTCATGGCATCCATGAAGACCCCAGGTAGAAATTTTGTTAGTGTAATTCTAACCTACAAAAAAGCAATCCCAGAAGCAGTTAAACCTAGTGAGATCAAGTTCTGGAAAAAAAGTTCAACTCAAGTACCTGTATGCAACTGATCCGAATCCACTGCATTCAAGACATAAATCAAAACCATTAAAGCTAGTTTCAGTCAGTAAGATCCAGTGTACAATCCATAATTAGTCTAAATACAGATAACTGACAACAAAACAAAGCTGAAATGATGCATCAAGGTGACCGATGCCACTTCTAAAAAAAAGTTGAAAGAAAATTCCAGCCGTAAGCTTAATATCAAATTGTTTAGTTTAAAGTTTGTAAAACTATAGAAGAAAAGATCCTTTACGAGTGGCTTTCACTGTTAGGAACACCCAGCTGACCAGCTATTTAAGTCTCCCTTTAAATCGCCTCTTAAAGGCTTGTTTTGGTCCACACTGCAAGCCAATTACTAGGGATAAAAGCATTGTGGCACCAAGTCTGTATCCGCTCGATTTGTGTATAATGCATATTGCCGATTATTCTTAGTCTAGACTTTAGATGAACTTCCTTTGAAAGACTGAACATATTTTACCTTATTATACCAAATATTGCAATGGAGGTTTGAGAAATTCAGCTGATATAGATAAGCTACTGAGAAGGGAAGACATTAAGTAATGTTGTAAACCCCTAAGATAGGGAGAGCTCCTGGGCAGATAAATTTATATTATTCATTCTAAAATTGAAGCCACTGAATTGCTTTACCTTTTTTGAATAAGACATTGGAAGGACAGAGTCCTTCCTAAAAAGGCTCCAGTGTAGGCATGTTAATGTGCTCTCACTTACCTTTGGACCTACTAGCTTATCTGCAGTCATTTTGGCAAAAAGCTCTGCTGTCTGGGCTCGGACTTGGGGATGAGTCGAGTTGCAGAACATGTCTAATAAGTAGATTAAAGCACCTGTGGGATAAAATGGGGTTAGGCAGATATTACTCATCGCAGTAGTGAGAAACCAGACTCTACATCATGCTAAATAGCAGAATACAAACTAACGAATGACTATCACAGCTCTGCAATGGACTTTTGATCTTAAGAGTCTATCTTCAAATCATTTGAACAGGAAAGGTTACTGTACCTTTTGCCATTGCTTCTTTAATTATTTTTGTACTAGACGTCAAGGCATACAGTGTTTCAAGCACAAGCTGCCGACCTGTCAAGATTAACAAGCATTAGAAACTGTTCTTACTGTTGTGTTTAGTTGGATACTACTTAGACTAAACAATTTCTGATGTTGACAAGCTTACTAGAAGGGTTAACAGAACTACCTAGGCCAAGAATCTCAGTTTTTCCCATTTAGACACTGTTACAAGCTTCACAAATGCAGGTAGAGAACATGCAGCCAATACCAGGATATGGCACACCACCTTGTTTAAAAAATATTCCCATTTTAGAATGGATTTCAGGAGGTTTTTACAACGTATTATTTGCCATGAAAACAGCAGAGTCTAGGTGATCTTGAGCATGTTACAGAACTTGTGATTCAGGTAAAAAAAACCACACTATTTGCAAGTCATAGCTATTACACTGTTACTTTTACCCTCTCACTTATGCACTTTTAATCCAAATCAGGTTAAGAGAGCAAATAGTCATATTCCAGTCAGTTTTCACTAGTTAGTCAAACTTTGTTTTTTCAGAGCTCAGAAGACTATGCAGTACATACTTGAAGGCAGTGAATGCAGGAGGGCCAGTAAGTTGGAAAGAACCATTGCCTCAGCAATGTTGTTGACACATTCATGGTTACTAGTCACTATGTTCACTACCTGCAAAAAAAACCCAACAAGAGTCATTAGAAAAGGAACTCTCCTGGCTTAACTGTAGAATTAAACTGCTTGATGTTTGTAAGAACAAAACGCAATATTTGCATTAAGAACATTTTCTTGAGGCTCCATGGCTTAGTCTCTAGATTTGGTATGGACATATGGACTTATTTTTACTTCTGCCCCCCAAACCACTGTGTGTATTTTATATATAGGACAGGTAACTACATTTCTATGCCCATCTCTTATCCATCTTCTTTCCCCCTCCCTACTCCAGTGCAGTGACCATCACTGTATCCAGATACAGCATTCAACTTCACCATGGAACAAGTGTGGTTAGTACCTGGAAACTAACAGAAACCTTCACATTTGCACTGCAATATTTTGAAACCCAATACTGAACCTAGTTTATAGTGCAGAATGGTGTTGACTCAGCATTACATTACCTTTAGGCTATTAAGGTACTCCTAAACATTTCTTAGCAATTAGGGAAAGCTAGGAACCATTGAAAAAAAAAGGTAATATAGGTTCTACTTTGTTTACCAAATGAACTTGAACCTGTTAAGAGCTGAAAAATTGAGGGGTTTTTTTTCTCCTTTTTAGAACAGTAGGACACCCTATATTCAGGCATTGCTATATAAGAATATTAAACTTCAATTACTGGTCAATTTCTGAAGGAAACAACAAATCACTGCCCGATTTTGGATGTAAAAGATTCCTAATAAAAGCACAGATATAACCACCGAACCTACCTACATCTACTTGGCTCATCATGCTGACTACATTCAGCATTAGTACTATGTACTATGGTTGGGAACAAGGAATGTTGTGCAAGCAATTTTCTTTACTTACCTCCAGAGCCAACTGCTGCACCTGACCTGCTCCATGGACACGCAGAAGGGAAAATATTAACTTAAAGTGACCTATGCATTCACATTCAGAACCTACAGAAGAAGAGAGACATGTTGTTTGCCCATTTGAAATAAAAGCCTAAAATAGCAGCCAAATCATTCTTGTTACGCACAGAATGCCTTTGACTAAGGTCTGGGACACGGGAGTCTTTTGTCTCTAGTAACTAACACAGGACATTCTGGTTCACCACTTAACTGGTTCATGACTTATTTGAGCTGTGGAAGCCTCAAGCCAACACACAGTATGTGTCTCCTTGCTTTGAAATAAGTATAGGTTTAAACTTTGGTTTCCAAGTGCACACAGCTGCTCAAGTAACAAGGGAAAGACCACAGAATTCACTCTCAAGATGGCAGGAAGCAGCAAGCACATGCCAGACTTGATAGTTTGTGCGTTTTCCTGGTAATATACATATGCATCTGCATGACTAACTTAAATTCCCAGGCACTTAGAGCTGCTTAATCTTTCAAGTCAATTGAGTTCTCACAAGAAGCTTCTTAATGTACTTGCCAAGTTGGATCCTACCTGGGTTGTGTTTTATGACATTTCTCAGAGCCTCCAAAGCCATTTCAACCCTCCGTAACCGGTCTCCATGTTGATTAGACTCTACTTTTCCAGTCTGTGTTATCGCCATTAACGTGTGAAGGTACTGTGCCTGTGAGCCTATGTAATCCAAAAGGCTTGCAGCAAACGCCTTTGGAAGCTTTGAAATGAGACAGTAGTTAGTTAAAATCAGTTAAGACTCTTCAGCCAAAAGGCTTTGTGTTTTAAACAGTGAGGTACAATAAAGCTCATACTGAAAGAATGAGTATGAAAAGCAAATTTCCAAAATTCAGGATGTCAGCAGTTAATTTATTTTCAACCTTTCTATGCAAGCACCACCCCCCCCCCCCCATTTTAGGGAAGTAGTAAACACCAGGTGTCTTTGGCAGGTTGAAAGTGTAGGCATTATAAAGTTGCCATATACTCATAGCAGCCTTCAATTCCTGGTGTAAATCTAGAGCTCACCGTCTTCTGTGCATCTCATTTAATTTGTTTAATGAAAGTTAATCATTGATCAGGATAAGCAAAAGCCATCACCTTGGTCATTAAAAAAGTGAAACAAAAAAAACTTTCCACCCCTACCCCCACAAAAAGCATAGGCTTCAAAAAAAATTGTGGTAGCAAGAAGTTAAGCAGCTAATACCAGCATCAGCCTGCTAGTATGCAGAGTTTTAATAAAATCTATTTTGCCAGTGTGACAAGTTTTATTATGATGTTAAGTTACAGGAGATGTAGATGTCCAGAGCTTACACTGTACTAGAAAAGTGCGTTTATGTACAAAAATGTCCTGCAATGCAAGCTTTGATACCCTTCACTGTTTTATTTGGTAGGGAAAACAAACAAGCCTTAAATATCAACTTGTTTCTTTTGCCAACTGGAAAACTAGCAGAATCTCACCTCTAGCTGGAAGGTAGGGACTTCATTATAAACTCTAACAAAAATCTCCCCCACAATAAGTTCTTTTGCATGGTCATTGAAGACAAATTCAGATCCGTAGCTTTTGTCACAATCACCCTTAAAAAAAAAAAAAGGGAGGGAAGAAAGATTGTTATTTATGAAAAGTTACCAGATTACATTAGATGTCGAAGAGCAGCTAGTACAAATAAACAGCAGCAATTTTACTGTTTCCCTAGGAAACGCAGGGGAAAAAAAATATCAAAACTAGAACTTTATGCAGAAGAGTCAAATTAAAGATAAAGAGCTGACAGATAAAAACTTCAAGTTAGCTAATTAACGATTCCTACTTGGCGAGACACTTGCAATTGTATTAGCAATTTTTGTACTAAATTTTTAGAACGCCACTCGTCCTTCTGCCCTGCCTTCTACATCTGAGGCTAATTGGTTCAGGGGCATGAACTTTTAGCCAACCTACTTCATCAGGTATTAGGAGAATAGTAGGAAAGACTAAAAACTTGGTTGTTGCCCACAAGATATCATGCCTCTCTGAACCAGTTGGCTAAAATGGTGCCATCCTGCCTTACCCCCTCATGGTTGTCTGTAGATTAAACAGCCCTAGCCACCTCAGCACTTCCAGAGTGATTATCAATGAATGAATGTTTGGATTGACTGACACTCGCATGGTAGGATGGAAGTACAATATCATTAAAGAAGTTCTCTATATATGTGTGTATATATATATATATCCCAAAAAAGATTTTTTTTAGGAGTGCCTTACTCTTTTAACCATGCTTTCTTGTTGCGATTCCAAGAATTCAAGTAGTTCAGCTCTTGTCCCATTGTTCCAGATCAAGTAGGGGTTCTCTGTGTTGCTGTTGAGCATCTTCAGAATCTAGTAGGTGGTATAACGAGTTAAAAAGCAAAAACTTAATATCAAAAAGTAAAATTCGAAGTCATAATTTGCCAAGGAAAGCTCATTTTTCTTTTCCTTGTATAAGGCTTTCATAAAAACTACTAAAAATTCAAAACAGCCACAGGTTCAAGGCCAAGGTTCAGATACCAGAAGCCTGCATGCACAACACAAATACATATTTTGCACTAATAGTTGTAGGAGTTCTCCACCTGGGCTTTCCAGAAGCACACAAGTCCATACAACCTTCACCACCAGTGAGCTAATAGTAAGCCAATGCTTCCTGTCTTTGGAGGCAGATCTCCTGCTCCCTCCTTTCCCCTACATGTTGTGAACCCCTCTTCACATTTCAGGAATAAACCCTACCTAGCTTATTTGTCCTTACTCCTCAACCTTCCTCTTTATTCTAGATAAAAAGCCTACTTAAAAGTTATCACATTCCTAGCAAAGCTCCAAGTACAAGGTATAGCACTGCTGTTGGGGCTGCCACCCTTTTTTACTCTGGCACAATGGGTAAGAATGATGATCATCCAAAGGCAGGGTGTCTAGCAGAGAAACTCCCCCACCCATTATTTCATTTGCGGTACATAAACATCTGCTCTTTACTGCAAAGTACTACCTAGCTCTCTATGGTTAAGCACTATCTAGGTCAAGGCCATTCCAAGCCTACTCATACACCACTCATTCCATTTTTACCTCATTGGTTCTTCACCCGTTTTCTAAGAAACATTTTTTCAGAGCCCTATGAAAGAGGTCTTAAAACAAGAACATCTTTGCTCCAATTCTACATTCGTTCTTGGATCAACAGTTCAATATACAACACTATCACCTTATTTGCCCCATGATTCACTCTGATCATTAGCCTCCACTGCTGCACTTTTCTCCATTATTAAAAAAAGGAGAAACACCACCCTGGATTTTGCCCCTTTGTTTTTTGGCCTCATACTGCCTGCCCACTACTTGAATTCCTTACTCCCATTTTTGTCCTGCAAGTACTGTTCCCCTTACATTAGTTTGCAATTAAAAGATTGGGGTATTTCACTTCTGCCTGTAGTGTTTAAAGAATTCATGATCACTTACTGCATAAGTTTCTCACTTGCCAACTATAAAAAAAAAGTAATTTAGTTGCTTTTCCACTTGTTACACTTCTCAGTAATCAGCCTGGCCTAGATGTGCTTGGTAGGCAGTGTCAGATATAGTAATTACTAGGAACATATTAAAAACACCAGCATTTTTCATCTTACTTCAGTAGGAGTGACCACAGAAAGTTTCCTTGCAACATAAGGGGTCAGCATTCCAGCAAGGCTTTTTCTTATGGTGGGATTTTCAGGTGTAGCTTGTTCTTCAGACAAATACCCTCCAAGACGACTCAAAGCTAGAAGACTAAGTTTGGCAAGGCTGTTGGCTACTTCCTGTTAACAAAACAAGACACATTAACAATTTAAATATTTGAACAGAAACCTGAAGTACGCTGAGGACTTATCTATCCTTTTTAAAAAGTTAGCCTTCAAAATAAGTACCCGTCAATGTACATAAACATGCTTGGACTAGCTTCCTGGTTCTGCAGTGTTGATAACAAAAGAAAAAAAAAAAATCAAATCAGCATACATTTTGTAATGGGAGTAGGTGCTTCAAACAAACCCCAGCAATGTTGAGTTCTAATAAGTTCAGCTACTTTAGGTAGCAGAATCTAATGTTTTTTTACTTCTGGCTGACACTAGTCAATGATTATGTAGAAAGCGTCTCATGGTGATAAGGCTGTCCTATAAACTAGGGCATTCTGACAAGTACATTTTAAAAAAAGTTGGAAAGGATTTGACAAATAAGTTCTCACCTTCAGTTATTTTCTGAAATTTAACTAAAATTCTAGTAAGTAGGGCATGTAGTACAGCTTCTGACAAGAATAGGCATGATGAGAAATAAGTCTGAGTATTCCTGTAAGAATAAATCATCAAAAAAGGTAGGGACCCACTTACCTCATGCCAAGACTAAGCCATTTGCACAGCTTGCTCACAGTATAAAGGGCTGCAGATTGATGAAGCCCCATCCCTTGCTGCTGATTAAAGGAGAGGCCCTGCTCCTCACCAAATACAGTCATTACATCTCAAGCATGCGAGTGGCTGCAGGGATTGCCATGCTGTCTAAAGCATCTCAGCAAGGGCTGGGAGATTCTAAAAGAGCATATTTTATAAATACACTGGGGTTTGGGATTTTTTGGGTTGATTGTGGGAAATTGTAGCTGATGGAATGTTTCCTAGAGATTCCAGATACAGCTGAATTTTGCAATTTCTGCAGAAACCACAAAACTTCAAATTAAAAGTAGGTCCCTATCAATAGGTACTCAGAACTTGAAGTTCTGGATGGTAGCAAGGCAGCGAGATTACTTATTCCAAAAGCGAAGTATTAGAAGCCTAGGAAACTCAGTAGTAGTAGTAGTATTAGTGGACTTCTAAGCATCAAGATATGGCAAAATTCAAAATGGGTGTACTTCAGTTTTTTTCTGCTTTGTATTAACTGAGATATTCTATTATTGCTACTGGCTATATTGACATCATAGTTTTGGACAAAAATTACAGTCAACTTGTCTGGGACAAAAAAATCAAGTTATCTTTCCCATCTCCACACAATTAATTATGCTCGTTTCTGGGATAATTAACGCACCCCTTTCATTTCAACCTTAAGAACATTAAGTCTGACTTCATAGGTGAACTTCAAGGTCAGTCAAAATGTTGTAACTATGCATTTCTAATCATTTGGTTCTGTGAAGCATCAACCAGTTATTTAAGTAGTACCCTAGCTGCTTTAGTCTTCCTAGCCCTTTTACCATCCTTCTTGTCCTTGAGCCATTTCTGAGTGTCATTGAAAATACAAAAAAAGCTACATAAGTTTATTCCATCTTTCCAGAAACTAGGCAAAGTCTTCCTATTGTCTCTCAACAAGAGCAGAGCCAAGAAAGATGTTCCCTACTGTAACCATGAAGTAGAAAGGAGTATGTAATTCTACCGAGAACAGTGAGAGGTGGGAATCTATCCTCTTTAAAATATAACTGTCATGGAGGGTTCTTTGTTTTTAAAGAAAAAAGCTACCATCCCCAATTTTACAGAAGCAGAGAAAAAGAAGAGGTGAGATTCAGTTTACACTTAAGCCAAAATACATTTTAGAACCAGTGATATTGGATGCAAGCATCTTAAATAGGTTCATATTGGTAAATTAGTCATTTAGGAGTTAAGTGACCAGAAAAATCATTCTGTATCACAGTCCTGTCACTTAGAGGATATAGTGAAGCTACAGTATGCAAACATTTCAACCTTAACTACCGTATCACAGTTGACTCACCCATCTACTGAAATATATATTCAAGACCTGCTCTCCAAATAAAATGGTAATTAACCTATTAACCTATGTAAGCATTATTGGTCAGGATTCATACTACACTTCAAAGAATGGTATGTACTCACTCAACTTTCAGGTTAAGAAGGTGAAGATTAAGCTTAACATTACCTGTTGATTAGAATCTTCGCTCTTCTGAATACCACTCTCTTCTAGTGTATAATCATAGTTGAAGAGGTAACCAAGCAAATACCACAAAACTCCAGCTTGAAACAAGTGTGTTTGTAGCCAGTAATCCACAGCAAAGGAGCTGACACATTCTACTCCCAAGGAAGCTACTCGTGGAATGCTCTGGGAAATGAAGGAGGACTGGTATTGAATACATTTTTCATGACTGAGGAAAGCCAACCTAGAAAGAATCGCTGAATGATCTACCAATTCATGGAGTCCATAACAATCTTCCTGGCTTTAGAAGAAAGTATTTTTGCTTTTATTCTTTTATCCACTTAAGTCTGGCAGGTGAAGAGGCCAGTGCAAACAGACTGAAATTTGGAGTCTAAGGGTGTTTAGGCAGGTGGGGCAGCTCCAAGGAGCTGCTCTAATTAAAGTGCCCAAAGCATCAGCATCCTCGTGGTAAAAGATGGCAGTGGGGCACATTTGAGGTTTAGCTAAAGCAGGCCTGCTACCATTTTTCAGCACGGGGATGCCAATACGTGCAACACAGGATTCTGTTGGAGCACGGTAATTACCATGGTCCAGCAGACTAAACCCACTGTTAATGGTCTTGATGCACATGTATAGACACCCTAAAGGAAGAAAAAAAAGTGCTGTAGACTTGAAATAAATTCTGGACAAAAAAATTAAGTCAGGAAAAATTAGAGGCGAGACAAGAAGTTTCAGCAGGACACTTCCCGCCCCCATCTAAAGTTGCTGATAAAAAACACAAGTGACTTTCCATGGAAACCACTGCTGTCCAGCAGCTGACTAGGCAGGCTGTGGGAGAGGTGGGAAAAACTAGCAAGTCTGACTTTCTTTCTATCTGTGGAAAAGTTGCTCAAAATAGACATTAAGTGTCCAACTGCTGATGTTCCTTTTTCATATTAAAAAGTTACTTAGGGGATATTCTTAATTACAGGAAAAATGTACAGCAGATGAAATCAAGTCAACAGCTAAAAACAGTACCACCATTTATTACCAATTCAAATTTAAGTTTCTTTATTTCAAATCATTACTATGGTCAAGTTAATCATGTCTTTTAACAAAATAAATCTAGTTACTCCCTTGCCCATGCCTTGCTGCATTTCAACAAGTGAGCAACAATTCACAAAGCTTCACAGATCCTCATCAGCACAAGAATAGACAGTCTGGCCACCCTGAATGGAAGCAAAACCTGGAGTGAATACTCCCCTTCTCCACTCCAAGGGAATACCCACTAGGGCTGCATGAAGCTCTGGTCGCCAATTTGATTCGGCAGAGATTCGGCCCAGTTTCCAAATCAAGTCAGGAGACCCTTTAATCTTGCCAAATCGAATCTGAACCCTCCAAATTGATTTGGAGAGATTCGACAATTCGGACAGCTTTATATGTTTTTCTACATACCTCAAGGTACCAGGCAGCTCGAACGCTGATATGGCAGGACACATGGAGCATTGCACAGGAGTGTGGGGGGTCCCCAGCATGCTTGGTGTCGGACCCAGAAATGAACCAGAAGCACTTCCAGTCCACTTCCATGTCTGCCACCAAGCATTAGGGGCAGGGCACATGCTCCTGTGGGACACTCCATCTGCCCCACCATATCAGTGTTCATGAGCTGTGCCTGGTACCAAGGTGCATAGAAAAAAAACATTTAAAAGCTGTGTCTATGGCTGAATTGGCGATTCTCTGAATCAGCATTCATTTTTCAGATTTGGCCCAACTGAAGTCAAGACAGTGATCCAAATCACTGTAACCTGAATTGGGTCAAATCCAAATCTAAATATGGCCCGCTTTCTACACCCTGACACCCACTACCTACCATTAATCCACTTGGGTACATCTTCATTACATTGAAACAATAGTAATGACTGCTGCATTAAAAACTCCAGGGTATTCTTAAAATAGAAGCAATTGTAAGAGTAGATACCCATTCACTACTACCTACAGGCTATACTTGTTTAAAAGCCAATTTTTAAGTTAAAGCAAGCCCTATACATACTCTTACTTTCCCATGCATGGACTTACTGATTGTAACTTTCAAGATGATGCACAAGATGCAGAGAAAACCCAACCTAAAGCCAAAAAAACCAATTTACAGCCAAAAGCTAAGAGACCAAGACTGAAATCTGCACAAGAGAATGAGTTTGTATTATGTCTTTAAAAAGTCTCACCTTTATTTAAACCAATGGAAATCTATGCTTACAATGTTTAATTATTTTGTAATTAAGTTTAGTTAATGCACATGGTTCGGCTGCATTTGGAAGCTTGCAGAACACTGCCTGTATTTCTGATAACTCTAGGACAATATCTTACCTTGCCATAATATAACAATCTACATAAGTCCTTGATGATGTTGGGCATTTCGGTGATCTTCTCTCTGCATTCTTCGAACTGAGCTGCCACACTGTAACACTTACTTACATGCCCACAGACCTACAAGGAAAAACATTAAGCCACAGATAAAGAATAAGCCCTCGATTAAAAAGGGAAATAGAACTTTAAAGCCAGCTCTGCCAGAACCACAAAAGGTCACAAGAGCTGACAAAATGATGGGTTAGGAAAAAGTTTGTTTTTTTAAAAAGTCATTGGAATTTTTTTTTTTAAGCAGCTGCTCTGAACCTTACTTGTACAGACATGTCATCTGGTTTACTGGAGCGGTTCAAGACTGCCACACAACGATTAAATGCCTCTTGCAGCACCTGCAAAAGTAAGTTAGAACAGAAACCTGAAGAAAATATTATGCTGCCAAACATGCAATGAAGCAGCATATGCTCTGCACATCCATTACTAACAGTTTTGGCTCAGAAGTCCTGCAAAGACAACTTGCTTTTTGATTCAGACTTTCATAGGGCATTTCATATGGTTTCCTGAAAGTCACACATTTTAGATATCTGGAAGACTAAGTAGCACTTGAAGCTGTTATTCTAGTTTCTTCTAGGTCTACTATTCAGAATAAAGCCCTGCTCAAAATTATTTGCTCCCAACATTTGGTAGCAAGCTGCTGTTGGTCTATTCTTTGGCAAAACTAGCATACCGGAGCTTTTAATAACGCTACTATTTCACAGAATAATATTCTAGAGCAGGGGTTCCTAAACTGTGGTACAAGAGACACCTCTGGGGGGAGGCAGTATATGGGAGACATTGTGTAATGGCAAATGCTTACTATAATGAAAATTAAATCTAATAGGTTAAAATATAAGATGTACATTAGTAGGGGTATGCAAGCACCTGGTAAATCTGGAAGGGGTACACAATAAGAAAAAAGTTTGGGAACCTCTGTTCTAGAGTATGGATGTCTAGTCCTTTGTAGAACAATTAACTTATCTTTTTTAAAAAAAAGCCCTCTTCAAAAATCAGTGGAGACAGGTCTTGCAGAAAGAAAGGGTGTGTGCATTCATATGGGGCAGAACTTGGCATTATCCACACAGTACCACTTTACCCACCTCCAGACCTGACTGTGTAAGTCTGGATATAAAAGGGAGCTGTAGCCAGGAACAGCTTGTTAAGGTTAGGGGTTTACCTCTACTCCATTCTCTCTTCTCAGTTCCTCTGCATTAAGTGCTGAACAATTGACTGTGTGGAAAGCAAGTTCTGTGGCAGCAGGCAACAAGGGAGATTCTTTGGAAAAGAGCTGGTCATCTGATGTTTCTATGGTGATGGTCTTGATTAGCATGGGGTAGCCTGCATATTTGTAAGGTTTCAAATCTAAAAGAGGTAAAAAACAGTAACATGGAAGGTCTGATCCATACGTAGCCATTCTGCTAACTGAAGAAAAGTGGGAAGGTTACTAAATTTCACACAGTATTCCGTTTTCATTGCTGGGCTCAATGAAAGTGACCCTACTGTTAGGACAGGGAGGGAAGTATTCAGTACCTTAGATTTGCTAGCAATGTACAGACTGAGCTACCTTTCATAGCACTCATCCTTTTACTTGGTTGTCATTTTAAAAACTTTCAGGAAGTGCCAGGGAAATCCTGCCTAGGACTGTGGTTGGTTTCCCCACTGCCATGTTGAGGTGGCAGAGGAAAGCAGACAAAGATAGAAGTGTACTTAAGACAGAACATGTCACACATACAGTGTGCAATGCAGTGAACTGCTTAAGAGGAATTTAAACCCTGGGTTTTGAGCAAGACTCATTTCTCCAGCAATAATGAAAGCTGGAATCAGCTGCAGGAGTTAGCCCCCAGCGACTTATGTTGAATAGCTAACTGTTTGCAGATATTGTGATTTTTGTGGCAAGAGTTCTCATCCTGCCATTCGAAAGCACCCATGTTAACTGAATGCATGATCTTCTACCCCAATATGAGAAATGCAGTTATACATTGGTTAGAATTTCCATCACAAAAATCAAAGCTGAAGCCACAAAATGACAGAAGTTACTTCAATTTCCTCCTTTCAATTTTATCCTAGTTCTATGATAACAGGAAAGCATGACAAACTTAAAGGCTAGGGGCCAGACCTTATTTTATCTAGTAGATAGGTAACGCAATCCAATGCCAACTCCTTCACAACCATATGGAAAGTAGTTTATACACTTCCTCCCCCATTGCTTTTTGTAGACAAGATAAAACACA
>NW_017729006.1:15345366-15354708 GCF_001723915.1 Gavialis gangeticus | reverse complement strand
GCAGCAGCTGCCACCCCTCAGTACTTTCTACACTGGTGACCACAAATCTCGAGAAGTCATAGCCTTTCTTCTGGCTCCACTTCTCCTGGTCCCTAGGGAGGAATTAAGCTGGTGTGCAGATGCACCATCTCCCAGGATAAAACTTAATTCTGGTTGTTCCAAGGTTATTCTTCTCCCAGGGTGGCCATTGTTGCTCAGGGAGACAGGGACAAAACATGAAAACCACACACTTGAACATCTTAAAGCTTCAGGTTTCTACCAGGAAGACAGCAATTCTCCTGATAAAAAGCTGGTTTGTACATAGCCTCAGAAATTACAAATATAGTTCAAAACACAAGAGCAATTCTGGCTCAGTATGCCCACCTTCTTTGTGCCTGTTGAAGAGGATGCTTTGAGTTTTCAAAATCAAAATGATGTTTTCTGGATCTGGGCCATCCACCACTTTAGCAGATTTTGTGCATAGGAACTCATATGCTTTATTCACTTTTTCAAACATATCCTGCACATAAGATGGACAACATTAAGTAATACCCAGCTTGTTTGCAGCTTCAAGGTGTGCTTCCATGGAAGTTTCATATTAAGGCAGCGACATGGGAAGAATGTATTTAGAAGTTTAAAAACTTTTGAAGCAAATGAGTTGCAAAAACAGAGAAGTTTAAGTCCTACAGTCATCCCAAAGGAAGACTGATATTGCAAGTTAAGTCTTGGTGCGACCTAAAGCCATATATCAATAAACATACATACCCTGCCTTCTGGGTTCTTGTCAGGGTGATATTTTTGTGCCAGCCTGAAGTAGGCTTTTCTGACCTTGCTTTCATCATGTCTGAGAGATAAAACGAAAAGAGTTCATTTTTATAAATACTGTAAGAGGTAAAAAAAAAAACTTTTAATGTTCACTGTTCATAGTCTTAATCATGACAAACTACAACTACAGCTGTAAGTTGTCACATCCTTATTTCCGTTCTCAGAGTTGAGAATTACATTCCAATCTAAAGAGGCAACTACAAAGAAGAAAAAAAAAAAGCTCTTTTGCCAGGCTGTGACAGTTTACCGTGTCTAAAACATTTACCAGAACTACAAACTCCATTTAGCCTTGTGAGAAACATTTGACTGTAATAATGAACTGTTCATTGGCCCTTGAGGGCAACTTCAATGCCTGATTTTTTTTTTGCGAGTGGGAAGCAAAAGGAAGATTTGTCTAATTTCTGTGATCTTGTTTATTAGCACCAAAGGGCTAGATAGAAGAGATAAGTGCATAGAGAAAAGAACCAAAAAAACATAATGGATTGATTGGTGAGGTCAGATTTCTGCAATTTTTTTTTCATGGCTTTGCAAGTCTTACACCCCTCATGAATAAAGGGTTTTTATTTGGAAATCCCTGTGAGGAGTTCATATTGCCAGTTCACTGTTTTCCCATCTCCCCATCCTGACAAATATCAGGCAGCAAAATCCATGACTTTGGGGAAAAAGCATTGATGAAGAAGCCACTGAAGGAGTTTGAGGAACTAGTGCAAGGGTTTCATGACTAGTTAACTAGACCTAGTGCTAAAAAGCTTGAAGCCAGCAGCAATGCATCCGTTCTTCCCAGCCACAAGCCAAAAGACTCATAGAACCCAAAGTTTCACTCTTACACAGCAACCTCAAAAAGGTGTCCAAAAGGACATACGCCGACATTATAAACAGGCATTTTTCCAAGCCAATGAACATCATAAGAGTTGGTTTTGCTATAATTATTTTGCAGAGAGAAAGCCATTAGCAATTACCCAAAATAAGCCCCAAAAGTGCAACTGGTATGGCTAAATTAAACTTACTGTCCTTGTCCTTTGGGAAGGTTAAGGACTTCATAAGCATCATCAATTGACATGGTAGGTGGTTTCTTCTCTACCTCCTTCTTCCAAGCTTCCAGGGTATCTTTCAGCAGTTTAACCTGAAATAATTAAAATCCATTATAAGCTCATGTTTTAAGACACATTTTTCAGCACTTTACAATGGAGAAACACACCAACCAAGAGATCTGAAGCTCAAAGATGTTAGGAATAGTCCTAGATTTAAAGAGAGCACCACACAAAGCTCTTTCAATAGCTAGAGGTTTAACAACATAATAGTGCCTGTTACAAGCAGCTCAGACTATTTTGCTTTTCTGGTTTGGGGGGTGGGCATCTATTAAAAAAATAACACTATTTTCAGTACAGAAGTACAGTTTAAGATACCCAAGTATTACCTGGATATTCCCATATTGATGGGCTTTCTAATGGGATGTTTAAAACATGAGTTGCCATCTGATTTCTCTAGGCTGAATTATGATAGATTTGAAAGTGGCCTAGCCATGGTTAGAAGAGTGAGCTGTACCTGGTATCTCTGATAGGTTCTCTTAAGGATTCCATTTAGGGAATTTGTACAGTTACAGTAAGGTTTCATAGACATGAGGGCTGGAAGGGACCTTGGAAGATCAGAGTCCAGCCCCCTGCCCCAAGGGCAGAAAGTCAGCTGGGGGTGGGGGGGTGTCACAGGATCCCAGCAAGATGGACATCCAGTTGACACACTTAAAAAAAAGGAGTCCAGAGTAGGTGCTTGCACCACCTCTGGTGGCAGTCTGTTCCAGGCCTTGCGGGGGTCCAGCCTGGAATGGTCTTGGAGGAATTTATAACCGTTCAACCTTGGTCATCCCATGGGGTGCTCTGGTGAACAGGCTTTCCTGCAGATCCCGACGTACACCCCTTATATACACTTGTAGGCAGCCACCAGGTCCCCCCTGAGCCTGCACTTTTCTAGGCTGGCAACAAGTTGGTGTTTTAAGACCGTTTTAGTTAGCTGCCAGATGTCTGAAGAAACAAAACACTCGAGTGTTACGCCACTACAAGCTACACAGATTCCAACTTAAATTTTTTGGATTTTCTCTGGAACTAGAGCACCTTTCTGCTGAGTTTTGCAACCCAAGAACTTCCATGGAAATGGATACCTAACACGATTTCAGGTTTGCAGTTCACCCAGCCTGGGTAGGAAGTGTGAATAATTATTCCATTTAAGCTTTACTAATGTATACATTGGAAGTGCCAGTTTGTCAGGATACTTATTTATTTTCATCCACTTCAGCACAAATAGGGGCCCTTTGTCATGTTCAGTTGCTAGAGCAATAAGGTCTCTGCCTTCTACCCCACACAGAAGTTGAAGATATTTGAAAGAAATTGGTAAACTAAAAAAAAAAAATTCATGAAGTAGCCAAAGTAGTATCTTGGAGATGTAGAAATACCAAGATTCAGCAGGGCTTGCTGACACCAATTATTTACATCAAGTTAGTATTCCTTTTATAGAAAATGCTTGGGACTTCATTTTTTTATTTATTTTTTTAAAACACGCAAAACTCAGTTCTTACTTACAGGATCTTTAATTGGCCAATCTGGAAATCTGAGTGTATCACAGAGGTGCTTGAGGTAATAAATGTTACAGAACAGCTCATTTTCCAGTTGTGGGTAGTTGATCACAGGAATGGGGCAATACTGATAGAGTGCTCTTGTATTACTTTGAAGACGAGGAGTAAAATCTGCAAGATGAGCAGCAATCTTCTCTATCATAAGGCGCCTGAGAATTGCAGATAAAGTTCTGGTGAAATATAGTTTGCATAAGCACCAAGACCAAGAAAATTGAGTACTGGCAAGGGTTTAAGAACAGTTACCTAGATATAGGTTTCATTATAGTTCGAGTCAGGATTGACTATAAAATTTGACATCAGAGCCAGTATAACACTTGAACTAAAATTGGAGACTCCATGGTAAAAGACCACCACAACTAAACTAGTACCATAACAAGGGATGGGCAAACAGGGCACCAGCCCCAAGCACCGACTTTGGGAAGGTGCCAAAATGGCAGCTCCCTGGAGAGTCCATGGTGCTGCTACAGCAGCTGTAACTGTAGATAGAGCAGCAGTTACTGCTAGGTGCATGGTTTCTTCACTGCTGCCACAACCATTTGGGGCAGGCAGACTGCTCCAGCACAGCAGCAGCCACCAGCATCACTAGAGACACGAGTCTAGCAGGCAGAACCCTGCCTTCCCACAAAGTGCTTAGCACTCCCATTCACTTAAGAAAAGCTTTTAAAAATGGATTACTAGTACCACTATGACTTAAAAAAGATACAATGCCAATTACCTCTGGCCCACCAGCATGCCTAATACAGGTTTAAGCCAAGACAGTGGATACGCTATATCCCCACTTACCTCATTTCATTGCTCCAAATTGCTTCTGGAGTGTCAAATTCCCCAAGAAAAATTTCAGAAAACTTTTCTGGCTCATAATTCTCCAGATAACACACCATTGCTTCAGGAAGAATATGTCCAAGTATACTTCTCTGAAATATATCTTGCCCTTTTGTCTAAGAAGGAAAAAAAATAAAGTCACCAGGGGTTGAGAAATTTGGAAGTTAAGGTGTTTGCTCACACTGAGAAAAAAAAAATTGTTCAGATGAGGTTAAAAAGAGTGTGTTAAGGTCCTAATTAAGAGTTTCCCTGGTTTATGCTAAAGTAGAGAATTCTTGCACTTAGAAGTACTGTGATAGTTCTGCAGTTGGCTGTTGTGTCAAAATATCATCAGCATTATAAAAAGGTAAGTGAAGCTCATCTTCCAACACAGACCATTAGATGAAGACCAATTTTAAAGACTGGCTAGGGTCAGCAAGTTGCTTATGCCTTCTGCTGAGCTGAAGACAACAGTAAATAGTTAACCAGAACATCAATATGCTGTAGCTAAGGACAAGATGAGTACAAACAACAAGTTTCTCCAAAACCAAGAATTACTTTAGCTTTCTTGGTTGAAACAGTTACAGAAATCAAGAGGTATCCATACAGTTAACCTAAAATATTGTATTAGAGAATCCAGTATTGGCTAATGGATTCTTCTATACAAGGCATTACTTCCTTACTTGTAGAAATTCAGAGAACAAGGAAGTAGACACAAGATCCCTTCTTAAAGATGAGATACATCTTCAATTAGTTCACTCTGTTTAATAGACTCTTTAGGATTTTTGACAACGTTGCATTGTTTTATAATGAAATCACTACAACAATATACAAAGTCTTAGTAGTTCACTGTAAATAGCCAAGAGTATCTCTTTTAGGATAATCACATAAAATTCAGGCAAACACCTTGCCTTGCGCATACATGTGGAGCTATGGTAAAACAAAAAATTACTTTGATTGGAATTATGGATATTTGGGGTGAGGACACAAAGTAAATGTATAATCTATGTTAATACCATGTTTAACAATTAGAGCCGAACACCTCTGTTCTAGTAAACTCACCTCTTCAGACTTGAAAGCCTGTTTCGTATGAGTGTACCTCAGAAACCTAAGAGGAAGGATAATTTTAGTATTAGTGATGTTCAGCATGTCTGTGGAGAAGAGTGTATAGCAAAAGGTGAGCCAATTAAGCAACTGCATGTTGTTTTGTTTATTCTACTTTCCTACCAGCCTGAACCTTATGTTGCAGCCAACCTGAAGCCTAAATTCTAGCAAAAAAATCCAAAGTACATCAGATCTGTACGGTCAAATAATTGCCTTACAAACTTAGCAGCCTTAGACTGGAATTTATAAAGATTTAACTAAATCTCCGATTCAAGTCATTTAAAAGTTAAACGTACATTTTGTAAATAGATTTACAGTAAAATAAATCCTTTTAATAGGAAGCAATTGTAACTGAAACAATAGCTTTAATACTTAAAAATAAAAAACCAGTTAAGAACAGTTATTTGGGCATGCTTATTGTAAGAACATAAACAGGCCATCATTAAGACTTTAATCCTAAAATGTCACCCTCATCAAGATACTGGTTGATATCTAGCCATTATTAGAGGTAAACCCAAAATGGTTCAGATTGAGGCTACAGTACTATTCCTTTCCCCCCCCCCCCACTATGAACACTCATTGACAGCTTGGCTTTGCCATTTTAAGCCAAACAGAAGCCTTCAGCATTTACAATATTTTAACAGTACACTGGGCAGCTTATTCTGTGTAACTGTACACATGCCCTGGCTGAGCCCAGAAAGTTCTCAGAGAAAGTGAATAGAAGTGAACACTGAAAACATTAGACACACTTAATCCATAAAGCTTGAGTAATATGCAGAGAAGACACCTCCCCCTTCCTGTCAAGTGCCTACTGCTACCATTCTTGTCCTCACCTTGCGATAGGAAGCACGTTTGAACCAGTGTACATCATAATAAAGAAGAATACACCGCTCAGATAAAAACGAGGTAATTGTGGGTTATCTTGCATGATGTGGAACAGCAGTATGGCAACTTTCTCAACAAGGATTGGATCAAAAGTCAACAGCAACTGAAATTTGAACAAAGAGCATTTTGTAGTCTCACCTGGTTTTTCCAAAAAAAAAATCCTTTCAAAGATCCACAGGCACACTACTCATAAAAAAAGTTAAGCTTGCTAATCAAAATTAAAACAAAAATGCTAGTAAAGCTTAGAAAAAAAGGAGACCAAGTGTTGAATATTAATTGGAATGGTATTGGTATATTCCTCTCAAAAAAAATACCACTGCAAGTTAGTAAAACAAACTAGTCACCTGGATAATATGGGGAAGGCAAGTACCATCCGAAAGCAGCCTCTTTACTCTAGGCAATGGTCTTATTATTGCATTATCCTGATCCCTGAAATATTAGAAAAAAAGGTGAATACTTTAGGCGATGCTACACATCTAAAATGTCTTCTTTGTACTTTGAATTAACTTTGTTTAGGTTTTCAGCTTACTGACAGCCTTAAAATTTACACTGATGATTATTAACCTTGTTGCTCAATTGCTTAAGAAACTGATCTGATCTCAACCTTAATATCAATTTTAGTGAAATTACAAATTGAACACAAAGCACATTCCCATGGAAATATTAGCATAAATAAATACACACACTAAAAATTAGTCTCAACATTTAAACATGATTACATAATTCTCAAATAAACTGCAGCAAGACCAAAAGCTCTGACCCTGCAATTAGATTTAATGTTGTCCAATAGTAAGAAAGCCACCTTATTTCTCCCCAGGCCTGGACCACACTAGAGAGAAACACCCATCTTTGCATTTATAGAAATTCAAATGCAACTTGTCACAAGGAGGCATATGCATATCTTATTTAAGACTCATGCAACTCCAGAGGTTTGATAAGCCATAGTAGTTATGCCCTAAACACCTTTGCCAGTTATGGAAGCTAGCAATTTCTCATCTGGGAATTAAACTTGTTGTTACCTGCTGGGGAAATATCCACACATTGTGATCAACATGTTGAGAATAAGTGTGGCAAGGTCAGTTTCATTTAGTACAGCCTGTCCATTGGCCAACAAGCACCATTTAAGCTGAGGGATGACCTGCAATGGTCGCCAGCCATCCATGCCCTGAGCCCAGCAGCGTGTTTTTGAAGTCAATTTCCCCTTGGTCCATAGCTCCTCCATCTATTTAAAGATCAGAGATACTAGTTAGTGTTCCTACATACCCTGAAGCAATGATCAGTAAGGTTTTTTCCTTCTTGTGTCCTACAATAGTTATAAGCTATCAAGACCTTTCTTGCATACTTGTAAAGGGTTGGACTTCCATGATGAAAGAAAGCCATTGCAAGTATTTTCTCCTTTTCTAAAGATCTACACTTTTCACATATTAAGGATGTATTCAAAGGATTAGACATCAAGAAAGAAAACTTGGAAATGATTTTCAAACTGAAGGAGTCTCATTACAGCAGTAAAAACTATTCTAATCACTATTGTTGGTTGCTTATTTTAAGATCATCCTTGGATAATATTTGAATGAAAGTTTAAAATTTGTCTCCAAGCGATTAATCAGATAAGGTTCAAGCAATGTCCTCCCTCCTGAGCATCAGCTTCCAAATAAAAGTGCTCTCTTAAAAGTTTCAGAAGACTGTCTACTTTAGCATCTTGATGCATCTACACTGAACCCATGCTATGAAGTCATCTCGTTTGTGACAACACTAAAATGTATTAGAACAATAAAACTTATGCTTGTATGCTTATTTTCAAAAAGTTGAGTGAAGCTTCTACAATGTTTTTAAGCAAAAGCTCAAGAACCTGAGTTCTGTCATGAATTGTACAAGTTGTAAAATGTTAGACAAATTACCAAACTTTTGGAATACTAGCTAGATGGTTTTAAAAGAGTCACCTTTTTATGACTTGTAATCCCACAGATTATGCCAGAAACTTGTGAGGAAGTGCTCTTGCATACTTTGATAAATATGCAACAAAATATACAAAAACAGTTTTACCTCTTATGGAGAGCAATATCCCTTTCAAAAGAGGAACTTTTTAAAAGCCCTTGTTGAAAAACACAGCAACACAAAAAATACCTCTTGAAAGCTGTAAGGTCCACTCCTTTCTTTATCTGCATTGCCAAAGTACCATTCTTTTTCACTCTCCCTCTTCATATCTGGTGCTGCCTCAATCACATTACTCTAAAAAGATATTTAGAGAGTCAACTTCCATACAGACAGACTATATATAGGGACAAGTAGTATTATGATTTATGAAGGAACTTCAGCATACATGTTTCTCTTAATTTTACTAGTTCTTAAAAAACACAGAAGCATGTCCCATTAAGGGCAAATATCTAGTTTCTTACTATTCCATTTCTGGACCAAGCGTCAAGACAATACAACAAAATAAATTTAAGAAAAAATGGAGAGAATACGTTATATTAAAAACTAGAGACTTCATACTTGCAATGGTACTGTAGCCCTGCTTGTATGGAGATGTGCCAAGGTTAGCAGATCCACAAGGATTCTAATACCATTTGAATCCATAAGATCCTTAACGTTTTTCTGTACAAAGATTGGGGAGGAGAAAAAAAACAAACCCAAACTTTAGGATATGACCAGTCTCCCTTTATTTATGTATTGCACAATGCACTCAAAAAAACCCCACACGAACAAGCAGCACCTAAAGTGTTCTCCAAGAACTAGCATGGAATAATACAGCCCAATACAACAAATACTTCTAACCTCTTAAATCCCTTCCAGTAAGTGATCTATACATAAATTTTGTACCCAACAGGAAAGGGTAGTTCTAACAATCATTTTTAACAGAATTTAAGATCACTGGATAACGTTTGAAGCCAATCCTGGATTGATTTTTAACACTAGAGCTGAATCCCTATCCTTATTCTTTCATGCAAACACATGCCATGCAACAGCAACAATAATCAATTCATAAAGCAGATGAGTTCCTTAAAAGTACATACTTGCAAAATAAGATCTCGTACCTTATTAAGAATCAGCTTGTTAAGAAACAAGATAAGTCTGTCCCGCTCAAGTCTATCAGTACACTGTTGAAAAAAAAAAAAAAAAAA
>NW_017729006.1:15341031-15345264 GCF_001723915.1 Gavialis gangeticus | reverse complement strand
AAAAAAAAAAAAAAAAAAGAGGATAAGCATGGCATGACAGGAAATACAAACTGAATTAGCCAATCAAGTTTTAAAAATTGGTCATTACATTCTCTCCGAATTGGATTTCATCTCCAGTGTCAAATACATCTTAATGACAAGCCAAGAACTGAAGCCTTGTTTATGTAAAGCAGTCAAACATTAACTGAAAAAAATTTAAGGCTTAGAAATTTTTAGAGGAAAAGGGGATTGAAAACAAAACGGCTCAAGCAACATCTACTAAAAACTTCAGACCTAAATAGCTTCAAAGATCTTGCTAGTCACTACATCAGTCTCATTCAATCAGTCATCTTGCTGAAGTGTTTTCACTCTTAACCCCCACCCGAAAAAACTTAACAATAAAAAGAAAGCCAAACACCCTACTTAAAAAGCCCTCAAACCAACCCACTCATGCATACACACATCTGTTCTAGAGTTTTTTGCTTCACTTTAAAGAAAAGCTTTATAGCCATTTCTGGCAGGCCTCTCTTATGGAGATACTACTTAAATCAGGTTAACCAGGACTGGGAAGTTAGAGTAGAAAAAAAAAAAAAAAAAAAAAAAACCAACTTGTACAATTCAAAACTAAAAAAAAAAAAGTTTACTTTAAAGTGAGTAGACCTATTTCTTATCACTTCACCAGAGCAGTACTAAAGACAGAGGATCCAAGAACTAAAGTGCACTTAAAAAAAGTCAGCTCACACACACAGCTCAAACTGGTAGTTAGCAGCATTTCTGGAAAAAGACCAGAGACCCAGAGCACTGTAAGAGGCAGCTCTAAACTTCTTAGAGCCATATTTGTACCTGCTACAAGAAGATAGCAACTAAACCAAGAACTGAAGACAAAAACAAAAGCCAAAAAAGTGTTCTTCAGTTCATCTTCACAGTGAACAGGGCAAAACTTGGATAGCTGGTATCTGCTTTCATCTTGGAGACCAGTTAAAGAAGGGGACATGAAAATAAGTAAAGGGCAGCAAGTTATCCAATTCACCCCGTAGTTTTGGCAAAATACACCGCCTCAGTAACTAGTGCATTTAAAGCCAAGCACTCAGATGCGGCCCCTCCATGAAAGAGGCCTGGTTCCCCAGACAGGTTTTTGGTTTTTTTTTGAAATCTTGAACCAAATGCAAATCAATTCTTTTTTGTTTGTTTTTCACAATCTCGTTTACTGGCATTTTCAAATATATTGTTTTTGCATATTAGTGCAATGGCATTAGAGATTTCCACCAGTTGAGTACTGGCCAATTAAAGTGGACAGAAATTACTAAAAAAGCAGGGATTAAAGAGCATGGAAATTTAAAATGCAGCTTTCCAAAGGAGCTTCAAGCTCAAAACTGAAAAAACAAATTTTAAGCCACATAATCACACTGAAGGGCTGTCAGCAAGTCCCAAATGGACTTCATAGGCAAGTCACCATACTGAGTTGCAATTTAAAATAAAAAGAAAATCTTACCCGTTCCAACATCCCAACGATGTATTTGGTATCACTGAACGGCCCTATTTCTTCATAACACCTTCCATAAACAATGGCTAGTGCTTGTAAACACAAGCATTTCATATTTACTTTTGGGGTAAGCAAAAATCTATGATAGAGTTCATTGAAAAACTCATACCTGGAAAGGAAAAAGAAAAAGTTTACAGTGAAGAAAAAGGAATCTGTCTCCCTCCCAAGAATGAGCGCTGAACAGTAGCTTACGATTTTTTGATTGCTCCACTCTCTTCAGTATCATCTTCTTCCAATAATAGTCTCAGGTAATAATCCCCTATTTTAATTTCCTCTGAAAGGCACTCATACTTGACCTATAATTTAAGGCAAATAAAAAGTTGTGACAGTACAGAAATCTGAAGTAGTCACATTTCCAGCATGCTACAACATGGAATCAAGTTTAGATGCTGTATTTTAAATATTACTGCACTTTGTGAAGCACCAAGTGAAGTTTACTTTTAAGCCCTTCCTGCAATATGGCAGTAAAGGTTTTAGGTAACTTTACTATTTAAGAGGACAAGGTTTAATAGATTCTATTTTATTAAAAGGATAGAAACAGTCAGATTCATAGACATTAGGGCTAGAAGGGACCTTGGAAGATCAATCGAGTCCAGCCCCCTGCCCAAGGGTCAGGAAGTCAGCTAGCGTCATAGGATCCCAGCAAGATAAACATCCAATTGACTCTCAAAAGGAATCCAGAGTAGGTGCTTGCACCACCTCTGGCAGCAGTCTGTTCCAGGCTTTGCAGGCTTGGACAGTAAAGAAGTTCCTCCTTATGTCCAGCCTGAAATGGTCTTGGAGAAGTTTGTGACCATTTGACCTTGTCATCCCATGGGGCGCTCTGGTGAACAGGCGTTCCCCCAGATCCTGATTTACAAGCCTTGTATACTTATAGACAGCCACCAGGTTCCCACTGAGCCTGTTTTTCCAGGCTGAAAGTCCCATGGCTCTCAGCCTCTCATCACAAGGCCTGTTTTCCTGCCCTCTAATCACGTGTGTGGTTCTCCTCTGCACCTCTCTCAAGCTTCTCCACATCCTTTTTGAATTGCAGAGCCCAGAATTGGATACAGTACTCTAGCTGCGGTCTCACCAAGGCAGAGTACAGCAGGAGGATGACATGCTAGAGAAGCATCTACAGATGGAAGCCAGGGTTTTGCTTGCTTTGCTGGCTGCAACAATCTTCTGGTCAATCATGACCCTTCAAGTCCCTTTTGGCCGTGGTATTAGCAAATGTAGCACTGCCCAGACTATAGTGCTGCCAAGCCTATCAGTAAAAAATGTCTAGGACAGAAAAAATAATACATGTTCCAGGAGGTGTGAGGCAGTGACCAAAACTAAGATGATCTCCAAGTAGGTATTCTGCTCGTTTTCAGACAGGAAGTCCCTGAAGAATTAGCCCGATGGTATGCATTATGGAAAAAATGCACCACTCTAGATATTACCAACTTAAATACTCTTATTTAAGTATCCAGTAGAGGAGATTACTACAGTATCCTGTATTATTATAATACCACCAACAATTCTAAGTACCAACAGCCAAGAAATCTCAGTACAAGAAGTAGTGAAGCCATATAGGATCACAGGGAAATAGGGCAGGTTGGGACCCCCAAACAGGGTCATCTAACCCAGCCCCTGCTCAAGGTAGAATCATCCCCAACTAAACCATTTAATTCAAGTGCGTGTGAAAACCTCCAAGGATGGAGATGCCACAATTTCTCTAGGTAGCCTGTTCCAATACTTGTGTCAATCAGAAAGTGATCCCCTAATTTGAGCTAAAATTTCCCCTGCCGAAGCTTACAGCCATTGTTTCTAGTCCTCTCCCTTACAGCTACAGAAGAAAGCCCATCTCCTTTATAATCACCCTTTAGGTACATTTCAAGCCTTATCAAGATCTCCCCTTAGTCTTCTCTCCCAACTAGTTCTTTCAGTGTTTCTTTATAAGTCCTGCCTCTGAGGTCCTTAATCATTTTTGTTCATCTGCCCCAGACTTTCCAAATCATCCACATTTTTCTTGAAGCATCAGGCCCAAAACTGGACTCAATACTCCAAGCGAGGCCTCATCAGTGCCTAATAGAGCATAAGAATCAGTTCGCTTGATTTGCAAGTTACACTTCTGTTAATACAACCCAGTATGCTGTTGGCTCATTCAGCTTGTGGTTCACTGTAACCCACTAGGTCCATCTCTGCAGGCGAGTCATTCCCCAGTCTGTATTTGTGCATGCAATTATTCCATCCCAAGTGCAGGATTTGGCAATAACCTTTGCTGAACGTCATCTGACTGATTACGGACCATTTCACCAGTCTATCCAGGTCATTCTACATTCTAGACCTACCTGCTGGAATGCCTGCCAACTCCACCCAACTTGGAGTCATCCGCATGACAGCTAGGCATGCACTTAATCCCATTGTTCAAGTCATTAAAAGTGAACACTGGACTCGGGACAGACTCCACTACACATTTCGCCGTAACTCACTAATGATTCAAGCAGTTAAGTATTTATTTCACAGCACTTGCATCTAGTCTGCATTTCCTTAGCCTGTTAGTGAGAATGGTCATGAGAGACTGTGTTAAAAGCCTTGCTAAAGTCATGGCACATCATATCCACTGTTCTTCCATCATCTGCCAAGCCAAAAATCGCCATGGAAGTCAGGTTGGTCAGGGGCTGTAGGCTGTACAGGAGGGATAGAACAGGGAGGAAAGGTGGGGGTGTGGCACTATGTCAAAGAGC
>NW_017729006.1:15339028-15340818 GCF_001723915.1 Gavialis gangeticus | reverse complement strand
TTTTTTTTTTTTTTTTTTTTTTTTTTTTTTTTTTTTTTTTTGTGGAGGTGTGGCGCTCTATGTCAAAGAGCAATACACATCCTCAACAAACAGCACTGGTTCAGAGGAGGGGCAAACTGAAGTGCTCTGGGTCCGTATACAAGGGGGTTGCGCGGAAAGGGACTTAATGATAGGGGTTTACTATAGGCCACCCAACCGGGGTAAAAGTTGGACCAGGAATTCTCAGATCAGCTCATAGAGGCAGTTAAGTCAAGAGACGTGGTCATCAGGGTGACCTAAATTATCTGGACATCTGCTGGGAAGGGCAGTCAGCTAGGTCTGACTGCTCATGTAGGCTCCTAGCCGAGTTACAGGACCTTCATCTAACCCATGAGGTGCAGTCCCACCAGGGGAAATACCTTGCTGGACCTGGTCCTGGCCACAGGCAATGACCTGGTAGGGGACTGCAGGTTCTCAACCACCTGGGCAATAGCAATCATCACCTATTGGAATTCACCATCCAGCACAGGGTGTCAAAGGCCTCCAGCAAGGCAGCAGCCCTGGACTTCAGGAGGACAGATTTCAGTGAGGTGAAGAGACTAGTCGGGGAGGCACCAAGGTCCCAGGAGAGGAGGGGAGTTGGGAGTCCAAGAAAACTGGTTGTTCCTTAAGGGGACCTTCCTCCAAGCCCAAAGGGTGACAATCCCCACACAGATCAAAAAGGGGGCAGGAGTACTCAAAAGCCCCCACTGCTCACCAAAAAGCATCCACAAATGTCCTCAAAGCTAGAGGAGGCATACACCCAATGAAAGGGAGAGGACATCACCAAGGAAGATTATACCTCCATTGCTCGAGATTGTAGGGGAGCTATTAGGAAGGCTAAGGAGATGGGACTGGGCCTAGCGACCCGGATCAGGGACAACAAGAAGTCCTTTTTTAAATACATAGGGGGTAAAAAGAAGGTACTGGGTAACATAGGGCCTCTGCAGGATACGCTAGGACATCTGGTGGTCACACCATATGACAAAGCTAACCTCTTTAACAATTCCTTTGCCTCCATCTTTGAGCAGGGACTGGGGCATCCCCCCCCACTGGGATCTCCAACAGACCCAGGGGAGGCGCAGCCAGGCCCAGGGTCAGTGAGGACCTAGTCAGAACTTCTGGTGGGTCCAGACATGTTCAAGTCAGCAGGTCCTGATGATCTCCACCCCAGAGTGCTGAGAGAATTAGCAGAGGTCATTGGGGGACCCCTGGCACAGCTTTACAAGCACTCATGGTGCTCTGGCGAGGTGCCAGAAGACTAGGAAAAAAAGGGCCAATGTGGTCCCAACTTTCAAGAAAGGGAGGAAGAACCACCCAGGAAACTATAGGCCCATTAGGTCTTACTTTGGTCCTGGGGAAGCTTTTTGAGAAAATTATCCAGGAGCACATCTGTGGGGGACCAGCAGGGAAGATCATGCTTAGGGGCAACCAACATGGGTTCATTCGAGGCAGGTCCCGTCAGACCAACCTGGTTGCCTTCTACAACCAGGTCACAAAATCCTTAGACTACGTCCACTGTGACACCTGTGTCCTTCTGGGCTTTCAGAAGGTCTTCGACACTCTCTCACCCCAACTTCATTAAAAAATTAGGCAACTGTGGTGTTAACACCTACACAGTCAGATGGGTTGCTAACTGGCTGGAGGGCCGTACCCAGAGAGTGGTGGTGGATGGGTCTTATTCAACCTGGAGGGATGTGGGTAGTGGGGTCCCCCAGGGCTTGATCCTTGGGCCCGCACTGTTCAACATCTTCATCAATGACTTGGATGAG
>NW_017729006.1:15334911-15338385 GCF_001723915.1 Gavialis gangeticus | reverse complement strand
GGATGAGATCAGGATGGGATTCAACACTGACAAGTGCAAGGTGCTGCACCTGGGGAAGAAGAACCAGCACCATACCTACAGGCTGGGGAACTCCCTTCTCATCAGTGCAGAGGCAGAAAAAGATCTTGGAGTCACTATTGATTCCAAGATGAACATGGGCTGCCAATGTGGGGGATGTGGTCAGGAAGACTAACCACACCTTGTCATGCATCCACAGATGCATCTCAAGCAGATCCAAGGAGGTGATCCTCTCCCTCTATGCAACACTGGTCAGGCCGCAGAACTGTGTCCAGTTCTGGGTGCCGCACTTCAGGAGGGATGTGGACAGCATTGAGAGGGTCCAGAGAAGGGCCACTCGCATGATCAGGGAAGTCCTACAAGCAGAGGCTACAGGACCTGAACCTGTTTAGCCTCCGCAAGAGAAGGCTGAGAGGGGATCTGGTGGCAATCTACAAACTGGCCAAGGGGGACCAGCAGGCTGGGGGGGGGTCTATTCCCCCCCCTCCCCGAGCACTACCGGAAGTAACAAGGAATAATGGCCATAAGTTGGCAGAGTAGATTCAAGCTAGACATCCAGAGGCACTACTTCAGAGTCAGGGCAGCTAGGATCTGGAACCAACTTCCAAGGGAAGTGGTGCTTGCTTCTACCCTGGGGGTCTTCAAAAAGGAAGATAATCACCTAGCTGGGGTTGTCTGACCCCAGCATTCTTTCCTGCTCATGGCAGGGGTGTCAGACTTGATCTGCTCAGGTTCCTTCCGACCCTACTTACTATGAAATTATGCGCTCTCAAAAAGGAGGACAGCCAAAGGCTTCAAAACCACCTCAGTCAATTCCTTCAGTACCCTAGGGTGCATCCCACACAGGCCTGCCAACTTAAAATCCTCCAACTTCTCTAAATTTCTAACCTGTTCTTTTACTACTACAGATTGTTTGACTCCTTCCCTATTTTTGCTGCCCACTGAACTCATGTAGCAGCTGCCCTAACTTATGGAGACAAAAGTTAAAAAAGAAAGAAAGAAAAATTAAATACTTTAGTCTTCTCTGCATCATTCATAACTAGACAGCCTTCCATATTCAGTAAGGGGCCTAGTTTTTCTGGTCTTCCTCTTGACACTGATAGAATCTTATTTTAATTTCCTTATGGCCCTTGCCAGCTGAATCTCAAATTGTGCCTTCACAATATGAAAGTAATCCAATGCCACTCATTCCTGGTTACAATGCCATTACATTTTTTACATGCAGGTTACACAAAATAGATTTAAAAAAAAAGGGTCAGGGGTAACATGCTGGACAACATCTAACTGCAGTATCATATTTCTACATGCCAAGATGTGGACGTGCCAGAACAACTATGCTTGATTCAGTATGTACCAAGATGCTTATAAAATCAGATCTCTTTATCTTATTTAGAAGCCAGTACTCTACATGTACAAGCACTGCTTGCATATTAAAGTACTCTGTCAATAAATTTGATTCTTAGTCTCAGTTTAGAAGCATATTTTGAAGTGTAAAGTTCCACAATAGCCATTTTGATACATTCCTCTTAAAGTACTCTCACTGAAGCCTTTTTTTTTGGAAAGACGACGACAGACTTGGGTTTCCTGCATATTTCTAGTGTGACCAAGGGAAAAAAAAACCCCATAACAAGCCAGAAAGCAAGGCATATGAACAGTTGTAGATTACACACTTTCTGCTTGCCCATATCCTGTTTAAACAGACTGTTAGATTGCCTCTGCCTTTACTGCAGCAGTTTCCCCGATGAGATTCTCTACAGAGATAAAAGGTTTCTACTACCTTCCACCCTTTGGTATGACTTTATTCTGCTCCCTACTTCTGCCTAACTAGTCTGGTATAAAAGAGAGAGGGTAATGTTGTGAGATATTGCCAGTTCAAGTTCAAACACTGAAGCATAAGAATAAGTGTTAAGAATTAAAGGCAAATCAACTTGCCCTGCTGCCACACAGCTAAGATTATTTGGAGTCCAGAGTTAAAAGCATAAAGAGAAGAAGTCTCCAAGATTACCCATGTCCATGTCAAATCATTAAAAAAAAAAAGAATTAACCAGAAGACTAGACAAGTTTTTACTTTTTAGTACCAAGGTGGTCATAGCCTGAAGGCTTTTCCTTGATCTGATTCAGGGTTTCCAACTTTTGTTATCACTTAAGATTTCAAAGTTATGGTCTTATTTACATGATAGAGCTCTGGACAGAAAATATTGCTCCCGAGTCAAACGTGTCAGAGCATCCTAGACATGTTAAAATGTCCTAAGCCAGGGGCAGGCAAAACATGGCCCGCAGGCTGGATGTGGTCCACTAGGCCAATCTATACAGCCTGTGGGGCCCCTACAAAAATTTAGAGAATCATCTGCCCCTGGCTGCCCATCATGCAGCTCTCAATGGTTTGCCAAAACTCAGCAAGCAGCCTCTGCCGGAAATAATTGCCTGCTGCTGTCCCAAGCAAAAGACTTGTCAAATATTTTGTTTTAGCAAGGTTATTATGAAAAATCCCAAGATTTATTGGAACTTTATTTCAGCTGTACAAGGCCCATTTGGTCAGAATGTTTAGTGACTTGCTTTACTTGCATTTATGTAGCTTATTCATAAAAGGATATAGGTTTGTAAGAGTTATACAAATCGCCAACTTAAGATGACAATGGAGGTTCAAGGTGCATATAGTAATCTAGAGAAACAGTTTGCACAAATAATGGAACTGAGTAACATTTCTAATATTGAAAAAAAATGTAGGCAAAGTAAAATGGTTTACCTCAAATTCCTGATGGTTCCATGAGATTACATTAGCGCTGCCAAGTTCTCTGTCAATATTAAATGCTCTCATTTCAGATTCAAGGGTATCTCTTAGTTCTTCCCGTGTTTTGAAATTCCAAATCAAGTTAGACTTAGCATGATCTTGAAGAAATCTAGAGAAAAAAAAAAAATCAATATATATAAAGCAGAGTGATAAAGCTTAGAGGCTGTGTCCACAAGAGCACAGACATTTGGTTTCCCTGGGGATAAGCAGCAGTAGCAAACCCTGTGCCACTGCTACTTGTCCCCAGGGAATACCCATGCCACACACCCTCTGGCATATAGTAGGTTATCCTGGATGGGGTAGAGAAGGCTAGGACCAGAAGCCTTACCTGGGGTTCTGGGGGTCTTGGGAAGCTGCATCCATGGTGCTCCTACAGCTGGGAGCCTAGCAGGCAGCCGGAGCATAGCTCCAGGCAGGCTATGGTTTTGCAAAGTGCATGCTGCTGCTATATGCAGTGCCCCACTTTTTTTTTTTTTTGACATGGTTTTTTGACCCTGGCATCTCCAGGGGATGTAAGGTAGCAGCACAGGGAATGTTTACATGCACAGCGTGTAGTGCCACAAATGGGTCTGCAGCACCATATACTGCACATCTGTGCCTGTCTGGACACAGCCAAACTGTTGGTTTAAACACCTGCTAACAAGTAAAATTAAACGCAGACTTGG
>NW_017729006.1:15298946-15329911 GCF_001723915.1 Gavialis gangeticus | reverse complement strand
CCACTTTTTTTTTTTTTTGACATGGTTTTTTGACCCTGGCATCTCCAGGGGATGTAAGGTAGCAGCACAGGGAATGTTTACATGCACAGCGTGTAGTGCCACAAATGGGTCTGCAGCACCATATACTGCACATCTGTGCCTGTCTGGACACAGCCAAACTGTTGGTTTAAACACCTGCTAACAAGTAAAATTAAACGCAGACTTGGAGACTTTGAAAAAGGAAAGACTGGAGTACAAGAAAATCAGCTTGTGTTGTGTTTTGATGCTGCAGTGACACTTATTCAACACACCTGTTTTGTTAAAAAAAAAGTTTCCATAGACAGGGAAGCAGCTTCTGCACTTAAAGCAAGCCAGAAGACACTGTCAATAAGAACAGAGAAAAGCTTCTGGCCAGTTCCAAGTGGTACTAATTGCATCAGAACTGACTTTTAGTCAGTATCATTTTCCACAAAACAGATCTGCAGTTGTATAGGTGGCAACAGAAGTGGTAACAGGCCAACAAGGTTAGCTGGTTGCATGGATTTATTAAAAAGGTACTTCTCAAAATGTATAAGTAAGGTACTCTCTAAATGTAGCAACTGTCAGCTATTTCCCATCAGTTTACTTGTAGTAAAGTAACAGGTGTGATGTTCTGGATGGACATATCTAAACAAGACATTTACTTAGGAGTTGACTAGCTCCACAGTAAACATCTCATGTCTATGCATGCAAGGTTATTACACAGGAGCAAACCAAGTCAACTCTGCAGCAGAATAGCACTTTGTAGAGTTTTGCATTTGTTTTTGTTTTGTTTTTAAACTCTGCAGCAACACATGTGGATGCTTGAGGAGCTGGCTGGGGCACAAACATGCTTCAGTGTGGGGACTACCTGCCACTAACCCCATGCTGGGTCACCCTTGTGCCCCAGCCAGCCCCTCCATAGCGTGTTGAGCCATGTCAGAGTAGCCACAGGCTGGCAGGCTGACCCCCGGGGCCCTTGGAGCAGTCCTGGCTGGCAAACCCGGCTAAATGTGCTCTGATCCTGAGCACACACGTAAGACATGGCACCCAGGAAGCAAACTCTGAAACCATAAGTGCCAGAGTTCGTTTAGACTTAACTACATGTCAACCCAACCCATGTATACACTTTAAAACGGCTAGCTATGCAATTAAACAGAAGTTAGAGCTCTCATCTTGTAGAACTAGCCATTTAAAGTTCTTCAGTATTTACCCTTGAAAAGGAGTGGTTTAGAGTCTACAAATCCAAGAGAAAAGTGGTGCTGGCTCCTACCCTGGGGGTCTTCAAGAAGAGGCTAGAAGTATACCTTGCTGGGGTTGTTTGACCCTAGTACTCGACCCCCTGCCATGGCAGGGGGTCGGACTAGATGATCTACTCAGGTCCCTTCCGACCCTAGAAGGTATGAAACTTTCTACCTCATACTTTATATAGGTTCAGCTTTTTGGCAAAGCATGCCTTTATTCACTAACTTTCCAGTTCCCTCTATAAGCTCATCTCTAAAACTGCCCAAGTCAGACTTTGTTATCCCTATTTCAGATTAAGTATTTTGAGTCAGCCTCTGGGTCATACAAGGTTTAATAGCTTTCAAAAATTTTTTTAAGGGCCAATTTCAGTTAATTTAGTCACATTTGCAGCATTGTGACCCAGGAATATCACTTTCTATAGCCAGAAGTCCTTTTTTCCAGTTCAACCTTGTAGGTTCCTTTTGTTCTTTAGTACTCCGATTAATAGGGCAGTTTCAGGTGTCACATTCTAAACTTCACCTGAATGGCTGATACTGCCATTATATTACCATTTGTATTATATCAGTATTCAGATTTGATAAAAATCACAAGGATTTTTACAATGCAAGTGTACACATGTAAAGTTCTCTCACTTGCAACTTGCAGGAAATACTAAAAAAAGTCTCAGTTCCTGCCTGAGGTATTAAAATTGGGATCAAGAACTGTGCCCAAGATAAAATCCCTGTCTAGTCTCTATCCCCTACCCCATGAACAAACAAACAAACAAACAAACAAACAAACAAACAAACAAACAAACAAACAAACAAACAAACAACCCCCCAGAGGGCATCTTCACATACTATTACATTTACTAGCCACTCACAAAACTCCACTGGAGCATTAAGCTGGCTTGTCACATCTTCTCTTATTGTACAAGTTTGTAAAAAAGTTTAGTAAATGTAACAGTGTAGATTAATACCACATGTCTTATTAGGATTCACTATGTGCATCCCAGAAGCAGTCTAGAGTTTCTATAATGTTTCAAAGTTTTCTGCTTTAGAGATTTTTCTAAAAAAAAAACTCTTAAAAACAAAGCAGAAAACAGTAAAATACAACCTCAAAAACTGGAGCTGAGGTAGAGCTGCATTTGCTGTCAAATGAATTTCCTTAATTGGAGAAAAATTTGAAGCACCTGGCTATCTAGTACAGTACATCTAGTTACCTGTAGTAGAAGAGATCCCAGTTTACTTCGATTTTTATTCTTTGCCTTCGTTTCCTTAGTATTACTGGCTTTTGATTGATGTTCTGCAATTAAAAACAGCCAAAAATTTAGTACCAATTGTTCTAGCCCTAGCAAATACCCTCAATGAATTTACTTGCAACATGTTTTTATGAAACTGATTTTTCAGAAGTAAAACAAAGTAAACCTGGTTTGATTGCTAAAGTTTAAATGTGTCTGCTTTGAGCGCCACATTTTTTTAGCGTACTGATTTCTTAGAGTAAGAAAACTGAACTTCAACGAGCAAGTTGCACCATTTATGCATGCTGTTATTCATGTCAGGTTAAATACAAAAAAAAAAAAATCAAATCATTCCAGAGAAACTTTCAGCCATGTACCAAATACTTTAATGAATTAGTCATTTTATGGGACAACCTTTTAAAAAAAGCCAAAAAAACCCCACAAGCCAGCTCCCATCACCACAAGCACTGAGTTAAGCAAAACACAATAATCCTATACTAAATCTGCTGCTTAACATGCACACATTAACCTTACAGTAAGACAATCTACAAAATCACCAAGCTGAAGAGCAACCAGCAAGCTAAACCAAACCACTTCAGGAAATCACAAAGTAGCTATAAGGCTCAGAAACAAAAAGAAACAAGTCTGCTTTTAGCATAGAAGCACACCATGAAAAGGAGAAGCCTCAATCTGGGTTTGGCTACTGAAAGATTTTATTTGATCAATGTACATCTACAACATACATTGCTAGATGAAACACCACATGCTACACAGAATTCAATACAACACAGTCTACACATTTAGCATAAACTCACTCACCATATTGTTTCTGTCCTGATTTTGATCGAAGGGAAAGAGAAAAAAAAGAGGGAATATTTAAACAATTTAAATAGCTTACAACCAAGTATTTCAAAAGGGTAACAGAGTGCTAAGTAATTTGCTTTGTATAAAACATTAAAAACAAACCAAAATATACTCAAATTCTGTTGAGACAGTAGTATTACCCCTTGTATATGTTATCTTTCCCTGCTTTGATTTTGTTCTATTTTGTTTTTAAAAAGTGGAAGATTTAAATATACAACTCCTCAAGTCTTGCCTACACAAGTCTTCCAACAGCAAAGAGGCAGCTCTCCATTTTTAAGTCTAGCTTTCACCCTTGAGACTATTGTTGCAACTTTGAGATATAGGAAACATCAAGTTACACTATGCAAAGCCCAAGTCACTTGCTTACCGTCTTAAGGTTTTGATTTTGTTTGTTTGGGTAGGGGGTTGGGTTTTTTTTGCAGGCAAGTTAAACATATGTTGTGCTTCCTCACTCTTCCTTGTACATGGCAATGTGACAAGCCCCCTATATACTTCAGAGATGAGGAGTTTGAGAACAATGTTTAGTTCTTCGCAGCTTCCAACAAATGCAGAGAGCTCAATAACCACATTTAAACAAACCCGAGGTAGCAGCAAGAAAATGTCAAGCCAAACATACCAAAAACAAAACAAATTCACAAGAAAGAGGATCTTACTGAAGGCAAGAGAAAGAATCACATTTCTTTTCCTTCCCTGAAAGTAAGTAGTGAATGCCTCTTAGCTCTCAATTAACACTATCTTAAAAATGTCATCTCAAATTACTTGAGGAGGCAAGGATTAAAACCAGAAAAGAGAGTCAGCAAAAAAAAAATCAACTAACTTTAGATAACTGCCCACAACTAGGAGTCAAGTAATTCCAACAACTTGCAAGTCTATATTACTCCATCCAAAGGCAGAACTCTATTTTGCCAAATACAGTTGAAACATGTTAAGTACAATGATGACAATACAAGAGAGCCACCTCAGATATACTGAAAATGAACAAACACTTTCCTACCAAATTACTGTTTAAAACACACTTGTTTGTAAAGTCTTTTAAAAGGTTTGGTGCAAATTCTACACACTCCAAAAAGGTAGATGAGCATCATTAACTGTAATTTAACTTCGCAGGTAATTAAATTAATAAAAAAAATAGCTACAGAAGATGAGAAAGTGTGAATGCCAAGACACTAATATGCAGTAAATGGAGTTGATGGAACAGCAAGTCTCAGCCATTTAAAATTAAGAACACAGTTTCTACCAATATGGAAACATGGAATTATTTGATACAGCATAGTTAGAAGGCTTCACATTTGCACTGCTCTCCCTGAATTGAGTCCCAGATTGAAGCCCAACATTTAAACTGGATCAATCATGTCCATAGGCTGCAGTAATTAATGCCTTACGAAGAGTCAAGATGTTTTATTACAATTATTAAGTCTAGAAACTTAGGTGTTTACCTCCTTTTGAGCAATGCCCATTCTGTCCCTCCAGTGCATCAACACCAGATCTACTTTTTCTTTGGCAAATTTTTCTACTTCTTTTGCAGCTTTTCCAGCCAGTCTCTGCCACTCTGGCACTTTATTAAATTTGCCATACTGATCCTGTAGAATAGAACCAACCAAAAACTTGTGGTTAAGATTACAATCACTCTGAGGAATATTAAGAGGTGGAGGGGAGGAAGGGGAAAGACTACGTCAGTATTTTTTTAATCTATAAGAGACAGACTTCACACAATCTATTAAATTTAAAAAGGAACTAGAAAAAGATCTCTTCACCGTTCAAAAGTGTGGGAGAAGTGGGGGGTAGGGGTAGAGGCAAGGCAAGGAGAAAACGTGGGAGCCTTTCCCTACTTACAGTTGCGATTTTTAAGTTGTCCCTAACATGCATCCGATCAGCATCTCTCTCAGGAACAGAATCAGCACTGTCCAGGTATGCCAGCAAACCTGGGGGCTAAAACCATTAAAAACCAAATCTGAAATCAGGTTTCTGAATGCATAAGTAAAACACAGTACAATGCAAGGAGCGTTTACCACTTACCCTAGAAGAATATTTGGGTTTGATTTCACCACCCAAAGTTAAGCTGTGCCAGAGTTAAAGGTTGGGATGAGTTTAAAAAAAAAGACTTGGTTTCCCTTGGCCATGTTCACAAGTTACTTCCCCTACAGAACCACCCCTTTGATGTCCAGAACATCTAGGTTAAACTAGAAAGCAAGTTTGTTGCTTAAGTTAGAAATAGGTGATGCAGGCAAAAAAATGTTGCCCAGTGGAGATAGGTAGAGACTATTAAGTTCAGTGAAGCCAGCCTGGAACACTAGATTCTGTTTGTACATCTTCCATAGAACTCTTCAGGTGATATTTTCCAGAAGTTTAAGCTTGGTTTTGATAGATGAAGTTCTTATGGAAAGACCAGAAAACCCCTGGCATTAAAGCAATCTACCTTGCCTTTCAAATCCTAGAATTTTCGTGCTGAATACTTTAAGAATTAGTGGGATAACTTGCCCAGGAGGAAAGATAAGGAGGAAAAGAAATAAAACAAAAAACATTCTTCAGCACAAGCGTATTTCTCTTGCTGTGTGGAATATTTCTCATGCCGTGTATATACCCAGCATGTTTTAAGTTTGCCAGAATCATCAGTAATTGAAGACTGATAGAAGAATAGTTAAGTCTGCCTTGGTTGTTCTTGTTAAGTCATCTCTTATGCTGCGCTCCAATAATATCCAAGCATCTTCCAGATTACAATCCATTTACTACAAGCAGCAAGAGGCAAGAGCTCCATTTACAAGCTATGGCTTTAGAGACCTACTCATTACTGAGGCACTGGCCCAGATAACTGTACTACCATATTCCCCTTCCTTTTGAAAGAGGGATTTCTTTAGTGTGGGGAAATAATTTAGTTATTACAGTTTTTAAAAATGTTTTAGTCTATTTTATTCATTTAAAAACAAAAAACATACACCAAGATTTGCTAGTGTCCTTACCTTGTTATACCTTTGCCTCCCCATATTAGTTTTACTGCCTTATCTGTTAAATTGTAGGTAATCTCTAAATTGGTTTGGAGCTTTTGCCTTTTTCATGCCCCCTTAACTGGAGAATGGGATCCAGTGCAAGACCAAGAGATCCTCTTATCTTAAACCCCCCCAAAACCCCACACCTTACTCCCAACCTACTTTCCAATTAAGACAGTGCATGTATACCCCCTTCCTCTCCTTATTCTGCTAATTCACTTTTCCATTCAAGCTCCTGCTTCTTCCGTGACTGATCTCTCTATTGACTCACTTTAAAAAGAAAAAAAAAACCACACACCACAACTCCTTGTATGAAATAGGTATTCAAGTTTAACAGGCTCGTCTGTATCTCCCCCCTTCCCAAAAAAAAAAAAAACTCTTCCCACCCTCCAGCCAGTCTGTTTTAATGCACGTGTGAATTAAGACAGAGGCTATGCAGGCATCTTTGTACAACAAGGGGAAGGGGGAAAGCATTTCAGAACAAAATTTAAAGAGTTTAGAATACTCTTCAACACCACCAAATAGTTTGTAAGCAGTTCCCTTACCAAAATACGTTTCAACAAGTTCATAGCAGTTGCATTTTCAGCTGTCCAAAGGCCCACTAAGTGTCTGCTTAGCTGCCTGAAAGGCATTAAGAATTAATAAAGGCTTTAGTCATTTGAGACAATACCATAATGTCAAGATGACACGCTGTCACATTCAAATACCAAGAGAGAGAGAGAGAGATATCTATCTATCTATCTATGGGGCAGAGGGAGAGGATTTTGTTACCAACTTTGACACTTGTTTCTGAGGGAAGCACTACACTCAAAAAAAGACATTTAGCATCTATTAAGTTAAGCATGTTTAGTTGGAGCTTTTAAAACTAAAGCAAAGAACACAACATTTTCCTGAATCCTTCCAAAGTTAAAAACTGTTGATTTATTGCAAAAAATTATCTTCTCTACTAGCAAAGCTGTTTTTTTCTACTCAATTATTTAAGCACTAGTTCTAAACTATGACAAGAAGTTTCAGACTCATCCTGGGAGCTTGCAACTGTAAGATGGATTAACTGCCCCCTCCCCAACCCCAACCCCAATTCCACAGACAGTGATTTTCTTGTATTAGCCTACCTCAGGTTTCCAGAAGAGGTAAAGTTAAACTGCCAGTGGCCTCTGATCATTAAGACCACATTGCTTCAAACAACTGAGTAAGTTACAAAACCTGGTGTTAAATCTGTATACTTTCACTGTTAAGTCAAAAGGACTGCTAGCTAAGCACCAGGAAAAAAGAGCTACAAATTATTTCATTTGCTTAGTTAAATATGCCAACTAAAAATGTAAAGCTTTAAAAACACTTGCAGTATGCCTACCTCTAAAAGAATAATTTTAAGAGGAGCTTCCACTTTAGTTTTGTGGAAAGTTTCACCTAGTAGACAAACTTACCTATTTGTAAGCATCCTTTGATCTGTGCTAACTGTAAACATAGCAGTATGCAAGTGACGAGGTAAGGCACCTTCACTGAGGGCAAGATCTTGCATTTTGGTAGCAATTTCTTTATCTCCTTCCTTAGAAAATAAAAAAGGAAGATGATTACTCTAGTAAGGAGTTGCTCAGCTGTTTTCTTTAGACTATACAATTCATTAAGATGCCATTTCTCTTGACAGATGTATGATTTTGTACAGTTCTGAAAACAGGTAAAAAGGTATGCAAGGAGGATCTCAAAAGGTCTTCAAGTGACTTCTCTGCTGCAGTAAAGCTAAGAGCTCTAGTCAAGTCATAGCAACAGAGCTTCCACAACCTGCTCCAAGCACTTAAGAAATGCCATGTCTAGAGTACCATTAGTCTTAAAAAAAAATTAAATATATAAAAGCCAAGTTTGAGAGAAACCACATCCTTTTGTAACCTCAGTTACTGTCTATGGACTTAGAGTAGGACCTTAAAAAGGTCAGCTGAATTAGTTAAGACTACCTAAAAGAAACAAACATTCTACTTGACCTTCAAAAAAATAGAACTATTTAATGGTAATCCGGTCTACTTCCCCGTAGAACCAGATAGCAGCAGAAGTGTTAGAAGTGCTTGCATTACTACAATAGTAAACATAATATCCACCAACATTTGATCCCATCTATGCATACAACCAACTGTATAAGAGACTTAGTGGCATTACTGCTTCTTCCTATACTTGCCATGAACGTGCCAGTCAGCTCGTAAAATTAAGAGCAACTTCAAATAGGAATGATTATGCATTGCCACTATTACATCAGGTAAGCCTAACAAGAACTGATAGAGCAGTTGTTGCACACAAGTGTTTCAAGTTGTTGTCAACTGAAAATCCCCAAATGTAGAGAGTCTAACAAAAAACCCATGTCTTCAGTCATTTGCAGCTAAACTCTTGTAATACCAGATTTGCTGCCTACATCCATCTACTCCATCCAATAGACATTTCAGTTCTTAAAAGAATAGCACTGACAGCTGTATACCAGCTATTTCAAAATTCTGAGAAATTTACCTCAAGTGCTGAAATTGGTTATTTACATTTTAAAAATCAAAGACCCATTTGAAAGCTCAGTGAAGCCCACTTGACAGTTAGCATGCTATTCCCAGTGGTCTTTAACCACCCCTGGCCACCCCACCAAGTCTCACCTCTATTATCGCCTTCATTACCAAGCCAGCTCCTTTTACAATTGCCATGGAAGGATGCTACAAGAAGGAGTTATAAGTTAGTATGAAACATTATATAAAAAACTTAAGATTTTTTTTTTCTGTTAATGAGTGTGCATAATTTGGATATTAACAACAGGAGGAAGATTCAGGTAGTCAACCAATGACTGCGGTGCTGGGTGTCATCAGGAAGGCTTTGGCTTCTATGACCACAGTCTGCTCTTTGGAGAGAAAGAGAGGCAGCAAGCTGTTGGGAAGGGATGGCCTCCACCTCTCTCCATTGGAGGAGGCTTGTCTCAGCTAGACTGGCCAACCTGCTCCATAGGGCTTTAAACTAAGCCTGCTGGGGGATTTTGGGGGGGAAGAAAGACAGGTTACTGCCACTGCTGGCCCACTGGGTGGCCCTTGCAAAAAGCCAGCAGACCAAGGTACATAAGCGTTCCCACCCCTGGAACAAAATGTAGGCAAAGCAAGGGCCCCTAAGGGGACACTTGCATGTCTATACACAAATGCCAGGAGCCTGGGCAATAAGGAAGAAAAAGGAAGTTGTTCTCCTGCTAAATGCAAATAACTAACTATGATGTCACAGGGGTAACAGACCTGGTGGGACTCCACCCATGACTTGACCACAGGTAGATGGCTATACCCTGTACAGGAGGGATCGAGTGGACAAAAGGGGCGGGGGCATAGCTCTCTCTGTCAAGGAAAGCTATGCGTCCCTGCAAGCTGACATTGGCACCCACAGCAGACAACCTGAGACCCTCTGGGTTAAAATCTGTGGGGAACATGACGCAGGGGATACTATGGTGGGGGTTTATTACAGACCCCCTACCCAGAGTCAAGACCTTGGACCAGGAGTTCACCAGGGAATTGGCTGAGGCTGCACAATCCTGGTGTATAGTTGTCATGGGAGACTAACTACCCAGACAACTTGTGGGAGGAGTGCTCAGCTAAATCTGAGCGGTCGCAAAGCTCTCTCATGTGTGGATGACCTTTGACGCAGGAAGTCTACAGGCCGACAAGAGGTAAAACACTGCTTGACCTCGTACTGGCAACCATGGATAACCTAATTAGGAACCTAACAAATCGAAGGGAAGCTGGGCGACAGTGATCATGAACTGATCACCTTCACCATCTGCCATAAAACTGGCAAGTCAAAAGTCCTCCACTTCAGGAAACCAGACTTTGACAAGCTAAAGGAGGTTTGTCAGAGAGGCCTTAAAAGGCCACAATCCAGTGGAGAGAGGAGTTCAGGACAAGTGGTTGCTCCTCAAGGGAGTAATTCTGGATGCGCAAGCAAAGTCCATCCTGTCTCGGAGGAAAGGCAGCAAAAGGGCACAGCAGCCCCCTTGGCTCTCCAGGGAACTGGCGGACCTCCTGTGTGTTAAAAAGGAAGACCTACAAAAGGATGAAAGACTGGAACTGCCACCAAGGAGGACTATTCTGCTTTAGTCCGGATTTGCAGAGAGTAAAAAAAAAAAACACATCAGGAAAGCCAAGGCTGTGATGAAACTCCAGCTAGCTACAAATATCAAGGACAATATCTAAAAAAAGGATTTTTTTTTTTTTGTGGGAAGCTGGAGGAAGAGCAAGGGGAACATTGGACCCCTGCTGAACCAGATGGGACAACTGACAACTGATGCCCAGGAAAAAGCCAACTTACTAAATGGGTACTTTGCGTCAGTTTTTCCCCCACCAGTTCCATGGGATGACCCTGCCCACTATGGGTCAGCGAGGCCCGGGCAAGGGAGATTCCTTGCCCTCCACTGAAGCTGACCTCATGAAGGAACACCAACAGGCTGGATACCTTTAAGTCAGCCAGCCCTGATGGGTTACACCCAAGGGCACTCAGGGAGCTGGAGAACATCATAGCCCAGCCCCTGGCACAGATCTTTGAAAACTCCTGGTGCTCTGGTGTAGTGCCTGAAGATCGAAAGAAGGCCAACGTGGTGCCTACCTTCAAGAAAGGGAGGAAAGTAGATTCAGCAAACTACAGGCCCATCAGCCTGACCTCTATCCGGGGGAAGGTCTTGGAAAAGATTATCAAGGAGGCCATCCTTAACAGACTAGCTGAAGGCAATATCCTGAGGGATACCCAGCATGGGTTTGTTGCGGGTAGGTCTTGCTTGACCAATCTCATTTCCTTTTACGACCAGGTGACCTACCACTCGGACAAGGGGGAAGAGATTGATGCCGTATACCTTGACTTTAAAAAAAAAAAGCCTTTGATCTGGTATAGCCAAGGAGGTGATCATGGGAAACTGGCTAACTGCAGCCTTGATGTCACCATGATCCGCTGGCTGGGGAACTGGCTCCATGGTAGAACCCAGAGGGTGGTGGTTGATGGGAACCAATCATCTTGGTGTGCTGCAACTAGTGGGGTCCCACAAGGCTCTGTCCTAGAGCCTATACTGTTTAACATCTTCAGTGATGTGGACATTTGGTATTGTTGGCAAGCTTGGCCAGTCTGCTTCTGACACCAACTCTGGGGTAAAGCATCCACACCTGAGGATAGGAGGGTGATCCAGGCAAATCTGGACAGACTCATGAAACGGGCGGATGAGAACCTGGTAGTGTTCAACACCAAAAAAAAAATGCAAGGTTCTCCACCTTGGGAGGAAAAACCTGCACCATGCTTATTAGGCTCAGTAGTGTTACGCTAGTTAGCACTACAGATGAAAAGGACTCGGGGGTCACGACTGACAAGATGAACGTGAGCCTTCAGTGTGATGCTGAGGCTAGTAAAAGCAAGCAAAACACTGGCTTGCATATCCATAGATACTTCTCAAGCAGATCCTGGGATGTCATTCTGCTGCCTTGGTGAGGCCACAGCTGGAGTACTGCATCCAGTTTTGGGCTCCACAATTCAAAAAACAGTGTAGAGAAGCTTGAGAGGGTGCAGAGGAGAGCCATAATCAGAGGTCAGGAAAACACACCCTATGATGAAAGGCTCAGAGCCATGGGGCTATTTCAGCCTGGAAAAAAGTGTAGGCTCAGGGGTGATCTGGTGGCCATCTATAAGTTTCAGGGGTGCTTGTCAGGATCTGGGGGAATGTCTGTTCACCAGAGCCCTCCCCAAGGGATGACAAGATTGAACGGTCACAAACTCCACTGTGACCGATTCAGGCTGGACATAAGGAAGAACTTCTTCACTGTCTGAGTCCCCAAGGTTTGGAACAGACTGCCGCCGGAGGCAGTTCAGGCACTCGCTTCGAGTGCCTTCAAGAGACATTTGGATGCTTATCTTGCTGGGATCCTATGATCCCTGCTGACTTCCTCTCCCTGAGGCAGGGGGCTGGACTCGATGATCCTCCAGGGTCCCTTCCAGTCCAAATGTCTATGAAATTTATGAACTGGTATCCAGCTGTACTAAATGTAATCTATAGTTCTTTGGAAAAAAGTGGTCCAGGGAACCGAAAAAAAATTACAAGACTACCTTATTCTTCCGAAGAACAGTTTGGATAAGGCTTTGTATTAGTATCAGCTTACTATACCCTGCATAAAGGCAAAAGTCACCTATATATAGCAAAAATTCCACAATTCTGCATTTCCCACCCACTGTCTTCCCCACAACTCGGAGAAAGGGTGCACCAAACAACGACCAAAGTATTTGGAACCAAATACTGCCTGCAAGTGAGGTGGTGCAGGCTCCCACCCTGGGGGTTTAAGAGGAGGTTGGATGACCACCTTACTGGGGTCATTTGACCCCAGTGCTCTTCCTGTCATGGCAGGGGGTCGGACTAGATGATCTGCTCAGGTCCCTTCCGACCCTAGAAACTATGAAACTAACTATGAAACTATAAGCTAGTCAAAATATGCAGATGACAAGTTTCTGCAGAAACAGCACAGCTAATTAGGAGCTACTTTCTGGTTTTAAAAGTTGGTTTATAGACCAGGATTCCAAGTTAAAACGGTAATCAAATAATTCCTGTGCAGTACACTGTGGCCCCACTGCTGGATTCCCACTGACTGGTCCTATGATCCCTCACTTAGCAGGCTTCTAGCTGTCCCTCTAAGTCATGTCTTATTATCTGGAGAATTTCACTGATGTTAGAAGTTGTCTGACTATTGCCTACACAATAGTCAGACACTTTCACTACACACTTTCTCCTGCCCAGTACACCAATGTAGTGTGAGCCGAGGACCAGTTTTGGAGAAGCCAGTAATGGAGATGTTAGCTCTAGTCGAACAGAGAGCTGAGCCAACAATAAGAAATGTACACACTAAAAAATCCACCACAAAAAAGTTCCAAAATCTGCCAGAGTCTAGACCTTAACCAAAAATGTATCCATAGTAAGTTATTGGAGAATTTCCACAACCTTATTTTTGTTCTTACTTTGTAGTAGTCTGGTAAAATAAGGTCTCACCTGAAAGAGTTTAAATAGTGTTCTCCCATTAGATGCTACCATCTCTAACAACATATCAAACTGCTGCCCTTCAGTTGTTTCACTATATGGAGCACAGAGGGCAAATGTAAGGAAGTCCAGAAGTGAACTAATAACTAGGGCACCAGTCCCATGATCCTGAAATATAGAAAACAAATAGCTTAGTACCGTCATGACCTACAAATCCCATCCTGTCATGTCTCCCCACCTCACACCAATTTCATTCTAATTTGTAGTCAGTAGGCAGGGCACCACAGTCAGGGGGGCACCACACATGTGAGCAGCAGCACCCCCACTGACCAATCCTCACCCCAGGGAGAAGCAGTGCCCAGCCCACCCCCTGCCCCCAACCACAACTCAGGAGGAGCTGGGTCAGGCAGGCAGTGTGGCCAGCAGCAGTGGTGCCTGTTTGCCTGCCTGGTGTACTGTGCCATCCTGCCTCCCTGCTGGACTGAGCCCCTGCCTGCAGCAGTGCTGCTGACTCAGGGAAGGACTACAAAGTTTGCCCAGGGTGCCACTTCCCCACTAAGGCCAGTTCTGTCAGTAATATTTCAAGATAAAAAGCCAATTTTCATTACTTCCAAGTGTGACAAAAAATGCAAGCTCTTCCAGAGCATGCCACAAAAGAAGAAACAAGTCTAGAGTAGCAGCAAAATCTTAAGAATATAGTTGAAAGCAATCTGTGCTTTAAAGAATACCAAGCCCCTCAAGTACCACAGATCAAGTAAGCTGCTGCTTTCTTAGTATCTTTTTTTCAAACAAGAAATTGTTTTAAAGCTAGGAACCCTTACAAAAAGGAGGAGTTAGAGCAGCAACTTATCAGAGAAATTAAGTAGCTCTGCAAGACAAACAGCTTAAGATTTAAGTCTGCCCAGCTTCAAAATGACTGAAAACTTGTCTCGGGGTCACTTATGGTTAAGGTTTTGCATTTTAATAATTGATCACTAAAGACTAGAGCAAGCATATTTAAAAAACATTTTGATTTTCATTATAGTAAGAAGTTGCTCAGTCACTTACCACATGGGAATTAAATTTCTCTAATAAGTTCTCCAGAAACTTCTTTGAAGAAAGAAGGGAAGCTTTGTTCAGCTGCTCTTGCCGCAAGTCATAGTCATCATGCATGGGCTGAGATAAAGAAAGTATTTAAAATACAGTCATCCTTTAGCCCTCAAGACATAAAAAACAACAACAAACAAACAAGACACTTTACAAGTCTTATACTACAGCAATATCAAGAGACTTGCCACAAAACTCATGACAAGTTGTGGCAGCAAGTCCCACTTCAAAGTCCGTCAGGAAAACTAGTAGGCTAACTACACAGAGTTATAACGTTCAAAACTAGAGACAAGAACCTGTGAAAACTAGTTATAATACACTGCAATTTCTACACAAACCCACTCTTCAGGTCTCTACAATTTGGGTTTCGTTTAGTTGTCAAAAAAACAAAAAACCCAAAAGTCACTGAGCATAATTCCAGTTAATACTTACACACATGAGGGCACACAGCATGTCAATAGAAGCATGGGTTACTCCATCATTGTTCCTTTTAAGAGCTTTTACCACCTTCACTCCTAGCCGTTCCCGAAATCTTTCGAGATAAGAAGTACATTAGCAATAGCATTTGTATAATTAGATTTCGGGGGGGGGGGGTCTCAGTTTAAGGTAAAAAGGGGAAATCCTCATATCCCCCTGTATATTTGTCTATCCTGACAGCTAGTAGCCTACATTACAGACATATGTAAAAAAGGAACCAAGTCCAAGACACTTATTGTCAAGAAGAGCAAGCATATGAACTTGGCAAATCAATTACCAGCAATACATTATTTATCCTTTCACGTATTCAGCATAATGTTCAGTTTACTGAATCCTCAGTAGCCCTCTAACATACATTCTCTGAATACAATAAGAGCTGAACTGACTTGCATTATGAAGTCATTAACTGCAAGAATGAGAAGTTGCGTCTTGAAGGGAATTAAACTTCACACCTTAAACTGCTGAGCACTGTATATACCTGCAGCCTTTAAACTCATTAAAAGAGTATGCATGTGAGGAATTCATGAGTGCCAGATGATCTTGAGTATAATTCCTCCTAAATATGTTAGTAGCACAGAACAGTTTGTTTTTTTTAATATTCAAAAAAAAAAAAGACAGCCACCTACAGATTTACATTAAAATTTAAAAAAAAAAAAAACAACTAGGTTTGTGTAGAAAGAATGAATTCATAATTGCACCAGATGCAATATTCTCATTTCTTTTCCTATTAAAACAGCAATAGATACCTATTTGTGTTTTCAACTGGCTGAGCGTACGACCAGCAGAGACCAAAATACACAGACTCAAGCAGAACCAAAACTCTTACTGTTATAAGTTAACAGCATGACTATTTAGTCACTAATAAAACTGCAGTTTATGCTACCAAAAAGATCCAATAACCAAGCTTCTACAACAAATTACTTTTCTATGAAATTTTACCAGACCCACTGAACCCCAAGCTCTGGCCAGAGTCCAAGCTGATCTTGAAACAAGGAAAAGCCTTTTTAGAACATTAAGTAGTTTACTTTCAGCATTTCAAATTAGGTAATGAGCTACTTACTTCGGAAGCTGAGTAAAAGCAAGGAAGCCAGCTTTTGAAGCAACTAGTCTTCTTACAGCTTGGAACTGGCTTTCAAGCTCTGTGTTAGATGCTGCAATGTCTCCTTCTTGAGACAGTAATGCCGTTATGGCATTATTAATCAATTTCTCCTTGTTTTCTGAGAAAAGGCCCTGTAAAGATGGACAAGGTAATTAACAAAAGGCCTTTACACATTAAAAAGGATAATCAACAGAAGATTAGGATAAAGGTTTAGTCTTACATCTTGTGTTACTGCATGCAGAACACCACTGTACGAGATGTTAGCATTGAACCTGAATACAGCATCTGCAAAATTGCTATCTGCAAGGAGACAAAACCAGATGCCATGAGCTCAGCTCAACATTTAACTCATTAACTACCATACCAACAAAAAGATTTTGTACTTTGTAATGCACAGTGATCTTAAGCACACTTACTGGGAGGGGAAGCTAAGAATCTGAGATGAAGACTCTCTACTTCCTCATCTACAGGCATGCTAAGTAATCCCCAGCGCTGGCCTTTCTGTGTTGGAGTCATTTTCACACAAACATCTCTGTTACCAGAAGCTCTTACTCCATCCAACAAGCTAGCCAACAAAGAATCTCTGGGGGAACAAGATAGGAGGCAGTGAGAGATAAAAGATAACAAAATTGCACATGCTTTTTATCCAATATATTCATTTAAGTTTCAGTAAGGTTTCACCTTGCTAAAAAAAAACAAAACACAACAAAAAACAGACTTACAATGACTGAATCATGAGTGCATGCTTAAAGAGAAAAGTTTTGTATTCCATCTTGAAGTAGAACTGGTTTACACACTGTGGACTAGACCAGGAGTGCTCAGCTTCTGGCTTGCGGGCCAAACCATCACATCTGGCCTGCAGGGATCTCCCCACATCAGGAAATTTGGCAGCAGGGGAGAAGTAGCCATTAGTATGGCCACTTTTCCCCCTGCCCAATCTGCAAACCCTGCACTACAGGCTGGGCTAGGCCACAATCCCAAACCTCTCAGGTCTGGACTGGGGCTGGGCCACACCTCCTTCCCTCTTTGCAATGGTGGGTTGACACCTGGCAATGACTTTTTCCTGCCCCCCACTCCGAGTGGCATGGTTGGAACTTGGCTATACCACCTTACCCTACAGAACTTGGCCATAGCCCCTTCCCTCCCAGGGGCCCATGCCCCCACACACCCTTCACAGGGCCAGGCCAGACTCCCTTCCCATTCCATGAGGCAGATCAAGCTCCTTTCCGCAAAAGGGCTAAATTAAGGCTGGCTTGACCCCCCTCTTCCCCCCGCCCCCCCCCACGGCCTAGGTCAGGGATGGGCAAGATGCGGCCCACCAGGCCATTCTATCCAGCCCACGGGGCCCCTAAAAAAAAAAAAAGTTTAGGAAATCAATATACATCTGCCCCAGCTGCCTGTCATGCAGCCCTTGATGGCTTGCTGAAACTCATTTCGGGCAGAGGGCCACTTACTAACTGCCCGCCCCCGACCTAGATGGTGCCCACCTGTGTCAGATCGGGAACACTAACTAGATCTCATCTGCAGATGGACCAGGCACTGCCTGTCTGATCCACTAGACAAAAAGGCTGGAGCACCACTGGACTAGACAATGCAAAAAAACAAACACAGCTTCTGGCATTTGTTGCTTTCTTTATTCCTTCAGCTACCTCTGGGCGCCACATGACTGATGGGTTTTTTTTTTGGTTTTTTTTTTTATTTGTGCATAGACCATCCAGACTGTTGTGGACTGAAGAGGGATAGAAAGGAGGATACATGACCCCTAAATATTCAACATTTAAAAGTTTTTAAATGAGTACTAAGTGAGAAAGCCTAACCTTATTTCCTTCCTCTCCAATTCTAGCTCCTGTTTGATCACATGTCCTAAACAATATATTTGTCATCAATACAGTGAGACAGCCAGTAAGCCTTACATCTTTAACTGACTCATCTTCAATTGGATACCTGTACAGCTGCAGGAGACCAGCTGTTTCTTTTTAGTGGTTAAGTCAGCAAAACAGTGAAAAATACCTTGGACTGAAGTGGGCCCAAATCCTGCCTGTGAAAGTGTTATTTAAACCTCTTGGCCTACCCATAGGTCATCATTCTATTAGTTTTACATTTGAAATGATTGGTAATCAAAGAATGCAAATACCTCTCTGTTGAAGAATATTTCCGGATTTGTCCCTTGATAAATTCAATGGAAAAAAGCTGTGGATTTTCACCATCGCATACTAGCGCAAACACCTGAAAAATGAGTCCGTGAAACAAAGATGTTATACGATGAAACATTTTTCTGCTCTACTTCAGGGGGTTGTTAGTTTAACAATGCAAACAGCAGGGAATCTACTTTATGTTACTATAAGCAAACTGGGGTAGATTATTAAAAAGAAACACCACACACACACGATACTGTTAAACATTGTTTGACAACAGATTTCCAATTATGCATTCTGCATATATAGAATGTAGGCCAGCGTGCAGATATTAGTACAGTCAGCTATCAAAGGTCAGTGTCAACTTTCAGTCTCTCCTCTTGTTGCTCTATAGAAAATAGGTAAGCATTCGATTCCTTCCAAAGGAAGGAAAGTTGGGTGTTGTTTTTGTTCTGGTTTGTTTTATTTTTTTTTATTTAAAAAATTGGGGGGGGGGGGGAAAGGAAAAAGAGAGAGAAAACAGAAAGCCAGAGATCATGTTACCTACCTCTTCTAGAGGCTTCAGAGTCACGATATTATAGGTAGCTGGATCCCGTTCAACTAAGCATGTTTCTGTAAGCGCCAACACTCTTCTTACAGGTTCCTTTAAGACCCAAAAGTGCACACATTAGATATAGAGTGTATATATGTTTTAGCCCCCTAAAACATGTTACTTGCTCAATTAAAATATACAGGTCTTACCAAATGTCGTGGTGTTATTTTCTGAACAACAAATTCTGCTAAGGATGTGATGGATTCATCATTGCTGTATTTCCCAAAGCGAAGGTTCAAGTATTGCTCAAATTCTATAGGTTCTTTTCTTATCCGCAAGGAGATACCTATGTAATTACCAGCATGTTCTATTGCACTTTTGATAATTTCTTCCCTTTGCTCAGATGCAAACAGGTGCTGCAAATTTTACCAAAAGTTAGGTTTAATACAATAAAAGTGAGCATGGAGGTATGAATTTTTATTTGCATAGTTGAAAGTTTAAGACCATCAAAAAAAAAGTCAGAGTGTATGGCAGTCATCTTACTGGCAAAGAGTTTCATTAGAACTTGGTGTGGCCCAGCCCCAATCCAGGTAACATCATTTCACAAGTAGCACACACTTTCCTCCTCACTCACATATACCCATCAGCATTAGCAACATTATCAGACTTCCAAGCAGCAGTTTAGATTGTGCCTTGGCTTACTGATTAAACAAGTGAATTTTCCTAAAAGAAAAATCTGAAGTATGATATTGCACAGAAGTTTCCGAGCACCGTTTCCCATTTTCTAAAAGTGGTGGAATATTCAGGCTTCAACCCTTTTAATTACTGCTGACAAATGGTTCATTAAGTACTCAGGTTTAAGATAATTCCTACTGCAGAATTCTTGTTTCTTTGTGGGCCATCTCAGATGCTGACACTGTAGCTTCCAGTAAGCAGTTTTAAAACGCTTATTTTAAATATTGTACTACAGCAAGTTTAAGGTTTAGCTTAATGATTAGAAATCAAATTTAAGACACTGCCAATGCCGGCTACCACCAGTGGGTCCTTATTTTAGGAGAGAGCTTGGGAAGGTGGTATTGCCAAGCACATCATGTTTAAGTTAAACAGCCTCAAAGCCAGTTTGGTTTGTACTCTCCACAGCATGCATACATCACTTCCCTGCAGAGGACAGTCAGATGTGCTGACAACTCCATAGGATTCAGAAAGTCTTTGATCAAGTGCCACAGTTAACTGTTGATCTAAACCAGTGGTTCCCAATCTTTCCTACCGGGTCCTATTCGTAAAGATCCATGGCCTGTCCCAACCCACACCCCCCCTGGCCCTGCTGGTGCCCGACCCCTACCTCCCCTCCACCACACCTGCTCAGGCCACAGCAGTGGCTTTGGCTCATGTGGGCAGTAGCAAAGCAAGTCCAGCCCTGGTGCAGGCTGGAAGGAGGAGGGACCTGTGCCACCCCCACTGCCCTGGGCTGGGGTTATCACACCATGTCAGGCCACCTGGTCATGGCCCCTCCTGCCCCCAAGCAGTGTCTCCTGGCCACCCTGCCCCTGTGAACAGGTACTGGCCCCAGTGCTACCAGTTCAGCCACACAGCTCTCCCCTCTGCAGCTCATGACCCTTTGAAATATTCTTGTGACCCACAGGCTGAGAAACACTGATCTAAACTAGTTTAATCTCTCTCAACTTGTAGTTTTAAGAAGTACAAAATACAACAGACAGTTATGCAACAAATTTAACATTTTTATACGTATGGGCAGACTATGAAGTACTCACCAGTCTACTAAATCCTCCATAAATTATACAGAAGCCTCCCTGATAGTCAGAGAGATCAACAAAGCCTTCAATATTTCTGTAGTCATAGGAACATAGGACTTTGTTAGTTCCAGGATTAATCTGGTCAAACCCTCCAGGAGTTACTTCCAGAATCACAGGTTTTCTTGTGTCACTCCAGTGATGCTTATAACAGTTATATCTCTATGGAAAGAACAGAACTGCTGTTAAACCCCTGAACAGGTATTTTTCATTTCTCCTGAACCAAACATTTGGCATGGACATGTAGAAGTGATCAGTGTTAAAAAAAAAACACACCAAAAAACAAAAAACAAAACTTATTCAGCAGCTTTCTGATGTTCTGGCAAAAAATGAAAAAACAGGAGGAAAAAAAAAAAATACAAAAAAGTAGTTAAATCCTTTAGAGTTCTTCCATTTAGCTGAAACACCAATTCATGGTGGTCTAAAATTTTAATCATATGAGGAAAACAAATTACTCAAAGCAATTGTGATTGAGCCATGGAAGAGAAAGGCAGTAATTGAGACAGTTATACTGCACATTTTTAAAAAGGAAGGGTGGTATTTAATCCTCATTTCCTCTCTCTTGCATAAGTGGTAGATGCATAGAGTCACAGCATGTTCATCTGTAAGCTGCATAGGGAAACAAGGACAGTCATCTAAGAAACCAACTGTTGTGCAAGAAAAACTACTGTTCACTCTGCAACTAGCTAGAACTAGTTCAGGGCAACTTCAGTATTATCATATCCAAGGTTATATTCCAACTATAGCATCAGTTTCAGTGAAGGATCAAGTATCATAACCAACAAACACCAAGAAAAAAAAAATTATGGCTTCTTCCATGTAAACACCACAAGATCATAACTATTCAATCACCACCTTGTAACCCTTATTGAAGTTACTGTAAGTGACAAACTCAACCCTATATCTAATACAATACTGACTTAAAACAGAATCTACCACATTCCACTGAGTTATTAGGATGTCAATTATACTACAGAATGAACTTGTAAAGTATCTACTTCAAATTATTATAAGATGTAGCTTTAGGAATAGTAATGGGTTAGGGTTAGAAAACAGCAGCATTAATAATATCATGAAGGCTGGTTTATAGAAGACCAGCAATTTGACAAGCCGTTGTTCAGGTAGATTAGAGCTTAGTTTTTTTAAACTGTTCCATTACAAGCAAAAAAGGTAATAATCTATTTTTTGGAGGCTGATTTAAGATGGTGCTTATCATAGGAAGAGACAATATCCCCCTCCACAGCCACCTCCCTCCTTGGTCACATTCAAGTTAAGTATGTTGTGCCAGGGAATAAGCACCATTAGAGAGAGTTTAGCAAAGGATGGAGACTGATGACTAGATAAAAAATTAGGGGTTTTGGTATTTATATTTTTTGGTAAAACTGCTTGGCTGAATCCTTCACTCCAGAGACAAGTCTTTACTATATACCAGAAAGTCAATATAATACTCCTTACTTATGATGTTAGAAGAAGTCATCAGCTCCATCTTCTAATGTTTCACTAACGGCCAAAAATATTGAACAAAATTCTAACCCTTTTCCCACTTGTTTTATAGGTTATGAAGTGGGCGACAGATGGCAAGAGAGAAGTATATGGTAAAGTAAGCCAGAATTAAAATGGAGGCTCACAATTTTCCTGAATCTGTGCATATCCAAGAAGACTGCGACTTCTTTACACTTATGTCAGCTCTTATTTGCCTTTATGATGCTTAAAGCAACGTATGTTGTATAATGGCACTCACTATTGCACATCATAAACTTCTGTACAGTTTTCTAAATTTAAAACCTAAAGATTCCATTAAGAATTGAGGAGTTATTGATATTCTTTGTACGTCAGCAGTTGGACATTTTTCCATTTCCTATACACTACGGGGTGTTGTTATTCACTGCAGCTGGAAGTGAAGTCAGGTACCCAGGCATGATACCATTTTAGGAAAAAAAGACAGCTTTATTTCTTTTAGTGAAAATATGGTCTTTGATATGCATTCAAATTAAACATGAAATCTGATTCACTAAGGAGTCCTTTCTAAGAGTTTTGCCTGTTCTTCCTGCCCCCTCATCCTCACCCAAGGCCTACACCACTTAAGTTGCAAGCAACCGTCAAGTCATAAGCTTCCATACTAGTTGCTTGTCTCTGTATGGAAAGGTTCACTGTACGCACTTAATGATTCGCATGTACCTTTTTTAAAGAAACCGCAAAACAACTATAGGACTAGGCATTAAGTATGAAGAGACTTGCAGGCTTAAGCTTCTTCACAAAATTCTTAAATACGATAACTGGGGCACTTGGGTCAGATACTTACCCTTCCTGTGATTTTTCCTTCTGAGAAGTCTGTCCTGAATCTCTGTAAAACAAAGCAAAACACTGGTTACAACTCAAGTTGTAGTGACAACATGTTTTACTATATTAATTATTCTGAAGTAGCGGGGAAAAAAAAAAACCCAAAAAAACCTCAGCCTTTCAAAATGTTAAGCTATTTGCATTTAAGTCAGTTGTTCTCAAAAGACTTAACAATGACCCCTTATGTTTCAGGTAAAAATAAAGTTCACTGGTAGTTGCCAACTCAATGGCCTTATTGCAGTAACATCTACAATATGCATACATTGATGTGCAAATAACTTGACTGCAAGAATACGTATGGCTGCCTTCTCTCTCATAATGCAAAACAACATCATTTAAACAAACACACACAGTTAACAGTAGTTTGGCAAGAGTTCAAGCATCCTCACTCTTTAAGCTGGTAATTTCTTACCAATGTTTCCGTAAGGAGTTCAGTTCTGTGCTCTGTGGAAAACTTAAGAGTTTCAGACTTCTTTCCAGTCCCCTTACGAAACGTGAGGCTGAATTCTGTTCCTTGTCCCCTTCCAACAGGAGCAATACTACAGATATCACCATAAGGCCACTAAAGGTACACAAAATAAAAAGTTAAATTACTGTGTTCGCGTTTCACAAAGTCTTTAAATGCTTTTAAGCAATGAGGCTCAGTGTAGCCATGTGTAATATTTCCTATTTAAAAACTAACTAGAAATTCAAGAGCTAAAGAAGGAAGAGCTATTAATATATGTTGCTTTCTAACTAATAACTGAACATCAGAGGACTAAGTTTGTAATCCCTCTTATCTCCTGCATCCCCCCAAAGGGAATCCCACAGTAGACGTGTTAAGTTGTCCTGTGATAGATAACCTTTATCTTCCCTCATGTCCTACAATATGAACACAGTTTATTTTGTTAATTCAAAGACTCAGCGACACTATAACTCGGTTGTTCAGTCTAAGAAATGTAGACTAATTCAAGATGATAATTCGAGACTAATTCAAGATGATAATTACCTATATAATAAGATTGCAAACAATACCATTTTTCCAGTTATGTTTAGCATTTCCTACAAAAGGAACCTAAGAGGCTAAAATAAGTGCATGAAATTAAGCATTTGTGATATTTTCCCATAAGCAAAAAGACAATTACTATGTGATCATTACCTGATTTGTAACTTCTAGTGTGTTTGGATTGTATGTCGTAATGGCATGGGTTCCAACTGAAAAGACTCTTTTGTACCTAAAGAAAGAGATTAAGTGCTTGGTTTAAACAAGGTTTTCTAAAATCTCAAAGGGGGGGAAAGAAGTTGAATATGCAGATTTTCTACTGTAAGCACAGTGATACAAACCAACTTTTAGTCCATATTATAGTGGAAGCACCTTAAAAAAATACATTAATTCTGCATTCAATAGAATAGGTGGATAAGTTTGCTAGTATACAGTTTTATTCTTTATTTGTTCCACTCCCCCTGCTTGATTTACTAGATATAAACAAAACAAAGAGTGTAGCAAGTAATATTTAAAAACAAAAGCCACTTTTCCTCCCTGTATCTATATAGGTACAAAGAAAAGCCTAGTCACAGTGTATTACATTACAAAATTCAATGCTTAAATAAAAAAAGCATCCCATTGCAAAGTCAACGTTGTACTAACATCTAATGACAGCCAATATGGAGAAGTGGAAGAGAAAGAGATGACTTGCGTTTATATCTTCAAGCTACCTTAAAATGCAGAGGGAGCCAGAAGTATTGATCAACAGCAATGATCAAATGCTCCTCTCTTGCAAACATACTGATGTCCAAGCCAAAAAAAAAAAGTGTGTTAAAACTGCCCCCCAAAAAACCAAAACTAAACAAAAAACCCCACAACTTAGGCGTGTGGTCAAAAGAAAAGCCACTTGGAACAAGTTTACAACAAGTAGTTGTATATGGCATCTGTTCCAATCTTCCTTTCCCAGGATTTCTTTGCTGGGGCAGGATGGGCTTCACCTCTCTCCTAAAGGCAAGCGTGTCTTCTCTTCCAGGTTGGCTGATCTCATACAGCGAGCTTTAAATGGGCCTCGCCAGGGGGAGGGGGCCGCAGGAAGACGTGGAGACACCACCCGAGCAAGACAGGTTACAAATGCAAGGAGTGCCCAGGTAAGAAACAGAGGTCCAGACAGTCTTCCAAACAGAGGGGTGGCACACGCAGCTAGGAAAGGCCTTAAATGCCTATATACCAATGCTTGTAGTAGGGGGAACAAACAGGAGGAACTCGCCCTCAGAACAGCCAGTTCAGACCCAGACATAATAGGGCTTACAGAAATGTGGTGGGATTCATCCCATGACTGGGCAGTTAGCATTAGGGGCTATAGGCTTTACAGCCAGGATAGAGAAGGAAGGAAAGGTGGGGGTGTGGCGCTCTATGTCAAGGAGCAATACACATCCTCTGCCAGCAGAATGGGGTCAGAGGAGGCGCAAGCTGAAGTGCTCTGGGTCAAGATACAAGGAGGCCGTGGGGAGAGGGATCTAACAGTGGGGGTCTACTACAGACCCCCCAACCAAGGGGAGGAGCTAGACCGGGAATTTTAAGTCCCTCTGCAAGCTGGCCTGAAAAGGCAAAGGATGTAGTTGTCATGGGTGATTTTAATTACCCGGACATCTGCTGGGAGGAACAGTCAGCCAGGTCGGACCGTTCCAGGTGGTTCCTGGCTGAGATACAGGACCTCCACTTAATCCAGGAGGTGCACAGTCCCACCAGAGGAAATGCCCCGTTGGACCTGGTCCTGGCCACAGGCGATGACCTGGTAAGGGGCCTCCAGGTTCTTGACCACCTGGGTGATAGTGATCATCGCTTGCTGGAATTTACCATCTAGCACAGGGTGTCAAGGGCCAGCAGCAAGCCAGCAGCCCTAGACTTCAAGAAGGCCAACTTCAACGAGTTGAGGAGAGTAGCGGGAGAGGCACTGGGGTTCTCGAGAGTAGGGGAGCTCAGCGTCCAAGATGAGTGGTTGTTCCTTAAGGAGACTACACTCAGGGCTCAAGGGGTGACCATCCCAACAAAAAGCAAGGGGGGCAGGAGTGCCCAAAAGCCCCCCTGGCTCACCAAGGGCATCCGGGAATGCCCGACTGCCAGAAAGGCAGCATACAACTGGTGGAAGGGGGTGCTACCTCCTCTGCTCAGGCTGGATGTGTTCAAAATCAGCAGGTCCAGATGCTCTCCACCCCAGGGTGGAGAGGGAACTAGCAGGGGTTATTGCAGGGCCCTTGGCACAGCTTTACAAGAGCTCGTGGTGCTTGGGCCAGGTGCCAGATGATTGGAAGATAGCCAACATGGTCCCCATCTTTAAAAAAGGGAGGAGGGAGGACCCGGGCAACTACAGGCCCCTCAGTCTTACCTCAATCCTAGGGAAACTCTTTGTGAAGATCATCATGGAGCACATCTGCAATGGGCCAGCCTCAGAGATGATGCTCAAGGGCAACCAGCACGGTTTCATTAGGGGCAGGTCATGTCAGACCAGCCTGATTGCCTTTTATGATCAGAGTCACAAAAGCATTGGATGCAGGTGTCACCGTGGATGTAGTCTCTCTGGACTTCAGCAAGGCCTTTCACACCGTCTCACACCCCATTAAAAAACTAAGCGACTGTGGCATTGATGCCTACACAGTCAGACAGATTGCAGATTGGCTGAAGGGTCACACTCAGAGGGTGGTGGTGGATGGGTCATATTCAACCCGGGGAGAAGTGGTCAGCGGAGTCCCCCAGGGCTTGGTCCTTGGGCCCACACTGTTCAATCTCTTTATCAGCGATTTGGACAACAGGGTGAGAAGCACCTTGTTTAAATATGCTGATGATACCAAGATTTGGGGTGAGGTGAGCACACTAGTAGGGAGGGAAAGACTGCAGCAAGACCTGGATAGGTTACAGGGGTGGGCTAGCAAAAACAGGATGCGTTTCAATACTGAAAAGTGCAGGGGTGCTGCACTTGAGCAGTAGTAACCAGCAGCACACTTATAAGATAGGAAACTCCCTTCTTGAGAGCACGGAAGCAGAAAGGGATCTTGGAGTCATTATTGACTCCAAGATGAACATGGGCCGACAACGTGAGGTCATGGTTGGCAGGGCTAACCAGACCTTGTTGTGCATCCACAGGTGCATCTCAAATAGGGCCAAGGAGGTGATCCTCTCCCTTTACGTGACACTGGTCAGGCCACAGCTAGAGTACTGTGTCCAGTTCTGTGCGCCCTACTTCAGAAGGGATGTGGACAACATTGAGAGGGTCCAGAGGAGGGCCACCCACATGATCCAGAGAAAAAAAAAAACAGGGCAGACCCTACAACGAGAGGCTGCGGGACCTGAACCTGTTCAGCCTTCACAAGAGAAGGCTGAGGGGGGGCCTGGTGACTGTCTATAAAAACTCACTAGGGGGCGGGGATCAGAAGGGTTTGGGAGAGACCTCATTTTCCCTAGCACCCCCTGGCATAACAAGGAATAACAGCCACAAGTTGTTGGACAGTAGGTTTAGATTAGACATCCTTAAGAATTACTTCACAGTCAGGGTGGCTAGGATCTGGAACCAACTTCCAAGAGAAGAGGCTTAATGCCTACCTGGCTGGAATCATTTGAGCCCAGTTTCTCTCCTGCCCAGGCAGGGGTGTCAGACTTGAAGATCTACAAGGTCCCTTCCAACCCTACTTCTAAGATCTGATGCTAGTAAAATCATAACTGGAGTATGACAGGTAAGTCTGGGATTTCAGTTCTATTAGGATATTTATATTACAGCCTGCATCACCACCCATGTATAAGCTTTAAAAAGTTCATGTATTATGCAGTTAATATTAAAAAAAAAAAAAACAGTTTATCCTAACTTCACAAAGATACCAAAATTTCTTGCCTAAATATGAAACTATTGATAAAGGCTAAAAGAAAAGAACTACATTTCAAGGGTGTTTATGGATGCTAGAGAAGAGGCATCTCATCCGCTTAAGTCTGTTGAATAGTGCCTAGATACGGTGGTTCTGTTAAAGTGACAGTATAAGTTACTTTCAGGAAGTCAACGTTGTACAGTGTCAATTTAAGATCCCTGAAACAGGGGAGTCATCTTATAGTAAGTGGCTGGGAAAGTCAGTTATTTTATGATATTCTTTGATTAGTCTCATATTTTTCAAAGAACAGCTCTGTTCCAAATGTTTGGAAGCCACATTAACTTCACGTTACTGCACCCCTTCCCTTAAATGCATTCTTTACACTTTAGCTAAGGAGTGGGCAAAATGGTGGATCTGGCTAGTAGCCAGACTCCATTTCCCAGCAGCTCCTGCTCACATTGCTGCAGCCAGTTTCCATGGAGACCCCAGCAGCAGCCACAGCCTCCCAGTTTCTGTGGAGATTGCAGCAGCACTGGCAAGGCACACAGCTGGGTGGAGAGATGCTTCAGGGCCAGGCTCTTGCAGCACTGACAGCGTGGTCCAGAGCCAGGGTAGAGCTACTGTCCACTCCTCACATGCCTCTGCTCTTTTTGGGGAGCATCTAAACTGAAAAGGAGCCAGCCACTTCCCCCCCCCCCATAGACCCATGTCTCACTCTTCAATGACGCGTGTGGAAACAAGTGTGTCCATACAGACCTTTGGGTGATACTACTTCTAAGTTCGAGTCATAGTAAGTATTGGTTAGTAATATGTAGCAGGAAGAACTTGGAAGACACTTTTTTTTTTTTAAATATGGGAAAAATGGGTACTACCAGCTACCCAGGCATAGATGGTATCTTAAAGTGTTTCCTTAGACATGAAGACACTCTATAAGCAAAGCATCAAGAGAAAGAAAAGCACATTTAAATCCAGTACTGCTTGTGTCATGCAAAAAAAGTCCCTTTTTACTAAGAAAACTTCAAGTTTAATTAAGTGACAGATTCTTGAATTCTACCCATCTCAAACTAATCTTGAGTCACAGGAAAGAAGACTACGTCCAACTGCCTTTGTTAAACATCAACATCAGGAAAATGCAAGTATGGATCACTTCTAATATTCATTCTTCATACATAGTATGCCACTTGCTTGTGAAGGCAAGTCGACAGTTCTCATTACACTAAACACTCCCACTCTGCATTCTGGGGCTTTAAGGGTATCCATGCCCCACTTCCAATCTGAAGTCTTCATAAAAGGCTAGTAAAAACCATTGATCAAGTTACTGAATTCTTAGCAGAGGTTCTCCCAAAGTAAGTTCTGCCTATATTTCATATATAATGGCATTTAATTTGTACAAATGTCATTAACCTATTTCAGAAAATAGCGATGATAATAATGATGACATACACATGACAAAACTGTACAGCAGTTGCACATAGTTTTTAGATCTCTATTCAAGCTTTTGTTAGCCACACACTTCAGTACTTGGCTGTGCTGAGGCTATAACCAAGAGTTAATGTTGTAACTAATGATGATACCTAATGGCATATATGAAGGTTACCTAAACTGGCAACTGGAGTAACTTTAACTATCTGTTGTATTTTCCAAATGCAATTTGTTATCAAAGTATAATTATGCTATTTAGCCTATACAGAAAAGTATATTAGTTAGAGGTGGCACAGACAATTATCATATTCCAATTCAGGCATACCTGCAAAAGCAGCCAGTAAATCAAAAGCTGATGTACCATTTCAAACTCTGGCTTCTGGTACTCAGCCACTTCCTTTTACTACCAACTCTGTGATTGCACATGCATTTCCCCTTCTGCCACCTCTTTTATTCATTGTTGGAACACACCCCCTTAGTATTTAAAAGGGTTTCCAGGTTTCAGTAAGGTTTTTATACTGCTTTCAAAAGCCAGCTTCAACCCCTTCTAAAAATAAGACTTGTAGGAAGAAAAGAAAAAAGGGTAGTTGGGAAATTGTAACCGTAGCCATTTATGGAAAATGAGAGCTTCTTGAGTGAGCTCTAAGGACTTTCCTTTTAAGTCAAATGGATCTGTCATAATAAAAATCTGAAAGCTTACTCAACTCACTATACCTATCCCACCCCCAAACACTAAGTCAATTAAGTTTCCACTGCGGAAGGGTTACCTCTGTCAGAGAACAAGTAGCATATATTATCCAGTAATAGCAAGTGGTCCCCTCCACACTCACCCTAGCCAGACACATGAGAGATCATAAACTAGTTTTGAACTTGTAACGCAATAGAAGTTCAGCGCACATGAACTAGTTTCAAAATGGCTGAAACTGGTTTAAAGTTAACCTGGTTGGATGTAGCATCACACAGAACTGATCTGGGTCAAACCGGTTTATTGAACTTCTGTCCCAGACCCCTTCCTGGTTCAAGTTAAATCTCAGTCCCCCCAGCATGCTTTCTAGCCCTGGGCTTGGCTGTGCCATCTGCTCCAACAAAGAAGGGTTGAGGGGACTGCAAACCCCAGGTGGGGTCTGGAGCCCGGGAGGGGGATAAAAATACACCTTCCCCACTCAAGCTTCCTGCTGGCTATGACTCTGGGCTACAAGTCCCAGAGGCACCTGGAAGCAGAAAAAGTCCTGCTGCTCTGACTCTAGACTGCACATCAGAGACCTCAGGGGCACCAGGTAAAGGAAGCAAACACACTAGCCATGCTAGCGACATGCCAAAGAATTGTGGTCTAGCACCCCGTGGCTTCTGGCCTGAGCCACTGCAGGCATGTGGCTGCATTTCCTGAGTTAAAAGTATGTGTCCAGATGTTTCTCAGTTCAATCTGTGCAGCTTAGACTAACCTGCAAAGATTGAAAATTGAATCAGCCTTGGGCTTTTTGACCAACTGTACTTAGCCAAACAGCTTTCAAAGTGGCCAAAACCAGTTTAAAATAAGACTGGGTGGCTGCAGTATCAGACTTAACTAACTTAGATTAAATCAGTTTATTGAACTTCTGTACCAGATCCCCTCCAGCTTCAAGTCAACTCAGTCCCCAGAATCCCAGGATTCTTTGCACATCCCCCACAGCCTCCCCCCCTCTCCTTGCTGGGTGGGCAGTCTAGCCTTGGCCCAAGCCATCTGCTCCAGCAAAGCAGGGAGGTGTGCTCTGGCACCCCCTGGCTTCTGGCCTGAGCTACTGTAGGCATGTGGCTCCATTTCCAGAGTCAAAAGTGAATGTCTTGTCACTTGCTTATCAGTTCAATCTATGCAGCTTAGCTCAACTTGTGAAGATTGAATCAATTCAGCCTTGGGCTTTTAGGCCAAGTACAGACAGTAAAAAAAAAAAAAAAAAAAAGG
>NW_017729006.1:15291359-15293946 GCF_001723915.1 Gavialis gangeticus | reverse complement strand
AAAGTAAAAAAAAAAAAAAAAAAAAGGAGTACGAAAGTGACAGAATAATTAATGAGGGGTTCTCAACCTCATTAAGTCTCAAGGCACCCCTCAGAAAATGCCAGCTCTTAGCAAGAAGCTACACACTATAGGAAAAAAAAGTAAGAGCAAGTCTTCTGTTGCAAAGAACTCACCACAGCAGGTCAAGTTTTTGATACTATGAATTTCTCTTTGAGATGTCTAGATTTAACCTTGTGAATCACATTTGTTTACCTGGCGGTGCTAATATTGCATAGTACCAAGGCAGCCTTGAAAGAAAGGAGTCACCCCAAGGTAATGCAGCACCCTGGCTGAGAATCACTGTTCTACAGCCTTGATCTGCCTGTGACAGTTTTAATGCTGGCATAAAGCCCTAAATATTTTCCCCAAGAAACTGTAAAGAATGAACCCCGTGGCCACAAGGAAACTAAGAAACCTGCCTGAACAACAATTTGATAGTGTCAGGTTTACACTGCCTACATCAGCAGGGCTGGGGCTTCACCTCTCCTGATTTAAAATACTGTGGTTTGCCTATCCATGGACAAGGACCCACCCATGACTTTCACCAGGACCACCTGGTACTGCACCCTGAAAGGGTTTTCCCTGCCAGAGATTCTGATTAATGCAACTTAGCTGCAAGAGCCATTGTTAAATTCTCTCACTTGAGACAAAATAGAAGTATCCAAAAATCTACCTCTTGTATCCTTAGGAAAGCTTCCCTGCCCTATCCATGGTTCAAGTTGATTTTATTCCCCATTTCTTGAGATGGTAGCTTGCCCTGCTTGCAGCATGTTTCCTCCCATGAGTCACTTATCAGCTTTATTCCACTGACATGGCCTGCCCAAAAATATCTCCAAGCTCACCTGCAAAGCCTCCTGTAAATGGGAAACCAAAGTGCCAGTTTCTTTAAAACACCAGTCATTGTGATTATGTACTTGACAAACATGTTAGAGGAGTATATACTTATCTTTTATACATTTAAGCAAAGGAAAAGTAAGGTATAAACACAAGTTAGAGATAAAAATTGGAAGCTTCTGAACAAGGAGTCATAACTAGTAAACTTGAAATGCTTCTGCTATAACCATCTTTTCCATTGAGCAGGTCATTGTCCCAGTCAAGATCAAATGGAGGCACAGTTATTAAATGAACCCTGAACATCAGGAGTTTCTGGTAGGAAATGCCAGCTTCAGAATTAGTTTCCCCTACTATTAGATAAGTATGCAGGCTTTTAGGCTATGGCATAAAAAAACTGGTGTACTCAGGCTTTTACCTCAGGACTGTGGATGGAAAGAGGGTTATGTGGTTGCAGATAGCTTCTACAAATTTCCCTAGGTCTTGCCACAATTCAAAAAACAAATTTTAAGAAGTTCAGCAGTGTGTTTAAAAAGACACAGAATTCACTTGAGTAACTTTTTTTTTGGCTGATGCATCACAAGATGCCAGTGAAGTTTTCAAAAAGGCTAAAATAACCTTATCCACCAGAAGTTGGATTTTGTTTCCAACACTGTTCAATTTTAACTGTTCTATCATCAAAAAAAACAAGACTGGTTATACCTACCCAAGAATGCAGAGAACCAGCTAGAGAGCGAATAACCTGAGGCAGACACTTCCAACCTGGCAGAAGTGTCCCAGCCCTTCATCCAAGAACATCAAGTCTCAGTTACCTAAAGAATTTCAGCTACCCAAGATACCTTTACCTTCTGCTTTGAGTTATACACAGATTGGTGTGGTGGCTAGAGGCAGCAGTTTGTATCAAAGATTGTCCACAGAACCAATTGCCTGTAAAGCTTATGTTTTGAAACAAACAAAACAGATCTGTTCCATGTGACCAAAAATAAGTGCTTTAATTGCTTGAGAAGCAGAATTACACCGAGTTAGCATACCACACAAGCCATTTTAGCATTTACCGATTTGTTACACTGTCAACTTGATCTACTGAGAATTCAAGATAAGCTTCAGTTGAAGCTCAAAATGCTTGTTACAGCAGTGAAGAATATTTACCTTCTTAACTTAAAATAAAGAAAAACTAAACAAAAACCTTTTTGTTGTATAGTTTAAAGAAGCTTGGGTGGGGAGGGGCATAAGTTTTGAATCAATTCATTTAGGAAACTATATAAATGGAAGGGGGTAGGGGCAGTGCCAACTGTTCTATTTTTAAAAAAAGGTACTTCTTTTTCCTTCAAAACACCAATCCTGCCCTCCCCATCATACCTTTTGTATGCCTAACTACTTTTTGCTTCGAATCTCTATTTCTTGCAGTCCCTTCTCAGCATCTGATGAAGTAAGCGTCTACTGCAAAAAGCTTACGCAACTCTGATTTCCCTGTAGTTAGTCTATAAAGTGCAGATCTATCCTGCCTTCTGCCTAGCAAAGCTAGCTACCTCTCTCTACTCTCAAGGGTGCCATAATTTTGAAACAATGGCAAATGTCATCTCTCTACTGTAGTAACAGTTGTATGTCCAATACAGTACAGGCTTAATAAAACTATCAGACTTGTCTACTCCAACTATTTTTTTACCTTGCCTAGTAAATCAACTGGTCATCAACTGCATTGGCACCAGCTTGGACA
>NW_017729006.1:15281256-15286359 GCF_001723915.1 Gavialis gangeticus | reverse complement strand
AATAAGAGACAAAACTAATGGACAATTATTCTCTGGCTAATGTTACACACTTGTCATCACCAAAAATTCCAAACTAACAGCTCTGCTAGAAGAAATCACAATTTAAATACCACCAGTGATCAGCATCTGCACTTGGAATGAGACTTGAGAGTCATTTTTGAATGCAACTGCTTTTGATATCCTTAAAAATCCATATGTCCTTAAAATGCCTTTAACAATTTAAGCTTACCTTAGATTAACTGCAAGTCTCAGCTGTCTCTATTTGGAGCAACAGTTGCAGAATGTTCTGCTCCAAACTGAAGTCCTGTAACAGAGCTCCAACAGTACAGATGGAAGCTCCAGTTGCTAAATTTTGTACAAATTGGAGTCTCACAAAACTAAAAGTTCAAAAAGTCTCACTTGTCAAAATTAAGAGCATTCGTTAGACACCAAGTCTAACAGAACAAAATACATGAAAACTAAAATTAACCCTCTAACATATTAAGATTCTTCTCCTACCCAATTCAACTCTGCTCTGAAGTATGGAGGCACTTGAGTTCAACTATTCTTCATTAAAACTCAATGTTAGCCTGTTATGATCATTCATGATGCAATATAGATTTCTTTCTTACCTATGGATAATTTCATTTTAATTCTAAAAATCAGGGGTAAGCCACTACACCATTGAGGCCTGAAGGCAGAAGAAACTGGCATTTGTTGAAGTTGTAAGGGAAAGGCTGAAACTGCTCCAGCTTGAATTCACTGGATAAAGCAGAGATCGGGGCGGGGGGGGACTTCGAGAAAAATCTTAGCTGCCAACCTTTTCTTGGCCTTCTTCCACAGACCCATGATATTAGTTCACTTAGGGAACTACTGTTCATCTTTTTCTTAGTGATCCCAGCCTCTACCCAAGGACTATTGACATTATCTGGGAGTCAAAATTATCACAAGCTGTCAGAGTTCAACATCAACCTGTCTCATTGCTTATCCACTTGCAAAGCACCAGCATAGAGACCAACTCCCCAGGTACTGACAGGAGCAACAGTATGACACTAATTTACACTATCCAAATTGATTTTGACACTAAAAAAAAAAACCACACACACAAGAAGTAGCAAGTATCTGACTGTACTGTAGGTGGGTGACACTATGGAACAAAAACCAAGATAAATAGAAGTAGTCCCTAGACAGGTAGCAAAATTCTGTTGTAAGGATCCCCAAAGTCAGGGCTGGAGGGAACTACATATGATCTAGTCCAGCCCCCTGCTCAAGGGAGACTCATCCCTAGCCAAGCCATCCCAACTATCTAGCCCACCTTTAAAAACATCCAGGGATAGATAAATCGTGCAATCTCCAGGCAACCTGTTCTAGTGCTTGGGCACCCTCATAGTCAAAAAACGTTCTTCCTAATGTCCAGCCTAAGTTTCTTCTGCTGTAGCTATGGCCACAGAGAAGAGTCCATATCCATCCTCTTCAGGATCTTAAATCCTGCTACAAATTTCCAACAGAAAAAAAGATTGCCAATCAGTTCTCTTAGGCAGAGCAGTATTTCAGGAACTCTCCTTCCCTACTGAGGTCAGGAAAAAGTCTGATGTTGTCCCAAAGCATAAAGAGACAGCTGGTTCTCTAAACCTACCTTTTCCACAGTAGTGTTATAATTTAAGAGTTGAAAAATGGAAACCATTGCCATCAAAATGTGTGTACATGTACAGGGGGAGGAGGGGACAGACTTACGCCTTAAGTGCAAAAAATAAATAAGTGAATTAAAAAAAAATAAATAAAAAATACACCAAATGTTTCCCAAAAGTTACTAACATGTTCTCACTTGAAATTTGGTATGCTAAAGAACACCAGTTCAAATACAGTTTAGGTGGAAAGTTGAAAACATCACTTAAAGTTGCAAGCATCTCCAACCATTTAAGTATAAAGCATGAACTAGGTAAAATACATGACAGCTTTGCATTTAAGAGGCTTGTGTTACAAAACTTTAAAAATAAATACGTCTGGTACTACCATAGTGGAAGACTCAAAGACTTCCCCCCCCTCCCCCCCAAGAATTTTAGGGGGGGCGTGGCACATGGGTACTGAGTGATGTCTGCAATAAGTCAGACCAGGTCTCTCCAGAATTAAAGAATCTTGGAGAATAGTTCAGTCAGACCTGCATTGTGGAATAAATCAATCAGATACGCGCAAGTGTATTGAAGAGACAAGCCACATGTGCTTACAAATAAAAGCTCTTCCTACATATTTAGTAACAGTCAGAGATTAAACATTTTCATAGTAAGAGCAACTAGACCAAGTTCTATAACTTCACTGGTAGCTCACTTTTTCCTAGTCAAATGGACTAATCCAATCTGTTATTGAAGTAGGGGGAATCTGGTTGTGAAAGATTTGTAAGGGCAGGCTGGACAGGTGGTTTTATTATCAGGAACTTACACATCTTCAAGCATTTTTTTTTATACCAGAAAGAGAACTCTCTGAAGTTATACATTATTCAGACCAAAAAAAAGAATGAGAGTTTTATAGACATAACAATCTCACACACTGCTATGAAACAAAAACAGATTTAAACGACTTACTTTCCTCTCCATGAATGTTTTGTTGTGTAGAAACAAGCCAGATCTTTATTCTCCCTGATTATGTTCATCTTGTGCCAAGACCTGAAACAAAATAGACTTCTGGTTAGTGCTTATGATCTTGATTTAAATAATCAACCTGTTACTAACCATCAATATGCTCCAAGATGAGTTTCTCCATCTTATACTTGAGACAGTTGAACATTTAAAGTTTTGCCCGAGATAGGACATTGTTTAAGTTTAATGAATTCAGAGGATAAAAGAAGTTTCTCTTCACTGAAGAAGTTTAAGTATTCCTTTATTTTTCTTGTCAGGATATTATAGGCTGGCAACATCTTGTTATTCCTATCTGCTTGATATCAGGATTACTAGGTATGCATTCTCTTCTACAGAACTTTTTTTTGTTTAAATAACGCACCACCCCTCCCCCCCAGGAAGTTGAAAGCCAGTGCAGTTTTCAGAAGATTAAGGAAATCTGTGAGATAGATATTAGTACCAGCTTTACTCAAAGGCCTAAATTAGATATCAATTTGGTTATATTTGTGATATCACATGGCTATGAAACAGTACGCTAGAACAGGCAGCTAAAGCCTTTTGCAATTAAACCAAGTTCCCACCTCCAGTAACAAGTGTTGTGAGAAAAAGGAGCCAGATTTATTTGGTAAAAATAGTACAGACTTCAGTTTTATCTATCTGAACATATTTGATGTTAAAACTGCTAAAAAGTTTACTGGTATCTGTGAGCTGGCCAAATTAAATATTACATTTGCTCTTCAAGTATTTGCTGAACTAAAGTTAAATCTACCAGTCATAGATATGCCAACTATTAGGCATCACCACAGTATTATGAGATACTGGACACTGTAAGCATCTTTTCACCAATTTAAAAAAGGACACTAACTTTGTAGCCAACAAGTGAAATCAAGTTTAAAACGCTACAGTAAACCAGAAGCATTCTGATTTTACTGCATTTGAGTTCTCTTTCACTGTACTTTTACCTAGGGATGCCCAGACTCAACAAGCTAAATATAAAACTTCAGAAGCAAATGTCCTGCTTTGGAAAAAAAAAAAGTTTGCTTGTGCCAATTGTATTCCCCATACCTGCGGTTCCAGACTGTTTCCTTCTACAACACAAAAAAACCCTATATCTCCTTAATAAGAGAAATATGCATACAATAGATATTTTACTCAACTGAAAATGCACCAATTCAATTCAGCCCAATTTGCCTAAATTATGTATGCAGATGTTAGAAGTAGATGCGATACTAAGCACTGCAGAGTAGGGGGTTTTTTTGGTAATAAGGCACACTTCATTGCATCTGAATAATGAAGACAAGGAGTATCTTGTGTCTCATGCAGTTCCCTTCTCAATTCCTCATTTTCTTGTCATCCTTCAGTTATTATTGGTTTAGATTAGGATGCACCAGGCAGCAGAGGGCAATCATATATATTTTCAAACCAAGTACGCAAGATATTCTCTGTAGCCATGATTATAAATTGCATGAGACAACTTGTTACAAAAAATAAACTAAGGTAGGGTCACAATTTAAATGGGTAAACTACACAACAGTCACCATACATCAAGTGTATGACACAGTCACTAGTCTGGTGGGTTTACAGCCTATTTTGCCCCACAATAAAAACTTGCTCTCGTCTAAGTTCACAGCCATATCCTTCTAGGATATTGGAAAGAGTAAAAAAAAAAGTGTACTTGAGATACAAGTGGAGGTGGACTAATAGTCAGGTCTGCTAGATAGCTGAAACCTGAACAGGATCAGTACTGCAGTATAATTAAAAAATTAAAAGGTAGGTTCTGAACTAAACCAGCAATGTTCCATTCACAACTCCTGTTGATATTACTAGAGTACAGCATTATATATGAAGTTGATGCAGCCCTGGCGATTCATGTAGCCCAAAAAGCTCTTGTTTACTGAATAAGAAATGCTGGCTACTTCAGAAGTTTAATCTTAGAAGTACAGCTTAAGAAACTAATAGTTCTTGAAACTGCTCCTGGACAATTCTTAATACGCATTCTTGTTATCAAGCATCCTTTGACAACACTAATGAGTCAGGATATGAGAAGTGAAAGATGAGTTAGTGAACTGAAGACTGACGGTCACAATTCATTTAGGCTTTTCTGGTTAATGTCTCAGCGTGCTACAACTTGAATATTGTGCTTTTTGCTATTTTAAATGAAAGCAAGAAAAACAGAACCATGAATTGCCAATATGGATGTTCCCTACTAGGTTAGGTTTTTGTTATTTTTAATTGCACCCAAATACTAGAACAGTTCTTTGGAGACACCCAGCCTCTATATAGTTTGCCATATTTTTCATAGCAACCAGTTTCCAAAGTTAGAAGAGGTACCTCTACATCACCTACAACTCCAAAATCAGACCATTTGGCTATAATACAGCCAAATTTGCTTGTCAAGTGTGCCCACCTTGCCCCACATCTTAGTGTCATCAGCAAACTTGGACAATGTGCTTTCAATCCCCTTGTTGCTGATGAAGATATTAAACAGTGTGGGCCTGAGGACTGAGCCCTG
>NW_017729006.1:15278842-15281069 GCF_001723915.1 Gavialis gangeticus | reverse complement strand
CCACTTAGGCTACATGATGTTAAGCTTTCAAGCTTTATTTAGTGCTTCAAGATAGGATTTCCACTGCATGGGCTAGCCATGAAGACACAGTAATCCAAGATTTAGCAATAAGTGAGATTCATGTACAATCTTCCCTATAGCTTGAACACAAGACAAGACTAGTACAATAGCCTAGTGTTCCAAACTGCTATCTACAAATCCAGCATTCATTTCCAAATTTTCCCTGCTGGCTCAGCAAGGGTTGGAGAGAAGCTGTAGCACATGTGACTGGACAAAAAGCTCTTTGGAAAAACAGCATTTTAATCAAGAAAGCATCTGGAAGAGCTGCATCCAGAACATCATTATCTTCCCTACCTTACAAGACAACCTGGGTACCTTAATCTTCAATAAACCTACCCTACAATTCTAAAGCATGGAGGAGGGGAGTCAAAGCATCTGATACTGTTTTAGTAAATCAGAATAGCCCAACTAAGATATGCCTCAAAAACTATATTAAACAAACATTTGTATTTTGATTAACTTTCTCTTGCCTGGGTAGGCTACCATTAAGAACATGTCTGCAGAGCTGCCATACATAAGTCTCCACAAGATTGTCATGTCATTACTACTACCACCAGTCTTCCTGCCCAATATCTAATAGTTTCAGATGCAGTCAGTGAATGGTTCAGTTGGTCATTTTAAGCTCTGAGCCGGAAGCCATCTTTCCCTAAGCTCCTATGATGCCTGATCATAACTAAACTTTTTCAACACTATTGTAATGCATCCAAAACTAACCAGCATAACTTGTTCATGCTGTAGGCCAGAAAACTATAGATACTATCTGGTGTTATTAGGTACCGTAACTATGGCTTACACCGTCTTCATAGCTTCTAGGTTTTTTTAACTATTAAAATAAATCATCAATTAAAGGACCATCAGCCTTTTACCCAAAGTGGATTTGAGCCTGCCCAAGTTGTAGTTGTGGGGTAGAAAAGTCTCCACCCAACAGCCCACCTACAGTACCCTGGCCACATGACAGAGCAGCAGGAGGGGAGCACTACTGCGAGGGTGGGAAGAATATGGGTGACATCATAGTCCTGTACTACCAATTCCCTGTACCCTACCGGAGCTATGCAGGCTACTGTCTGCCAACTCCTGATATAATTAAAAACCATCATCTTTCAAATTTCATAAGCCATTTCATAGAATTTAGACTAGCTTGCCAGAAGACAGAAGAAGTTTAGCAATACCTTCAATTGATCAACTGTACAGCATGAATAAGCTAGGGTGCTGGAAGCAATACCTGCATTTTCCATGCATCACATGCAGCATGTTAGGATGCATTTATTTAGTAAGAAGGTACACACCACTAGAGTGGTGGAACCCTGCGGCCAGGCAAACATAAAATAGAGCACGCATCTTTTACCCCAACTAGTGGGTTACCCCATACAAGCAATATTTAGCATTAACTCCCTATTTCGCTCTTGGAATACTTTATCTTCATGTGCCTACTGAGACTGAAAATGGATGTTCTTGTTAGTCCCTATTTTAGGCAAGAAAGCCAGCTGACACCTAGCATCTAATACCATAATCAGAAACTAAGGCCTGAATCCTGTAAGTACTTAAGCATTAGTACTTTGCACACAGTACTGCAACTGAATCACAGAGAGGTGCTCTTATGCATGAAGTTATTCAGGAGCCAAGCTGCATTCTTCTTTGCAGAACCAGGAACTCTGAAGTGCAGAAGACCGAGAGAGAGTAGGAACAAGTTGGTCAAAAATTAAGAGTGCAATTGGGTCTTCCTATAACAGTAGCTCTTACTGATCCACTAAACATTACACACCAACTCAGATGGGGCTTCAAAGAATCAGATGGTCCTTTCCAAAAAAAAGCCCTAAAATCTAAATCAGCAGTTTTCAGCCAGGATGCTGCACAGTATTAGTACTCTTGGGTGTGCAAACACCTACACGATTCACAAAATGAACTCAGAAGTTTCATTTTTTAAGCCTCTTGTGTAAAAAACAGCAGAAACCAAAAACTAGCATTTTCCAAGGAGTGCCGAGTCTACAAAAAGTTGACAGCCACTGATCTGAATAGATAAGACACCATAAAGAAGGAAACCACAAGTGGAACTAACATTGATTGAGGTGTCATGCTAGTAACATGATTTTTTGGTTGGGTTCTTTATATGCAAGTGTTACGTAAGTATTTGAAGAAGAAAAAAAAAAAAAAAAAAAAAAAACAAACC
>NW_017729006.1:15272605-15278720 GCF_001723915.1 Gavialis gangeticus | reverse complement strand
TTGAAGAAAAAAAAAAAAAAAAAAAAAGCAAAGCAGACCTAGTCTAAGACAACAAAACAAAAGACAAAAAGGAGTTAGAACTAGAGTGTGAAGGTAGGCATGATGTGGAAGACTGAGGAGAGGAGGGAGCATAGCTTGGAAATCAGCTGGAAAGAGGTTGAACCAAAGCTATTAGAGGAGGATAAGAAAGAACAAAAGAAAACACTTAAAGAAAGAAAAGAAGGCAGGCAGGGGCATTTTGATTCCACATGTATTAGTTCTCTACAGTTAACAGGGATTAGAACAAGGTAACACATTTTGTGACTCTGGTTCAAGTTACAAGGGTGTCAAAACACAAATACAAGTTCCATTCCATAAAGTTGATACATTTGTAGGCCTGGCCTGGAACAACACAGTGGGCCCACCGCCAGCAGAGCAAGTACCATGCTTCAAGCAATATCACACTTGGCTCTCCTTGTCATCATTTCCTTGGCCGCAGTTAACAGGGGGGGAAAAAAAAAAAAAAGGTCTAGTGGGCAATACACTCTGCACAAGACATGAGTTGAAGACCTGTGACTTAAATCCATTTTCTACCCTAAAAAGAATTAAATCCAAGTGGAAAATTAATAGGTCAAGCCATATGTTCAAAAGATGACCTTAAATAGAGGGGTTTTATTTGCTTTGGGCATTTTTCCTTCTTGATGGTCTTCTAACTGCATAGAAGAAATGAACACAAGACTTTGAAAAAGTTACAAAATTCCTTTTCACAGCATATTATGTACAAAAAGAGTTCCACTTTGCATAGGAGACAAGCTGTATTTCAGCATTTTCAGTAAGCATTACCTAAGCTACTACTCTCTCTTTGGCACATTTCTCAACTTTGAATAGCTGCATTGAAATATTGTAGTCTTCCAGTTTTGAGACTATACAAAAAGATGCCTATAGGATTACTTGTTCTCTTATGATGGCCTTGGTGGGGACACCCCCCCCAAAAAAAAAAAAAAAAAAAAAAAACCTTACTACACAAGAAGCGTGCCCGGAAAATTCTTATTTCTATCTTATTTCTACTGTATGCAGTTTAAGCATTTACCAACAGAACAAGATTGTTCTGCTTTTTAAAAAGCATTCATAAGTATGTTTTTTAAAAGAAATACTTACTTACAGTTCAGTTGCCTGATGAAGTTGGGCTTTTTTTGGGGGGGGAAGGGGAAGAGAGAGAAGGAAAGTTTCACAGGGAAGAGAGAAAGAATTATGATCCAAGATGTTTGAAATAACATTCCAGTTCTTAGTAACTTAAAACTAGCAAGCCTTTTTGTGAAAAATTAGTTCTACATTAATATCCTGAAAGTTTGATTTCAAGCAAAAATGCTTGAAGTCTGATTCACTCTCTCAAGACAAATATATGTATAAAGGAAACTATGATGTACAGTGTGTCACCAGAAGAAGCTAGTCATATACACAAGATATTACCAAAAAGAAGAGAGAGAGAAAAAAAAACAACAACCCCAAAAATAGTTGTTTCATGGAAGAAAAAGTAATGAGGGCTAAGAATATACGAAGTGAAGAGTATTTCTGAACTTTTTACTGGAGGAAGTTTAGTTTTTTGAATGCTTAAGGATTCAACTTTAGTTGTGAGAGGGTTTGTTTGTTTTGTTTTTTAAAAAGACAAAAAGAAAAAATCATATTCATTTTTACCCTAAAGCATCAGTGGTGCTGTGGGTTAGCATTTTGTTTTCCACAGCACACAGGGATTAGAACAAGATGCATGTTAATGGGCTCAGCCAGACTACAGAATAGAAGTGTAGCATTTTAAAAGTTATGCAGCATTTGCTATAATAGTCTTGACTGTGGAATACAGAAGCCCTTCATGTTCTTTTGATTCAAGAATGGAAACAGTGTCATTCCTTGGGAATTTCTCCCCCCCTTTCATTTTTACAGCTCTACCCACTACTGAAGGAAAGAAAAAAGGAAGGAATCACCGATTTACTTTCTTCAGAAAGAAGAAAGCTCTGCATTCAAAAGCTTGTCCAGTTCTACCCCAGCTACACAGCTGGTCCACTACAAGATATCACCCAAAACATCCTTGCCTCTTGCATAAATTCCTGAGCCAAGATCACAGCTACAATATTACTAAACACTACCAGTTAGCCCCTACATCCCTTTTTTAAAAGTCATATATGATGAGAGAAGCGGCAGATAAACAACCCTGAACAGCCACATGGAAAACAGAAACAAGCCAGTGCCTGCTGTGCCACAACACTCCAACTCCCAAAATAAAAGGAAGTAAAGCCTTAAACTTAACTGGGGGTTGAGATCAACGAGACCTGCTAGTGCTCAACCTTGGGGAGCTGAATGCCGCTTGTCTTAAGAGTTATAGGAAACAACCCTAGAGGGACACTGGCAGGCAAAGTTCTTTGGTAGATGTGATATCATTTATTAGACCAACTCAATAGTTAAAAAAAGAGGTCTTTGTACACTTTTGGGCACAAACACCTTTCTCCAGGCATAGGGAGACTTTTCCTATGCCTGATGAAGGACATTTGTGCCTGAAAGCTGGCAAAGGACAACTTGTCCCTCTAAGAAGCTGGCTACTTGGCATGCCAGAGTCTTGCTCCAAATGGCTCCACCAACTGAGAAGGCTCCAAGCCACACGTCTCACTAGCAGGCAAGACTCTTTCGGTGCCTACTTAATGCTTACTCGGAGGGCTGTTTCTGCAACCCTCAGTAGCTGGGTTGGACTCAGGGTAGGAAAAGGAGAGGGGTGCAACCTAGGCACCTCAGGTTCCCACTGCTTCAAAGTGCCAACTCCACCCAGAGGCAGAGGGCCCCGAAGCACATCTGGGGTCCAACCCTGCCGTTTTGGCTCTTTGCATCCCCTCGGGCTCTTCACTCCCTCCAGGTGCTAAGGCTCTACCTCCAACATCCCCCCAGGCAGGGAAAGCAAAGGAAAGCAGCAGAGCCCGCCGGCGGGCAGTGGCAGAGCGCAGCGGGAGGGGAGCACCACGGGGATTCCACGGCTCCGCTCGCAGCCCTAAGCCGCTCCCGAGCGAGGGCGGGGACACGAGGCTCACCTGGCCGGGAGCTGCGCTGCCCGGGCTCCCGGCGGCAGTGACGGCCAAGAGCAGATCTAGCCACGGCTCCCCCTGCTGCTGCCGCCACAGCCTCGCAGAGCCTCACACCCTGCCGCCGCTGTGCCCCAAGTCCCTCAGAGCCTGGCCGTGGAGGCCGCCATCTTGACTTAGGCAGGCAGACCGCCTTCTATACGCATGCGCTGGCCAGCCCGACCTGTCACGAGACCCGCTCAGCTGACTCCCCCCCGCTTCCTGCAGGGACACGGCCCTGCCCCCTGAGGGCTGCGCGCAAGCGCTAGTCGGAGCGCTTCCTTCCCGGCGCCAGGGGGCTTTCAGCGAGGGGGCGGGGCCTGAGAAGAGCTCGGGGTGGGCAGGGCTTGAGGCGCGGCAGGGAGGGACTGAGCGCGGAGTGGGGGGGGGCTCGTAAAGCTGCAGGTCGTGGGAAGCTGGGAGGGACTGGGATGGGGGTGTAATTAGGCGACCTGGAGGCTGAGGGAAGAGCTTGAGAACAGGAACAAGGTGGTGACCTGAGGGGGAATATGTAAGAGAGAACGACACCAAGTCAGTCCCAAGGGGTGGTCGTGTGGTGACTCCTGGTTGTGGGGCTCATGAAGTGAGGAAAGGGGCAGGAGGAGAAAGGACAAGAGCCAGAGAAAGAGGAGGAGGCTGGAGAAGGGAGGCAGAAGGGTGAAGAGGATGGAAACAAGGGAGAAAGATAAGGCAGGGAAGCGGAAGCAGGAAGGAAGGATGAGCCAGGGAGTGAGCAGGCCTTTTTGATGTGCATTGGGGATGGGGTCCACCCAGTAAAGCTAAAAGCTCCCCCCCTTTAATATGGGGGAGCACAGAATGCACATCATGTGATTAGTGCGGACAACAAGAAAACAGGGGTGGGAATGATGATCAAAGGTTCAAAACAGGCACACCAAGAGGGGACGCTGCGCAGACCCTGCCAGACAGTGCCCACTGGCCCTGGAATGAGTCCAGGGAGACAGTGGACACTGCCTGGTGAAGCTCTGCCCAGAGGTGTGAACCCAGGGATAGGAAAATGGCCCCATAGTCCCCAGGGATCCCTTGGCTAGAAGAGTCCCTTACCTTCCAAAGAGTCCCGCAGTCCCCTGCTTTCTTCTGGGTCAGTAGCTTGCTAGCTTACCAGGGCCAGGAACAGGTTGACCAGGAGGTCCCAGGACTTGGTGGGGCTGCGGATGGGGAATACATAAACAAAAAGATGCAGGGAGTAGTGCAGCCAAAACCTGAAGGAGGCAGTGAAGGAGCTGTTGCCTAAGGCACTCTAGGTAGGTGTGTGCCAGTCTCCCTCTGCTCACAGAAGGACAGGTGGCAGGGGAGTCTGTGAAGTGTGCCAGATGCATGCCTGTGGAGACAGTTGCATGGAGGAGCTGCCTGCTGAGGTCCCTGGTGGTTTGCGGGATCAGGGTGGTGTATAGGCTCATCCACCAGGGACCCTCATTCTCAGTGAGGGTGTCTTGCCACTTGATGTCCTGGAGAGAATCAGGAAACTGCTTCTGCTAGGTAACGCTTTTTTACCAGCTGACATAGGACATTTTCCTCACTTCAAACCCTGTTCCTGTTTGGTTACAGATGCATTTAGGTGTAAAGGGAAGGGGTGTTAGTGGTATATTAAGCCAATGTCTCATGGAGAGAACAGTCCTGAAAATGCTGATGGCAAACATACCGTCTTACCTTCCTGACATTAAAACAGTTCAGTATTATCTGAAGGCTTTTAAATATGTACTCCGGGAGTGGGAGGGGTGGGGGGCACTTGAACAGAGCAGCTCTGAGACACTTATACACAAGACACTGGAGACTGCTGGAGCACGGTAATTGCTATACTCCAGCAGATTTGATTAACTGAGTCTGCTTGACACACTGGAATTCCAGTGCATCAGAGCAGCCTCCCTGCTCATGTATAAGCACCCTGAGAGCTCCCAAGCATTGAAAACATAAGCTTGTTCCATACACAGCAGGTTATTTTCTTCAGTCATTGCATGATCTTTTTTCTGGGCATTATACTTATACTGCATTTTGAACACTCTACCTGATTTTTTTAAGGCTGCATGGCAAGTTTAGGCCTCACAGATGTATTTTGTTATAACCTTCAGTCTAAGTCATTAAAAAAAATATGGCAGTAAAGAAAACACCAGGTATGAAATCCGGGCTCCCCTATAGTCAAATGGAAGTTTGCTTCTGAAATAAGTGGAACTAGGATTTCACTGCAGGCTCTCCCAGTCATTTAGGCTAGGGACAGACATTACACATAAACCAGTTTAAGTGATCAGAAACTGGTTTAAACCTGTAACAGAACAGATATTCAGTGCACGTAAACCAGTTTGAAAATGGCTGAAACCAATTTGAGATAAACTTGGTAGAATGTAGTATCAGATTTAACTGATTTAGGTCAAACCTGTGGGCAGTGGGGTTCCGCAGGGCTCAGTCCTCGGGCCCACACTGTTCAACATCTTCATCAGTGACTTGGACGAGGAGGTAAAAAGCACCCTGTTCAAATTTGCTGATGGCACTAAGATGCGGGGGGATGTCGGCACACTAGAAGGAAGGAATAGGCTACAATCAGACCTAGACAGGTTACAGGGGTGGGCAGATGAGAATAGGATGGGATTCAACACAGACAAGTGCAAGGTGATGCACCTGGGGAGGAACAACCAGCACCATACCTACAGGCTGGGGAACTCCCTTCTCATCAGTGCAGAGGCAGAAAAGGATCTTGGAGTCGCTATTGATGCCAAGATGACCGTGGGCCGGCAGTGTGGGGATGCAGTCAGGAAGGCCAGCCACACCTTGTCGTGCATCCACAGATGCATCTCAAGCAGGTCAAAGGAGGTGATCCTCTCCCTCTATGCGACACTAGTTAGGCTGCAGCTGGAGTACTGCGTCCAATTCTGGATGCCGCACTTCAAGAGGGATGTGAACAACATGGAGAGGGTCCAGAGGAGGGCCACTCGCATTATCGGGGGCAGCAGGGCAGGCCCTGCAAGGAGAGGCTACAGGACCTGAACCTGTTCAGCCTCCAGAAGAGAAGGCTGAGGGGGGAT
>NW_017729006.1:15262454-15267605 GCF_001723915.1 Gavialis gangeticus | reverse complement strand
CCGGTTAATGCAGTATCTGTCCCAGACCCCTTTCTGGTTTAAGTTCAACCAGAGTCCCCTAGGCTGCCAGATGCTTTGCAGCCCTGGGTGGGACTCTCCTCTCTGCTCCAGCTCAGCAGGGCTGGCCCCACCCCTCTGCTCCTTGGCTGGAGCTTCAGCAAAGACTGAAGGTACAGCAACATCTGCCTGGCTTCCTCCTGCTCACTCACCCCACCCTCCACCACTCCCTACTCAAGCAAGGATTCCCCTCCAGAGCATGGACTGCAGCCAGCATGTGTTATGCTAGCTAATGCTGAGAGTTGTCTAAGGCAGACAGGACAAAGGCAGACAAGACAGTGTCCACTTAGGGCTTTTGGAGCTAATCAACAGGCAGCTGATAATGTTCCTCTGTTCCTTCCTTGGAAAAAGGTTGTTTAAGAAGAGCTTGAACTAATAAGAGAGACTTTTGTTTTCTGATGGGGTACTAAATGCTGTCAACTCCCTGTGTAACTCCCTTCTGTGTAACTAAATGCTGTGCAGCTCCCTGCTGGCTCCCTCGATGGTCAGGAGAAGCAAGGGAGAGGGGAGGGGAAACTCCCCCTAGTCAAAACATCCTGCCTGGACCTGGCCACGCCCCCCTCAGCTCCGCAGTTTGGAAGGGAAGGGAAGGGAGGACTGTTCAAGCACCCCGCAGCTTCTAGCCTGAGCTACTGTAGGCATGTGCCTGCATTTCTTCAGTTCAGATGGGATGTCTGTACAGTTACAAACTGGCTCAGCCTAGCCAGGTTAGACTAACCTGCAAAGATTGAATCAATTCAGGCTCAGACTTTTTGAATGTCTGCCCCTAGCCATATTTTAACAAGGTCTGAAGCCATTCTTAGATTATTAAAAACAAGAATTATAAAGCAGTAAAAGAGTTTTGGTGTCTGGTTCTGGGCTAAAAAACTCATAGCCTTAACCCATGCTGGAGAAATACAACTGTCTTCAGTACTTTCACATCTTACATTTAAAAAGCAATTTCAGATGTCAGATTGACCTTGTCAGTTTAAATACTGTCATTTGCACAGAAGTCAGGACACCGCCAGTCTTGCGAACAAGTCTTTCCTTACCATCCAATTACTGGAATCCGGAAGGAATGAAGATTTCTAATCCACTGCTGAATAATTAACACTGTATCAGACTATTTCTGTGATCAGTACCTAATCTAAAAGGCTGTGCGCTCTTTTAGTATGGCTACATTTTTTCAAGTATGACACAGTCTTAGTACAGCAGAAAGCTACTGTACTTTATGTCTGCAGAAAAAACAAATAAGGTATCTTAATCATTTTTAATAATGTGCCATATTCCCACATTTTTAATAATGTGCCAGAGTTCCACATTTTTTAAGCAGATTTACTATGATTCACAGAAATCACAGACCAGCTTCTGCCTGGCCTGTTTGGAGTGAGGGGAGAAGAAAAAGAGGTGTGTCTGACCTTTTACTGCCTACAATATCCTGGCAGTTTTATGCTCTAGTAGTCCAGACAAAACAGAGACTCCTTCAACCTATATTCTCTTGTGGGCACAGCATGCTGTAAATAAAATAGAGAAGACATGGCTCTACCTCTTCTGTTCAGCAGAGCCAACTGGCTGTGTGCACGACTGTTGCATCCTACAAATACGTATAATAATGGAGTATAGAAGCTATGTACACTGAGGTAGAATGTCAGTGTTTTCCACAGGGTACTGAGACTCCGCAAAGGCCTTAGTATGGATTGTGTCTACATATAGCTCAGTATTAGTTTTGCTAACATAATTTCTTAGTTATATTTTCTTTTTTGTTTTCTTTTTTTCCCCCCTTTATGTTTATGTCTGCACCCAATAGTCGTGATATTTAGACATGTCGATACAGTACCAGACTGCTCCTACAACTGAAATAAATAGTTAAGGGAGATTTTTATATGGACAAGAGGAATATGTGTGTCCAAGTCCCACCAGAAGTCAAAGTAAGTGGTACACCTAACTCTCCTCCTTCACTTTGAATGTTTCTTTCCCAAATTCTGAAACTTTTGCTCACATTTCATTCCAGATGCAAAAATAAAGTCACTTAACCTTTAAAAATATAGTCCATGACGTATTATCACTGTTTGTACTTGTTTCACAAAAATGGAAATACCCACATTTTGTTACAGACTAAACATAAGCAGAGACAACTATGGTATTTGCTACTTTTATCTTCTGAAATATTAATTCAATTATAACTATAGGTTCTTACACATGAATAGCTCTCTTCTCCTGATAGATTCATTAAATGAATGATAATTTCTAGGTACTTCCTAGTAATAACTTGATAATAAATATATCCTGGGCTAATGAGGTGAAAGATAGAGTTACTGGGTTTTACTAAATTATTAACAAGCAGCATCCTCAAGTTACTGAATCATGCTAAACTGTTCTCACATTCCTACAACCTCTATTCCATTAGTTACCATAACAGCCCCTGCTCTGCTCAGTTACTGTTCTCAGTTCCCCATGCATATGTGCACAACAAACATTTCCACCATAGCCTCCCTCCCTCCACTGTAACTTCACATAACCTTCCCCCCTTAGTTTCCCTTCATTACCTCTTGAAAAAAGAAAAGTATCAATTGTTATTCTTTGCTCTGCTGGATGAATCCAAGTGACCTTCTCAGATGAAGACGTCTTAACTATTTTGTTTTATCTTCAGTATTCAGTTATGCTCCCATGCCTTATTTACTGCTCACTTTTCAGACTGTTTTAAATGCCAAATTATTAATTTCCTAGTGAGTGCTTGCATGGTGTTTATCTCTACAGTGTCTGAGTGCTTTGCAGATATCCATGAATTTATTTCCACAACCACCCATTTCTCCTAACATTAATGGTTTGAGAATGCCATATTCACATTATTTTAATGTAGTGTTTTTGTGAACTTTTCAAATATGCTAGCTAAAGCTTTAAAATAACTCATCTTTTAGGACAAATATACTCCTTTTGTAAAGAGCAATAAATACTGTGTGATTCTCTACACATTCCCTTTAAAGGAATATATAGAGTCAAGAGAGAAAGTGGTGTGCATTCCACTTCTATTCATTTTATCGATCTATTGGTTTCTTTCGTTCATGCTCCCACTGAGAGTAATGTGTGCCCTGCCAGGACTAATACAGGGAGCTATAAAAAGGAACCTGCATGAAATATGATGTTTTTAACCTAAAATAAAATGTTATAATGCATCACTGTTTCCTGCCATCTCTGAAGTCACGAGCCAGGCTACACAGTACTCAAAAATAAACCCAATTTTACCAAGCCATTATTCATATTTACATCAAATTATTCCAAATTATTTACTGTACCATTCAGGCTAATCTCTAATAAATCTTTTTAGTATGCTTAGCTATTGATCAAGCATGTTTTGAAGTTTTATTCAACTTAATATCCAAGAGTCGTCATTCCTGTAATTTTAATAGTGTCATAATAAATGCTTTATCCATCCTATTAGAGCATATGAATGTTTTTCTTCCAATTTTCCAGATGTTTATAACATTCATATACTGTTGTTCTCTTGATTTCTACATTTAAAATTTGCTACCAGTTCAAAATGTTGTACTTAACACTCTGGTTGAGAATTTTCCAGAGTATAACACTTATAAGGCAGCTGCTAACGTTATTGTTTCATCATGTGCTGTTTTGTTTTATTAGACTCATGCTGATGGGAAAGAACCATTAGACTGTTTCTAACAATTCAGGGAACCTGAGCTTTGGTCTAATGCTCTGAACTTATCCTTACATGACAGGTTTGTGTCATACTGGTGAGTGATGCTACAGATATGCTGCCTTTGCTGTACATGATCTGTATAAAAGTAGAGGACTTAAGCTTCCATTGCTGGAAGGCCAGCAACTTTCCTATTAAATTAACAGTCACAAAACAAGTGATAATAATCTTTTTGCCTTTAAAAGGCTGTTTAATAAACAAAAATGGTTATTGCTCAGTAGTTAGTTAGGCCAGCCCGATCCAGGCAGATGCAATGGCCAGAATGAATGGGTTCCATGGAGGTGCAAAAGTTCATCCACCCTCATGTGACCATGTAATCTTAAATGTGATCTAAACAGACTATGGATTCTTATCTCATTATCTGGATTACGTTTTGTGACCCCTTTGTCCCTATGGGTTTATTAATTAGTTGCGTCTCCCAGCACTGCCCTCCCACCCTCCTGTCTTGTATTCAGATCACTCTGTTTGAGATACTGCTCTGTGCATGTCCTTTCACAGCAGCTGGTGAAGTAAACTTAGGCTCATGAAAGCTCATGCTACATATCTCTGATTTAGTAAGGCTGTAAGGTATGAATCTGTGTAATTACAACTGTAGTTCAGAATACTGAGATTTCATGTGCTGAATTCTTCCCTAATGTGGGATTACAGCCATAGTAGGCCCAGATTCCGCTTCTTTGCACAAATTAAATTTAGTGGTACAATGATTTTCTGGAAGGGTCTAAGGAATGAGTGCTTAATGGCCAGAAAAGGAGCCATTACCAGTTGTGCTCAGATAATGGGCATAGCACAAACACAAGAAAGTTTGATTAGGAGTCATTAAGCTAAGCTAAGGAGGGAAGAAGATAAGGCAGAGGGACATCTTAAATGATCCTTAAGCGTTTTGAGAAATACTTAAAGCAACCACCTGCTGGTCAAAGTGGGTGGATGAGTCATCCTGTGGAAGTTTGGGCCTATTGCCATGGACATTCGGAGAAGGAATGTCAAGATAGTGGGCTGGGAGGAGGAAAGGGAAACGACAAAAGTAACAACACGAGAGCTTTATACCGAGCAGACTCAGTCCCAAAAGTGAAACAGGACATGACAAACCTCAGGATGCAAGTTTTGGAATCCCTCCACCCCATTTTGTAAAAGTATAAACTTTTTAACATCAGGCATTAAAGTTCTTTGATTTAATTTTTAGTTTCATTGATTCTCCAGCTACTGACTCTATCAATGTCATGAGGCGCTACAGGGATCTGGGAGCGGGGCTAAAGGGTCTGGGGGCACAGGTGGTGTTCTCTTCGATCCTCCCAGTCTCGGGCTATGGGCTGAGGAGGGAGAGGAGGATCCACGTAGTGAACCAAAGACTGCAGTGCTGGTGTCATAGGGAAGGCTTTGGCTTCCATGACCACAGCCCGCTCTTT
>NW_017729006.1:15247922-15261869 GCF_001723915.1 Gavialis gangeticus | reverse complement strand
AGGGTGGGGGAGTTGTCTGTCCAGGGGGGAGGGGGGGGATCAGGGGAGTAAGAAGAGCACCTCTATGGGGCTCAGATGGGCAGGTGGGCTTTCCCAGTCCCAGGGCCATGCTCCAAACGTGTATATGTGTTTGGTTAGACTAGGCACAGGTTAGCCTAGTTTATGTATTAAACTTCCTTAGGTGAACTAAGTTAAATGACGCCAATCATTTTTTGCCTAATTTAAACTCCACAAGCATACATACAGTTCAGCACTTAGATTGACCTAACCCTAGTTAGGTCGATTTAAGGGCAATGTCTGTACACACCCTCTGTGTGGTATGTGGCAGAATGAAGAGGAGACAGGCAGAACAGTGGTAGATGGGGCAAAGAGTGGAAAGCAGAACCTCAGATTAGGCAGAGAGCACAGGGCAGGAAATAGAAAACAAAGCTGGGCAGGGAGAAAGGCAAGAAATGGAAAGCAAAACAACCGATCAGGCAGGGAGCAGAAAGGAGAACAACTGTTTAGGAAGAGGAGCAGGGGCACTTAAGGAGGGCGTGGAGCTATTTAGCAGCATGTCGGACAAAAAGGTTGGTCCTTATTGGTCTAAGCTTAAGTTTTAGCCAATGACTAGGAGGAGTGGCTGGCAACATTTTGTCTACAGTTGTGAGATAAGAGCATGAGCAAAGATCAAGAAAGACAGCTTAATTTGGAAGGGCACAAATAACTCGTGATAAGAATTACTTTAAACAGTATGCCCTTTGATCCTTGATTCTGAATGAACATTATAACTAAACTGATATAGACATTAAGTAATATTACATGACTTCAATTTTCTCCAGTCTTATACTTTATTTAAATTTCAAAGCAATTGAACAGAGTACTTATACACAATTAAACATTATGTTGTTGTACAATCATACAGTAAGCCTTAGAGCAGGGCACTGAATGGTAAGAATTTGCATATCAACATGGTAAAAAAACCTTTCTGTACAGCATTATCATTAAATACAACAAAAATGCAATTAAAGGTAGTATACTTTTCATCATGGTAACCAGATTACATTAGCGACAGAACCAGTATATACAACATCTGCCCACACTCCCAACCCCTCAAGCCACTGGTACAGAGAAGTCAATAGTCTTTTAGAATTTTGGATTTTTTTTTCCTAGTGAGCGATTTCTACAGAATAAGGATGCAAACAGTGCAAGTTATAAATCCTGCTGACTGGTGCCCATTTTTTAGGCTCTTTCCTCCTTTCCATAAGAAGAGGAAGTAGAGCTGTGCACATTTATTTTTTTATTCTCTAGAGTTTCTCACTATGTCTGTATCTTCGAGCTCCTCACCTATTACTCTTGCAGATATCCAAGCATATTGGATTCTCTGGCTAGGGACAGGAATTACATATGAACTGGTATAAGAAATCAGAAAGTGGTTTAAACCTGTAACACAATAGAAGCTTAGTGCACATAAACCACTTTCAAAATGGCCAGAACTGGCTTAAGATAAACCTGGATGGATATAGTATCAGACTTAGCTGATTTAGGTTAAATTGGTTTATTGAACTTCTGTGCCAGATCCCATCCAGATTCAAGTTAACTCACTGTCTCCCAGGCTAAGTACAGACTGTCAAAAAGCCCCAGGTTGAATCAGTTCAATCTTTGCAGGTTAATCTAAGCTGCCTAGATTCAACTGATAAGCAAGGGAACAGACATTCACTGTTGATTCCAGAAATGCAGCCACATTGCAGTGGCCTAGGCCCAGAAGCCAGGGGGAACTAGAGCATGCCTTCCTGCTCACCTGGAACAGACAGTTTGGGCCAAGAGTAGCTCGCTCACCCTGCAGGGGGGAGCAGGGAGGGTTGCAGGTTGCAGGGGAGGTGAAAAGTATCCTGGGATGCGGGGGGACTGTGAATTAACTTGGATTTGGAGGGGATCTGGGACAGCAGTTCAATAAACCGATTTAACCTAAGGCAGTTATGTCTGATACTACAACCATCCAGGTTCATCTTAAACCGGTTTTGGCAATTTTGACCCTAGCCCTTGGCATCAACCCCATTGGTACAAAAATTATATATTTTAATGTCCTTTTGGTTTTAATTAAATGATAGGTCTATAAATTCATTTAAAGAAATAGCAAAATGCAACTATGAAAGCATAGCAGGCAATACTAGCCATGTGAAGTGCACCCAGTAACACACTACACCCTGCATCGGTTTTAGAGTAGATCATCCATGTTTATGCCTACAGTCCATTTTGCTTTTAAAAAGTTGAATAATTTAAGAATATTTGCACTATATCCAAGTCTATTAACTATCCCTGGGTTCTTGCAGATGTAAAGAAGCATGTTTGTTATATGCAAACTTTATGTTCTTTTTTATCAGGCAAAGATGTCCGTAACAGGGACATGTTTGTCTTCTAAGACTGAAATTACATGCTGTATTCAGTTAGTTAAACCCAACTCTAATCATCCAAACTTTCTGTTCTTCTGCACTCAGCAGGTGCAGTAGGTTATGAAATCCACAAGACAATGAAGCATTGAATATTTTCCTACAGCAAAAGCATATCTCTTCATTATAATTATTTCAAAAAAGTAGCATGATGATTGTTTTCTTTCTTCATTCCTATCTTGGGTCAGGAAAATTTTGAGAGTTTAGCATTCCAGCTTCATCACAGCTGTGGCCATGATCATTATTATGTGCCAGTGAAGAGAGGGGGGGAAAAAATCTTATTTTTGGGGTCTTGAAACGCACAGAGGTCAGCAGCCATTTTCTTGGCAAGAAGCTCTCTGGCTGTTCTGCAATCTCATTTACCCATTTTTCTGGTACACTAGTCTATGTAGCAGCACAGAACATGTGCCCAGACATCTAGCTGAGGAGCATATGGTACATTTCCAGGTCTGTATCATCTTGTTAACTGCTTGTGTTCCAAATTCATGTTGGACAGCTGGTCACTAAGTATCTTCCTTCCTTCACATAAGGTTCAAAACTATTTATTGAGGAATTCTGACCCATTTGCTCTGACTTGCTATTGGTACTTTTTCCAGTACTCTGCAAAAATCCTCACCTTTGTTTATAAGGGAGATACTGAGCGTGCTCAAACTGAAGGCGAGAGAGCAAACATGCACTGTCTTTACCACGCTAGCTCTGCTGATTTAATTATTTCCACTATGATCTGTATGATCCCAGGTCAGCAGATCTTCTATACAGACAAGTCACAGGATTTGAGTCCCAGAAATGTACTTACAGACTATGCTTGAAATAACGTTTTACTGAACATGTATGAAGAAATGGCAGTCTTGTGCTACCTCTTGAAAAGAAATGGCAGTCTTGCCTTTGCTTATTTTCTCATCTGTTAATCAGAGATTATCAACTATTATCACCCTGAGCACACTTTCTTTTTCTCTATGATCACTTGAGCACTCTCAGCTCTAGTGCACTGATTTTTTTTAATGGCTGCATAGGAATGCTAATGTTGGATATTAGACAAGCTTAGGGTGATGACTCAGCACCTGGCAGGTAAATACTGAATTGTTCCATCTCAGAGCTACACTTTGTTTACTTCAACCAAAATGCAGACTTTGCTGATTAAAAGCAAAACTGAAAAAAAAACAACCCATGAAGCTAGTGTTTGGAAATGTTCCAGTTTCCACTGAGTTGACCACGTGTAATCCTGTTTTCTTTTATATTCAGCTTTTGGTGGCAGTGGCCTCAGGAAATCCAATGCAGAGTATTGCCAGGCTTTTTAGAGGGAATTCTTTTCCTCCATTCTTCTCTCAACAATCCTGTCACTTTCACATCTTCAGTTCAGCTGGAAGGAAGGATGCTGTTTACAATTTTCTCTTAGTTCCAGATAGCAACAGTCTGTAGTTTAAAGAGCAGACAATAGAAAGGAAGAGCCAGTGTATTCCTCTGGCAAAAGTTAGCCACATTGGATACATGTAATGGATTCTGTGTTTCTTTGCATGCATATCTATGCTGTCCAGAAAGACAGCAGCAAGGACTTGATCCTGCAAACCTTTACTTACACAAGCAATCTCATTAGAGTTGTCAAAGTAAATGAGCCTATTTGCATAGGTGAGGACTGCTGACAGGATTGAAGATTTGTGGAACAAGGCCAAAAGTTTGTTCTATAAGCTATTTTTTTACTTATTGTATGTTATAATGTACTCAGATACCACAGTGAGAAATTCCAGCTAGTATTGCTTTGTGACACAAAAGATAATGAAAAAATAAGAAATCAGCTCCTGTTCATTAGTTTCAGTTCATCAGTTGCCCCAAGAAATTCCCCTTTTGCCAATGTAGTCATTGGTATTACAAACAAAAGAAATGTGCTGTAGCAGTCTATTTGTTTTAAGGTATCATTTTTTTCACAGCTCTGCAAGTCTAGGCTCTTTAAGGAGAACACTGAGAAGGGACTTAATTCCCCTGGGCCTTTTCTCAGACCACCTCATATTTGCCCATTAATAGCCTCTTTTTTCCCAAAGATGAGATTGTCTTCTCCATACATAGATTCTGCCCTTTCTAACCTGAAGTTTGGCAACAAAATGCAGGCTACTGTGTCCTGTAAAATCTGTTTGTAGAACACATGTAACTTCCGCTAACTTCAGTCTGGAAAGTTAGGGGCTTCAGAGGTCAAGTGTGTGACTGCAGCACACAAAAGGCTTATGAGTGCTTCCAGACAATTTAAGAAACCCTGGTTGAAACTCCAACTGGTGGAATAAGTAGTCAACTGCCACAGAAAGATTTATGGTTATAAAAAGCAAAAGAATAACCAAATGCTGGGAAAAAGTCTGTGGAGCAGCATGCAGATTGTATGTGATCAGTTCCCTCTGAGCAAGATCTCTGTTTAATATTCTTTCAGGTGTGGCTTTTGTTTAATTTCATTAGTTTTCTGTAGGTGCCAACCTGTTTGACTCAGTGTATTATTTCACCTGAACTAGCCAATAAATAGTGAGCAGGGAACACGATCAGTACCCTTCAAAATACTGACCAGAACCCTCCTTGCAGAAGCTCAAATAGTGAAATCACTGGGCATGTTTTTTAAACATGTGTTTATTTAGTTTCTGATAGCAAAAGTCAATTGCCATTGATTTCAGTAGCAAGAAATTAGATAAAGTACTTAAAATATTTCTGACAACCTTCTAGCTTTGCAAGAAAAATAAACATAATGTACATCATCATAAAGCTATTGAGAGAGAGAACAGAACTGTCACATGGTAGCATTACAGAAGTAGTTTTAAGAAAACACACAGATACCACCAGGATGGTATTGCTAGAGCAAGGTTGATATTATTCCCAAACCGAGATGCAGGTGGACCACCTGAGGGTCAGAAAGCCTAGTCCACATCAAAGCACTAAACTTTGAATAGGACAGAGTGGGAGTTTCTACTGATTCAAAAGTAAAACTTCTTTAGAGCTTACATGTATATGAACCTGTCTGTAACATGACAGAAGGATTCATCTGTTTATTGTAAATCCATACAAAATTATCATGCTTCCTGGCAACACGTAGTAATGGAAAAAAGATACCATCTTAATAATTAATTTCCTCAACTAAAAAAAGTAGCTTGCTATGGAAAGGAGAAAACCAGTGTTTCCTTACGCAGTGTTGCTGTACCCAAGGCAGATTTGATCCCACATCCTGAAATATTAAATAAAAACCAGGTGTCACAAACAGAAGTAGTTTTACAATAAATTAATCCAAAAGCTATAAGCTCAGACAGCACATATGGTCAGTAGATGGCAGACTGCTCCCAATAATCCTTAAGAAACTGAGAAAAGAGCTTTCCTCCTCTTCTATGGGCCAGCAGGTAAGTGATGAATGAGTATGTTCGGTTCAGATTTTATATGATCCACATTCATTGCTGCACCATCATAGTGGAGGAATAATCAACAGAGGAGAAAAAAAATCTGCCCACAACAAGAAATGCGGTCAAACTGTAGTAAAATGTAGTGTAAAAATTCACTTTAAAGAATATTATACAGCTGCATTTGTTTAGTCCCCTACAACAGAGATTCTCGAACAGGAAACCATAGGAAGGTAAGCCCAGAGTTTTCAAATAGGATTCCTTAGTGTTAAAACCATTCTGTCCAGATGTGGTCTTTGAGTTCTTTGTAACAGAAGAACTACTGTTACTTTTCTGTAGTCAAAAGGCAAGTGAAATTGAACAACTGACATTTGCTGAGGAATGCCGTGAGTTCCAAAGTTGAGAACTACTGCCCTACAATATAAGCCTCCACTAATAAATTGCCAGGGATTTACCCTCTTCAAAAGATCTGTCCTGGGCAGGAACTTATCAATAGGCTCCTAGTTAAAATGCATTGCTCTGGCTTTGTATTGGTTCACTTTAAAATCCCACTACTATTTTTTTTTGCAGTAATAGCTGCCAGTTAATGGTGTACCTAAGCCAATGCTTGTCTTGTGGATAGGCCAAGCTAAAAATCACAAGAGAAACTACCAACCCTTTTTTCTAATGTCCACATGATATTTGCCATCCATTTATGTTATGCTACTTTTCTCAATACCTCAATTTTTTCACTACATAAACAGCGCAAGCTGATTTTTGAGTAAGCAGAGGCCAACATAGCTTCTCATACTTGGAAAGGAAGGCTGGTCCTCAGAGTTAAAAAAACTGTGGGGGATCCCAGGAGCTCAAGGCCCAGATTGAAAAGTTATACAAGCTCAAATTCCCTATCTAACTCTCCCATCTCATCTTAAACCACCCAGCTTCACTGATGTACAATCTAATATCTATTCCACCTGTTTATCAATAAATCTAAAATTTTAGATTTATTAAAAATACTAGTTTGTGAATAGGCATTAGGATTATTTTTGCCTGCCCAATCACACCAGGAGAGGCAATCATTCCCGTATTAAGACTAACATCTACCAGGGGTTCCATAAATGAGAAAATCCCCAAGACAGAAGAAGACAAGAAAGAGTATCCCTCCCTTCTTCCTGCAAACCTACTTAATCCTTTTCATAAGGAATTTGGAAGCAGAAGAGCATTTGCAGAAGTCACAGCTAAATTATATTGGCTGGCTAAGTGCCTCCAAAAAGTCAAACAGATAGCATTTAGATGCATCTATGCACTGAGGTACAGATAATGCAGCTTCCAATCTTTCAAGTAAGATCATCTTGTTTCCTCAACATTGTGAAATCTGGAAAGCACTATCATGTGTTTATTATTCTTGTTTCAGGATGTTTTGTTCCAACTTGGACATTCAAGGTCTGCCATCCTCAAGAATCCATTATAAGTCTTTGCATTTCCTCTGATAACAAATAGGCTTACAACTACTTTCTAAGACTGTTTGCTAGAAGATAAATTGTCACAGAGAACAGACACTCAAGGAGAGTCAGAGAACCTTTGCATTTAAAGTGGCAATTACAAGGTTCTAATGTACAAGAGCCAGACCCTTGCCTGTGTTTGATAACACAAGTTGAAGTAATGAAATTGTTTGAGTGAGTAGGAAATAACTGCATGTCATTCCAATTTCTGATAGTATTTGCCTGCATTGCTGTAAGTGTTCTCACCCTGGACTGGGATGTTATTGATCATCATTCACAGTTGTATTTCATAGTGGAAGAGACTGGAAATTGATATTTAAACCATAGTGAAGCATATTCAGAAAGCAGATTGGGAAAGCACTTGTTTCACATGTAGGGTACTGTAATTCAGTTCTGTAACATCAGCAGTACTGCAGGCCTCTGTCCTCCCAGGAAAACAGAGGCCTAGCTCACTTTTCCCTAGATCAGAACATGCTGAGTTTGGTGAAGTTAGAACAGGACAAATGCAAGTTGACAACTAGGTCTATTCCTGGCTCTGAATTAGAGTGCAGTAGAGTTGTTAGAAAGAAAGGTTTACAGAAGTAGGGATCCTTATCTATTCCTAGCCATGAAGAATTTTGATTTAGTGATGACTGATGAGAGCAAGCAGGGATGGAGAAAAAAACTGCAATCACTATGCTACAGTTTTTGTAGCTTACAGCTTATCCTACCTCCTCTACCTGCCAGCTCCATCAGTGGTTCTGTTTAAAGCAAGTGGCAAGGGGAGAGAAGGGAAATCAAAAGCAATGCTACCTTTTGGCTTTCCCCCACTCAATACATTTTAATTTGTATGTACTCTCACCTCCATTTCTATCCCTTCCCCCTTAATTGATGTAAAAATAATACTTAACCTTTGGCAGGATGCGTGTTTTTTCTTTAAGATATTTAAGGGTTTTTTAAGTTGCACTGCATCAGTGGTAAGGCAGTATTTTTGGTCTAATCATCCTTTACTAAGAGAAGCAACGTTTTTATCTTTGTTTGATGTAGATAAAGGGATTAGCATAGCAGTTCCCCACAAAAATACCAGAAATGCCTCATAAGAATCACATGAAGGGATGCAATGCCAGTGTTCTCATCTCTGCCTAACTGTGCAGCATGGCATGCTTGAATTGTTCACTTGACTGCTACATTCCATCCCAAAAAAGCTTTTAGCAGTGGTGTGCCAGTTTCACAACTGGGGAAAAAATGAAGAGACGGTTGTATAAAAAATAATATATCCACAACATTGATTGTAGATCACTGCTGCACACCAGCGTTCAGAACTTCTAAGAGACAAGGATCTGCCTCTATCTCCTGAAGTACAAGAAATAAATAATCCCTTAGAACTGAGGCAGAAGAGTTGCTCTTGTTCTGTGTAGTATTTGAGACCTCAAAATCCTTTGTCAGATCTATAAATCTAGGTACAAGTAGCTCATATCCTGCTTTCATTCCTCCTGAGGGAAGAAAAGCATTTTACTAGGTGCTTGTAATTGGCTTCTTACCCTCTCATGGCTAGGTCTTGACTAAAGACATGGAAACCCTGATTAGGGTGGAAGTTAAATCTTGTTGGACAATGTAGCATTTACTTTCTGTCCCACATGAGAAAACACCTTAAGCTGTTGATCCATTTTTACAATATTTTCCAGATCAGACAGTAGACCACATACAATTTTGGGGCACGAGAACTCTCTTTAGGAAGAAACTAGGAGTTCTTGCTGGCATAAGAAGGATCAGCCTCTAATTCATTCTGTTCTCTGGTATAATACTTATCAAAGATAGAAAATTAGAAAAGGAGCCAGGAATTTTTTGTTTCACCACCTCCATACCATATAATTTAATCCTTGCTGCCTCCGTAAATTCTTTTAGGAGATCACTAGTGTTTCCATCTGCAACAAGAATAAATTTGGCATCAGTCATGTTATTTAGCTTCAAGTTCCACTAGCTATATTAAGCGGTATGAAGGAAAGTTAGCTTATCTGCCCACTGAAAGTCCCTTTCCCTACCAATTGCCTTGTGTCCTATTTTCAGGCATGATTTGACTTTTCCTAGTTGCCTAACTATAAGTCCTAAACCTTGCATTTGATCATGCAGCCTTCGTTAATGCTACAAGCCCCTAGGGTTGGAGTTCCATTGAGAATAAGAGAGTACAAGTGAACTGCTGAATGTCTTTGCCAGTTTCAGAAACAACCAATCAATATTTTAATCTGAATGGATGACAAATTACCAAAAGAGAGAGAGAAATTATTTTATGGAGTTGTTGCCAGTACCTAGTGATCAACAAAAGACTTCAGAGATACATGTATTTGAGTCAGTGTCCACTTTGTTACAAAGAATTCCCTCCAGCTGATAGTGAAAGATCTCTGAGCATTCAAGCTGTCTACAATTAAAGTTTGTACTCAGAAACTAGAGATCAGATGAATAGGGTGACCATACCTCCCATTTTCATTGGAGATGAGAGTTCAAAGCAAAGACTGGAGCTCAAAGGCTACTGAGTTTGCCAGAAAGAAAAGTGTCCCATTCTGAAAGTTACCCTATACATGGTTTATATATCTCCTTCAGGCACAAGACAAAGTATAAAACAAAGAAATCTGGAGTCACCTGTTAGTACTTAACTATAGGTGTAGACAGATCCTCAGATCAGATACATTTGTTGTAGAAATCAATTTATTTAGTTTTCATAACAGTAGTGTTCGTAGGTGATTTATAAAGAAATAACAATTAATGAATGTTTTAAGCACACCAGTTCACGAAGCTTTAAGCAACCTGATGACTTGCGAGACTTAGACAAGTGATAGGCCATTTATCAAACTCCATAATGTAATACAACAATCAGCTCATATGTAAGGGCTAATGAGAATTACAATTTTGAAAGAAAACTAGGGCATAGAAAGAGACAGAGATTTTTATGCAGTCATACAGGATTTGACCAAGATGACCTAAGAATCCATAAGCCCCAGTTCTCAGACCTCTTCTTTTCATGTTAAATCTCATTTCCCTCTCATGACAGAAAATCATGAATCTTAGTCCCATGACTAACTGCACTTCACTTAAGGAAATGATAATCCTCCCACACACATTCAATAAGACAGCAGGACCTCATTTACAGTTTGATTATAGTTAAGGGCTGGAGAAATGCCTGTTCCAATATGGAGCATAAAAAGAGCACTGTATTATCCACAGTGTACCTGCCATTTGAAGTGTGCTTTCTAAATATTAATGGTAGTTTTTTTCCTTGTTATGAGTAGTAAGTATTCACTCCATTTTAAATAGAAGCTCAGAGAGATAGGTAAGCATTGTACAAGTTTACATTGCAGCAGAGCTGGGAAGAAAACATTTAAGTCTTGAACCCCAGTCTTTCCTGCTTTTAAGGCACAGTCCCCTCCTAAGGATGGGAAGAGTATGCAAGAAGCTTGTTTCCAATGCAGTGTCCATTAGAGAAAGCTGTTGACATCATATGTTGGGGGAAGAAAAAGGCTATTCCTTACAAAAGAAAACTACTGGACACAAATTACACACAAGGATATTCCCTCCTAGAACAATGCTGTCCAATAAGGCTCCTCTAGCCAGAACTGTGAAGTGCAGCTGGAGAGATGTCTAGCTTTTCAGGTCTATAAACAGAGTGTAACATGGGACTATTCTCCAGCCTTGCTTTAAGGACCCTGGGGACAAGCCACAAGGAGGTATATATATAAGTACAAAGCATAAGGATGAATATAATCAGAGCCCCCTAGACCATGGCATTGAGAGAGACTTGCAGTTTCTTTCCTCGGTTTCTACATAACCTAATGTGTTGTCATATTGATGGATCTCCAGCTGCCTGCATCAACTGTGGCCATGTTCTCTAGATATTAAGGCATGCACAGTAATTAGATCTCTTAACCAAGAGTAAGGTAACAAGAATTCTGTCATCACCACCATCTGGGTCTTCACACTGTACTATTACAATCTTCACAGCATGAACTTGGGAAGCACCAAGCTAAAGCTAAGGTAAGGGTTATCTTATATTGACATTAACTCTTTTTCCCCCCCTCTGTTTTGGGGGGGTGGGTGGGAAAGCAAAGGAGGGAAAGCTGTCGTTTAACCACTCTGAGAAATGTCCCAACAGTCAGTACAAACCATCTTACCTAATCTGAATATGAACAACTACTCTAGTTCCTTACTAAACTACAGAAAAGGCTTGCTTCCTTGAGTCTCTTTATACACATAGCCAGAGACCCATTCCCAATTATTTTGGGTAATTAACATTCCCTTACCCTATTTTCCACAGGCAGGGCCCAGCCACATTCCCTCCTCAGACCCCAGAGCAGATTGACAGAGGCAACACTGTGGAAACAGCTCTCACCTGTGAATTAACAAATTGTTTGTTGTTTAGGATTCCTGTAAGATTTTGGGCAACTGCAGCTCTTAGTCTAGATAAAACACACCACACTTCTATGATGCCTAGAGGGACAATATGAGGCCTTTGACAAGTCAGAGGTAAAAGGTCCAGGGTAACTTAACAGCTTTAAATGTGGTAGTAAACAGTTTGTGAAATGTTTCTGATCTCAGTTCTTCAGATCTATTCTAGTGTTGCCAGAAATCTATATTCCTGTTTCTCTGGATATCCCTGTCTCTCTGCTGAATGAGAAATAATTAAATGTACAGCAAGAGTGGCTCAGTATAGGGATAGTAATGAGTACTTTAGGTCATGATTAAGGTATTTCAGCAGAGCTTATGTGTGAACCGAGTGTTAGAATATGAGAGGATGTAGAAGATTAGGGTCAGAGTGCATGTGGGAAAAACCTGGGGCTGGACCATTGTAGACCAACACTGCACTGTGCCTGCATCAGGCAGTAGTTTGGATTTTAATGCTTCATAAGGTCAGTGTGAATACAAAGGAATTGTAATAAATAATTCCTAGATAATTCATTTCCAAATGAGTGAAGTTTTGAAGGTGCTATTTCCTACCGTAGTTCCTGATGAGGAATAAAAGGTCCTGCATTGACTAACCATATTAATTTCTATACAAAAGGAAAGACAGACCTCTAGTCGTTATTCTATTTCTCACATTCATTCTATCAGGCACTGGTACAGTGCACCTTTTTGTAGTGATTAAATTTGGGCAGCTAATGCAGGGTTTTATTGCTGACCAGATCAAGGTGCTGGGCTTTCATAGTCATGATTATTGTTTATTAACTACATTGCTAACTCATGTCATTTCATCACAAGTTTCCAGATATTTCTTGTTGTTTGTAAAGCCCCAGCTCCTGGAGACAAGCAATCAAGAGAGTCTTCTTTTTCTTTTCTTGTTCTTTCTCTTTTCTGAATACCTAAGGTTACTAGTACAATTTGCTTTATATTAGCACTGATCAGCCTCCAACCAAGATTGGGACCCTATTAGGTTAGGTTTTAACAAATAAAATGAGACAGCACCCCTAAAGCTTACAACCTATATAAATGAAACAGCAACAAAAAATAGTGAAGTGACTTGGCTAAGGTCACACAATAAGTCAGTTGCAGAGCTGGAAATAGAAGCCAGCTTTCATAAGTTCCAGGCAAATATTTGATCCATGAAGCTACATGGTTCTAGCAGATTTCATTTGTAAGGCAACCCAAGGTTTCCCTTGGATACTACAACAGTAAATCCTCTCACTAGAGTTTTTCTTTTATGATAGGCAAATCTATTAATTTCCAGGCCAGTTAGTTATCATCTAATGGTTGTACTTTAGTCCCAGTTTGAAATGAATGAGTTTTCAGCCTACTTCTAATGAGACAGGTATTCATATTTCATCAAACCATATCTGTCTTTTGTCTAATATCTCTATCTAGACAGAGAAAGCATAAAATAAAAAACCAAGATAAGATTATATATAGAGATAAAAGAGATTAGAAACAGACATATGGGATGTAAGCAAAATGCAACTGCACAATAAATAGATTAGCTACTTTGTCTTCTGCAAATTATGCCTGGTGTAGCTGCACTATAGAATTCTACTCTTTCCCTAATAAACTCATGTTTGACTGATGAGTGTTTTAATATCAGAACAGACAAATCTGATTTGTCCTTTCTGATATTATATAATGATATATTATATTATGATATTATATAATTTTATATTATATAATTTTATATGCATTTTATATAATATCAGCTGCAGTATATCTAGCACTGGCAACTACTGTTGTACTTATTACTTTTATCATACTCATACTCTGAGCATTCTCTTTGGATCTGGTAATCAGATCCTGGTAATATTTTAAGAAAGCTTCAAATAATGTATGCCTTAATTCTGCAAGCTGTTCTGTGTTAACAGACATGTATCGAGTTCTTGCTTCTCCCTGCCACATAACATCAGTTCCCTGACATGTCTCCAGCTGATTGTGACCCAATGATCTTTCAGCAGCACCAGCAGAAAAGGAAGATGCACTATGACAAATCCAGGACAGACTGTGTAAACAGTGAATGCTGGGTAGTAGGTACTGCTGATCAGTATCCTATGGAGCAGGAGATGCCAGGTCCTGGCCCTGATCAGAGACAGGAAGTTTGAACTAGCACCTCCAGCATCTCCAGCTTCCTAGCAAATTCTTGGGCAACAGGGCACAAATTAATCTTTATCCAGACCCCTTCCTCTCCTTCAATCTGGCCCCTGGACAGTGCAAAAAAAAAAAAAAAAAAAGTTA
>NW_017729006.1:15228440-15242922 GCF_001723915.1 Gavialis gangeticus | reverse complement strand
TGGCCCTGATCAGAGACAGGAAGTTTGAACTAGCACCTCCAGCATCTCCAGCTTCCTAGCAAATTCTTGGGCAACAGGGCACAAATTAATCTTTATCCAGACCCCTTCCTCTCCTTCAATCTGGCCCCTGGACAGTGCAAAAAAAAAAAAAAAAAAGTTATGTAGGGCCAGGAATGAGGGCATGTGGGCCCAGGGAGAAGGACATTGTACTGAATTTCAAGCAGTAATGTCAAAATTGGGAAAACTTTATTTGGCTTTTTCACTCTGAGAACCTTCACAAACATAAAATAGCACCGAACAAATCTAACAGATTTGCCTGAATGATAATTCTAATGCCTGAACTGATAATTTTGTTTCTCATAAATAATGAATGTTTGCTACAGTGCTTTATGCAAAGTAAGGTGAGAAATGTTTTCCCTTTAGAAATGAAATGAATATGCAGTTGAGATTGAATTTGTACACTAATCAGTTGATTGCTTAGAAAGTATTTTTTGAAAAATAACAGGTAGCAGACCATCTAGGGATACCATCCCATAACAATGCATGATACACTATCTAGGAATCTAATGACTGGTCAGTTGTACACAACAGCTAATCAAACAAATTCTGCATGACTTGCCTTTGCCTTTTGGATCTAATATGTGACATGAAATGCACTATGACAGGGATTTTCAACCTTTGCGTGGGAGAGGACCTCCCCAGCTCTGCTCTACCCACTCACCTGAGCAGCAGCTGCCCACCCACAATGCCACCCTCAAGAAAGAGGCTGTGGGGATAACTGGGGCGGCCTGCCCCTGTCCCTTTGTTGGCACTCACCTCAGCCCTGGTGGGCCAAAGCAGTTTTTCCCCATGCTCAGCCAGGCCAGGCAGACCCCTTGAAACTGGAGACCGTGTACCCCCGGTTGAGAACCCTTGCATTATGGGTTCTCAACCTTCCTTTCTGACCAGCCGAGCAGGGAATTGATAACACGGTGTTTATCACCCCAACTCGGTGTTTATCACACCATTAAGAAAACAACAGAGGGACATTACCAGCTACCTGTTGATTCTGCCTTTGTCCTGTCTGCCACAGCATGGACCATAGCCAGCATGTGGCATGCTAACTAATGCTGTGCCTCTGTGTAAGGGAGAGGGAGAGTGGGGGGGAGCAGGGATAAGCCAGGCAGATGCCTACAGTTCCTGCCAAGCTCCAGCCAGGGAGCAGAAGGGAGAGGCCAGCTCTGCTGTGGAGCAGAGAGCCCTGCCCAGCTCAGAGAGCATGCTGGGATGATGGAGGAGTCTGGTTTAACTTAAACCAGAAAGGGGTCTGGGACAGAAATTTCATAAACCAGTTTGACCCAAATCAGGTGAGTCTGATATGACATTCAACTATGTTTATCTCAAAGCAGTTTCAGCCACTTTCAAACTGGTTTATGTGCACTGAACATCTGTTCTGTTACAGGTTTAAACCAGTTTCTGATCACTTAAACCAGTTTATGTGTAACATCTGTCCCTGGCCACAAGGTTCAGTTTAAGCTAATTGCTTGAGTATTTATTGAAGTTACTGGGTGAGTCTTTCTTTCACTGAACTCTGTGCTGGCACAGTTGCAGTGTTAGCAGCACCAAGCTAGAGAGTTTAAAACTAGCCCAGGTGTACCTACACATGCTGTAGCTATAGCTTTGACTTCAGTCTGGACATATCTCAACTCTATCATTGCATACAGGTTCCCAGTATCAGAAATATCTGTTATAATGAAGCTAGTTTCTTTAAAACATTGTTTAAAGATACCATTTATTTTTTTCAGTAGCATTGCACAAATACATTGTACATCAAACATCACCTAGGAACTAAACCCATCATTTGATCATGACACTTCCCCAACACAAATAGGGCAGTTTTAATGTCAGGGTTATTTGTGAAATCTGACCGAGCAGGAAACAGTACTTCAGAAGTTGGTCACTTGAGCTGCTCAAGTTACTGCAGGAAAAAGGGCACTTGGGAAGCTTCACGTTTGCAGTCTTTAATATCATACTTTCTGTTCCTGCCTTTAGTGTCCATATGTCTAAGAGGCTTGTTACACAGTAATTTGGGTGGCTCCTGGAGCTCTTAGCACCTGGACTGTCCACATATTAACACCTGAAACTACTTTTAAGCACTTGTTAAATGGCTTAAAGTTACACCATTCCAGGGCAGGATTATCTCTGATCCATGTTACCTAGCTCATGTTACATTAAGGTGTACCCACTCTAGGCTACACCTTAGTGTAAACACTGCACCCACACCCTGTCGCCCACTGGCTTGGACTGAGCCCTCTGCCTCAGTAGCCCAGATCACTGCTTATTATCCCCCCACTTGCTTACTTGTGGAAGGGGGAAAGGGGAGGATGGGATTCTTACCTTTCAGTCCTTAAGGCCCCTGCTGGTCTGAAGTGTGATTGCTCCAAACTCGAGCGAGCACTAACTCCTGTGTGGCTTACAGTATAAGGTGTAACAGGGCCCTTCTACATTACATTTCTAATGTGTACAGTGCAGTGTGGCCAACCCCATACTTTGTATCACCATAACATAAAAATCCTTAAAATTATTCTTGTTTTTGACAATAATAATCTATTCCATCAGTATATGCTTATTAGTAGTAATAATTTATGAAGCACCAGCAGCATGTTTGCTACCAAGCAGTTAAGGCACCTTGCTAAAGCTTCAGTGGCATGTTTGACCCCTGCTGCAAACTTGAGCCAAAAGTTGGCCAGCTATAAACAGCTTATGCAAAGAAGGCTGGATGGGAGGCTAGCCACATCAGTCCCTTACTTATAGAAACTGGCATTCCTTAACCACAGGCTCAGTGAGCCATTAGGCTTGGGTATACCTGAGACTTAGTGCATGTGACATTTGATACATATATATTGAAACAAGAACCCTGCTCTGTAGAGCTTACAGTCTGAACTGATATAACATGGTCCATGAAAGAGATGCAGCATAGAAAAAAATCAGAGCAGTTCATAATTTAGTTTTTGGACAGGACTATGAGTTATTTGTAACATACATCCTGATGAGTTTAATATTAAAAGTTGTCAAGGTAAATCCAGAGGTGAGGGATGGAGAAATAATACTGAGAATCGTGATTAGAAACTTCAAGACGGACAGAGTGATGTGAGAGCAGTGTGAATGATGGAAAATGGACATATTATTTTAATTTATTTGTACTACCATAGTATGTAAGGAGTATAGGCGTCAACCAGAATCCCATGGTACTAGGCTTCTGGCCTGATTTGCAGATATGATAGTTAACACCCAGAGTTTCAACAGATTTGAAAGAGAGTTACAGACGCATAACATCTTTGCAAAGCAAACTGACTATTGTTTGGCAGATAATATGGTAACTGTGTGTGCAAATAATGGTATCAACCAGTACCAGCATGTTCATGCTTTTACCTGCTGAAAATTTCAAAAACATAAACTTGTATAATTAGTAAGGAAAATAATACAGACTGATTTGCAACCAAAATTATTGTGACAAAAGTGAAACCAATGATAATCCATACCCAAACATACAAGTAGGGGGAAAAATCAGTCATTCTCTCTTTCTCCACTGGAAGCATCAATAATTAATATAAAAATCATTATACAAATCTTTATCTGTAGTTAACTCATTCATAATATAAAGGTAAGCTCTGAACATGGGTTCATTTCAGTGATGCTCCTTACAGAAGATGCGGTGTTTTACAAATATTGTTTCACAAGCTTTTGTTACTCAGTTTTACTTCTTATGCTTGATTTGACCAAACACAATTGCAGGATGTAGAACATTTCTTTGAGAGCAGTTTAAAAACAATAAAAGACATCTGTCTGCTCCAGAAGTTTTCCAGTTTCTTTCTCCCATTTTTTTTAACTTCCTTTTAAAGGTTTTCATAAGTGTTTCTACGCCTGCACCTTCCAAACTGGTAGAAGAGATATAACAGCACAAGGTTAAAGACGAACAACACGGCAATGACAAAATCCAATCCTAGGAATATTTCTTTGAAGAAAGGAGAAAAAAGAAAACCATGCATGTTAAGAAAATGTATCAATGAGTGGCATGTTGATTTTTTTTTTTTTTCATACCATAGCCTGAATTATAAATATTTATCATAAAAATATTTTTATAGTCAAATCTTGTTCTTTAGAACATGCCTCTGTGTATCTGGTTACATCTATACATGGTATACATATATAAATACATATACCCCATTCCTAGAATCACTTAGATACTCAGCTTGAGGCATATAAGTGGTTCTTACTCCATAGATAAGAATGTGTTGTGATTTCAGAGCTGTACACCATGTGGGATGGTGACAATGGAAAGCACTGGAAAGGAAAACCCAAGCTGTGGGCTGGAAGGGGACATGGCCAGAAGTGCTGAATGATGCTTTTATTCAGTTTTCTTCCCCTCAGAAGCCTCAGTAACACACTTACAAAGTCCTGACCATGAAGTAAAGCTGGTTTTCCACCACTGCAATACTGAAGAGGAACACTGACAGTCACACTGCCCTCAGGGTGAAGGTCCCCTTTCTATGTACAGGAATTCCCTGGTACAAGAAAATGTAATTTATATCTCACTTCCTATCAGTGGTGAATTTGGCCCATATTTTTTAACAGAAGGACAGGCTATTATTTTAAAGCATCACTTTGCAAACTTATTAATCCTGCAGCCATTCCTGCAATTACTGCTTAGATGCCACGAGCAGAAAATACATGGCATTATTATATTACCTCTCATTATGTCTTTATTTCCACATGCTTTGGACCAGTCTTCCACTAGAACAGGAGAAACCAGTTCAGTAAACTTCTCAAGGGGACAAGCAGGTGTGCAGCCTGGCAGAGTGATCAGATAAGGATCCTTTGATGTGTCATTTCGGTAGTACATTTCAATGCTGTACTGCCTGATATACAGCATATGAAAGAAAAAGGAAGGTTAGATCCATACATCTGAGAATTCCTGGTCAAACACGCATGGCGTTGCAAATTACAGGCTTTAACAAAAGTGATTCTCAAACAATTTCTTAGAGAATAAAAACCTTGCAAATATACAGGTTTCCATCGCTTTACGTAGGTTCTGTATATGCAAATTCACTCTTATGCGATGACCCTTTTTATACCAAAAGTGTATTATATGCAAGGTAAATTCACTCTTATGCAATCAGTGTGGTGGAAGCCTGCAGTCAGCTGCTTTGTGTGGTGCATTGTGAGAGTGAAGTGCACCAAAATATAGTTTCCTGTGTGGATCTGTGCTCCTCGCTCGTTGTCTGTGACACGTGTTTCTGTAGTTGCCATCCCCATTATGATAGCGCCATGTGCTTGTATGTACTGTCTGCTGTTGGTGAGTACCAAAATTGTCTTGTAAAAGTCATAGAAATAGGTCTGAGGGTCAGTACAGTTGAGGTCTTGGAACATATGCCTATTAGTTACATTGTAAAATGGGTTCCCTTTATGCAAATTCGAGTTATGCGCCATTTTCCAGGAACGCATGTACAACAGGAAGTGAGGGAAACCTGTATCTTCAAAGCTCAAACTTCTTAAGATGCAAGTCCTGTACTAAATGGAAGTATGATCATGTTCTAAAAAAAGGATGTTGCTTGATTGAGAGAAGCTTTATGAAGTACCTTCAAGTGGTATCCGTACCGTTTTAAGGAAATAGGGACAATAATCTATCTATTTATTTCTCACTAATAAACCGGAGTTCCCTGTTTAAATTAACCTTTCTCATATGTACACACCCACCGTGCACGGACTGGGATTTGAAATGATCATTGGTTCTTAATGCATTTTATGTAGCATTGTGCATATGAACTGTTCAGTAAAATACTATTAGATTTTTTTTCTCTCCCTAAAATACTCCTAAGAGGTCAGAAAATTGGCATTTCAAAGCAAATATATTTGCACGTTGCAGATCTATACTTGCCCACTACTTTCTTGATAGAGTTCAAAAAACTGGCAGGCAGAGTATGGAGGCAGTTTTCCATTGAAAATATTGAGTGCCACCTGCAGGGCACCGATTGTAGTGTCATGCTATAAAAAAAGAAAAACATGTTCCTGTGAAATACAATAGTTGCTTTTTAGTGTTTTTATCCCTGTCCCTTTCTCCTCCAATCTTACTAGTTTTGGTGAAAAGTATGAGAGTAAAATTGTACTCATGACCTGTTGTTTTGTTTTGTTTTTTTATTTCTCCCAGTTGTCCCCTTGTCAGGAAAACCCGTAGAAAACAGCTGAAGGGGAAGAAATTAAAATCTTTTCCTGGTGTGACCACTGTGAATATACTCACAGAATGTGATATAAATACATTCAAACTGTTGTGTTTTAATCCTTATACAGCACATAAAGATGACCCTAAATACTTTATAAGTTAAATCAGGATTGTCCCATTTCTAAGTGGCCAGGGCCTGTATGTTCCCTAGGCCGCACTGGGGGGAGCTGCATGCCACAGGGCCCATGAGCCCCCAGGGTACATGCTATGTGTGCACTGGTGCTCCCCCTGGGCACCATGTGCCCACAGACACTCTCCCCGTCCCCTGCATTGTGCATGCACAGGCATCTCCTGCACAGCCTGCAGCAGCGGGCCTCACTTCTTGGCTCTCCACCCATGAGCTCCCTTGCTGTACAATAATAAGCACAAGTTCACTTGAATTGAGGAGTGCATCCTATGTTTCCTGTATCATGTTGCATAAATTTTATCCAGTTAGATAACAAATCCAATTTTATCACGTCATTCCTGGTCTTAGTTTGGAGAAGGGATCTGATTTTTTCTTTTAATATCGAAAAGATGTCATAACAAAAGAGTTGTTAACATTGCTTATATGTTTTTCCCAGTACTTGTGATTAAGGTGTTATTGCTTCTAAGCCAAGCCATGCAAAGCCCCTTCTGCTACATTCCCAATCACAGTCCCATCAACTGTACATTAAAAAAAAAAACAAAGACCAAACCCAAAGATACTTACTGCAGAATAGATCCTAAGTTTTCTCTTGTTGGAAGGATTAGCAGCTTTTTTAATGTTTTTTAAAATATCATTCACGAGGACACCTTAAAGTATATGGGGGAAAATGATGATATGAATAACTTTCTTATTGAAGTCCCTAAATCTTACAAACTAGGAAAACTAAAGGCATATCTACACTTCACCACCTTGTCAGTCATGCAAAAATCCATGTTTAAAAATGCATATTTTCATCTGGCATCTAACATACTTAGATACGAATCATGGTGCTGTTTCAGTAGTTTTACATGCGTAAATATACGTATTTGGCACACAAACATCAGTGCTTCCTTTCAGAGAGTTGTGCATTTTATATTTACCTCCTTGAAGCCGTGATTTCTCTTCTGTTTTGTATATTCCAAATAATGACAATAAGGATAATTCTGTCAGCCTCTCCATCTTGTCTGTGAAATCTTTGGTGGCCCATTCAGGGACAGTATAATTGTGAATTCTCTACAGCAAAAAAAAGGAAAGTAAAATTATTCTTTTTCCTATTCATTTCCTCCTGTCCAACCTTATATGATTGACTTTGGAGTCCCCATGCTTGCCCCAGTTTCATAGCAGTACAACATAATTTCATGGCATCTTCCCTAAAAAGCACTTTTTCTTTTAAGAAGGTTCCTCATAGTGGAGGGAGCTCCACTGTAATAGATACAGTTTATTTATAGCTGTATCGACTCCCCTCCTCTGTTTTTGCTAGTCAGTGGGTGTGTCTACCTATGATATTACTGTGCCTGAATAAACTCCAGAGCTTATTGCCATTTGAATGCATGCCCAGGAGCAATTAACTCCAGTGCAATAAGCTTTGGAGTTTATTCATGCACAGCACATGGAGCTGGGTTGGAGCAGCCCCTGCTGGCAGGAAGCCTTGGTTTCAGCCTGCCAGCCCAGGCTTCTCCCCCAGCTCAACATGCTGTGGCTAGGGCACAAGGTAGCTTCAGTGCGGGGCTAACCAGCAGGCAGCCCCCGCAATGAAGTATCCTTGTGCCCCAGCTGGCCCCTCCAATGTCTACACATGTGCTGTTATAGAGTGTTTTAGTCCATAGCAGGATAGTACTTATATTTACAAGTGGTATTTACTGTGGAGTAAATTAATCTACTTGAGCCTAATAGACACTGAGAAGTTTACTACATAGCTAATTAGTTAATTGCATAGTAAATGTCTCATGTAGACATGCTCCATGTAAAGGACTGCAGGGCACGTGCATGTGCTCTCTTGGCCAGATTCCTCTTGCTATTTTCTTACACTTGGTCTTCAGGATATAATCTTATCATCCTGACTTCCACTTCCCTGTTCTAACCGCTAGATCCTGCTGCTGCCTCCTATTTTAAAATCATCCAACTAAGCATTTACTACACTTACTCGTTGTTTTAAAGTGAATTCTTTACTTTTCTATAAGAAAATCGATTTGAGCTATTCAGAACCCTTGAACAACCACATATCACAGTGGGAGGTAAAAAAGAGAAAATAGCATAACAGTGTATTTCTGTTCCCAGCTTTGAGATGATAAACAATGGGAAGAAATAGAGTATTTTATAAACTGTGAATTATACTTTGAGCAAATCCTTTTCAATGCACTAAACTGTGCTTTATTGTTAAACTCTGCCATAAAGAAAGCAAATTCAGGGCAAAACAGCGGATAATCTATTCTATTGAAACTAAATGGCTTTGTTTGGTTGGATAAAGTCTTAGGCATTATTTGTTTTCTGGCTCTCTCTTTTTAATACCTCACAAAGTAGAGTATCATATGTATTCCAGATTTTGAAGTTGCCCACTGTTTTGAGAATGTCCATCTCGTATCCTGAATTTACTGCCACAGTCTGTAAAAAATCCTGAAAGACAGAAATAAAAGGAATAAAACGCCACAAAAAATATCTTTGTGTGCACTGAGTACATATGGACTCATAGATCCCCATCCTGGAAAACATCTATGTGAGCAGTCCTAATTCAGGGCATTTTTACTGTCAAAAGCTTAGCCAACCTGATTTCTTTCTATGACAAAGTGACAGGCTTTGTGGATCACGACTCTCTCATAAGGAAGCTAAGGATATACGGCCCACTTGAAACTGGTATAAAGTAGGTGCATAATTGGTTGGATCATCCTGCTTAAAGAAGAGTGGCTCATTAATGGCTCAAAGTCTAACTGAAAGAAGATATCAAGTAAGGCTCCCAAGGATCTGTCCTGGGTCTGATACTTGTCAATAGCTTCATGAATGACTTGTAGTTTGGAATTGAGTGTATATTTAGTATATATTTGCAGATGACACCATGCTGGGTGTCATAACTACCAGGAGGACAGGATTAAGATTCAGAATGACCTCAATGAAGTGGGAAAATGTTCTGAAATATATTTGACTAAATTTAATAATAGATATAAGGTATTTCACTCAGGACAGAACAATCAAATGCACAAATACAGAATGGTGAGACTGTAATTCTTCAAGAAATGAAGTAGGGGTTATAGTGATCCACAGACTGAATGCGAGTTAACTGTGTGATACAGCTGCAAAAAAAAGTGGATACTGAGATATATTAACTCATATATCTCATACTGAGATATATTAACAGGAGTTTTATATGTAAGTTACAGGAAGTGATTTTTCTACTTTATTCAGCACTTGCGAAGTCTCACCTGAAGTGAGACCTACTCCACTTTTGGGCTTCACACTTCAAAAGGGATGTCACACTTTGAGAGGGATGTGGGCAAATTAGAAAGAGTCCAGAGGAGATTGACAAACATGATTATATGGCATGCTTTCTAGACCTCTGAGAAAAGGTTGGGCAAATGGGTTGTTTAGGCTGGTGAAGAGAAGATGGATGGTGATCAACTGTTTTCTGTGTTCACAGGGGACAGTATAGAAAGTAATGGGTTTAAATTGCAATAAGGGAGTTTTAGGTTGGATATTAGGAAGAACTTCCTTACTCTGAAGGTGCTGAAGCATCGAAACAGATTACCTATGGAGGCTGTGGAATCTCGGCCATTGGAAGCTTCAAGTACAGGTTAGGCAAATGGGGATGCTTTTGCTTTGAGCAGGGTTTTAAGTTAGATGACCTGAGGTCTGTTCCAACTCTTTTTTATTATTTTAAATAGCCTGAGACAGTGGGTACCAAATTATGATCTAAAAAAAAGGTAAGTATATTTTATTAAATGTTTTGCTTTCAGAGGTATCAGGAATAATTTTACAGTAAAACTGGCCTATTTTGTAACTTTACTTTTAACAAGAGGCTATTTCTCTGCAGGAGCCTTTAACAGGCATGTCAGTACAGAGATATGATCCAATGCTAGGATTCCTTAAGTTTAAATTCTTACCAGGTAGGGTTGCATCCTGTTTTGAAGTTCACTAGATGCTTGGGTTTCATTCTGTAGTTCATCATAACGTGGACAGTTAGGAATAGGAAAATGCAGCATCTGGAATAAAAGAGTAAACTTATAGTAAATGTAAACACACTGCAGCTATCTAACCTAAATCAGATTTTTGAGTGCATCTATCACTCAGAACTTAATCATTGTACATCAGAGTCAGTTATGGCTATTTTGTCCCAATCTGTTGGCACAAATTGCCTAGATACTGGGCAGAGAATGATTCTGCTGGGATGCTGGTACTCTGGCTCAGGGGTGTCAAATGCATAGCCTGTGGGCTAGATCTAGCTGATGGATCCCTTCTATCTAGCCTGCTGAGCTACCAGAAGTCGGGGGTGGAGCTAGGGGGTAAGGCCTGTCACAGAATTTGGGACCTTTGGGTCCTGATGGATATAGCCATTTGTGGTGAGGGTATGAGTGCTGTGCAAGTATAGCTCTTAATTGCTTTGCTGCAGTCCCTTAACCTGGTCTGCTGCTTGACCTGGGCTGCCAGATCCCCACCACTGCGCCTGGACTCCTGCCACCACTGCTGCTCCCTACATCCCCTGGGACCTGCATCTCGGCCTGCAGCTGTGCTCCTGGAGGAACCCCTGGGATCCAAATCTAGCCCAGGGTGAGTTTGACACCCCTGTTATAGCAGATACTTGGCTGCCAGAATGACCCTATCAAGCAGGCTTGAGGTTATACTAATCCTCAGGATCAAGAAAATAAAGATGGTTTGAAGTCACCTTTCCCCACTTCTTATTTCCATATCAAATGCATCATTGATACAGTGGAGGACTGCTGAAAATTTGTTCCACAATTCAGGTATAAAAATAGACTTTTTTTTGATAGAACCACAGTGCCATGACACTGTAGGAGTATTCTGAAATGGCTAGATCCCTTGAATTAAAAAGGGCAAATGAATTGTGACAGGCTGCATAGCAGCATCATTACTACCTAATATACTAGGAGTGAAATGCACTCTGTACAGAGGACCCTCATCACTTAACTCCTCCTTTGATGCTTCAGTGAAACTTAAATAGCTAGTAAGTCTTGCCTGGCCTTCTTTAACGAGTGCAGAAACTGTAGCAGTTGTTAGCTAATAGCATATTTAACAGCATTTTTTTAACCGGAAATATTGCAACACCCTTCAGAGTACGTGTTCTTCTTCTATGAGAGCAGTACGCTGTGGAGGCCAAAGGCAGAAATACAAGGCTTTGGAATGTTGTTTAATTACACAATAACAAATGCTGCTTCTACTGTAAGACTTAATTATCAGCCTTTGCATGTTATTAAGCCACTCCTTTTGGCCTATTTATTAAGTAGCACTGAGTGCTATTGCCTGTCATTTTTTGATTGATCTCAGTAGGTTGAAAACATAAATTGTGACAAGGTTTTTTTCATCATGCTCATAGTTTTTGATTTCTCAGTTTGCCATGTCTTCTGGCCCTGGAAAGCCTTTAGGAGGACACAGTTTTTGGCTCTTATAGGTGGCTGGCATTTTCAGCAGAAACCTCAGGCTGGTTCAGGGGTGCACTGTAACTAAGTATCATTGCTCCCAATCTGGGACAGTTGCAGAAGTGACAGGCAAGTTGAGTTCACAGGCAAATTGGCTGTCCCTTTTCCCATAGTTCACAACAGTCTGTTATGATTCCTTTTATATTGCTGACTCAGAATGTTTTGAGGCTTGGCTTGGATGAATATCTGATGGCTCTGATGCTTATCAGAATCTATCAAAGCATTTCCTGACTTCAAGCTTACTTTCCTACCCCACATTTAGAGGAAAACAAGGTTAAATTAAGGGAAAAACAAAGGTTCAAGCTGAGCCATATTGTTTCTGAGCCAGTTTCCTTGCAAACCCTTCCCCCTTTTTTCACATGTGGCTTTGGAATGGTTTAATGTTCATGACCATCTCTGGAGCAGGAGGGTGGTGGAGCCTTATAAAAGAGGCCTGTTCACTGTGAAGACTTCCACAGAGTACATTAAAGGGCAGGAAAGGAAACCTGTCTGTCCATCACACACCCTGGCTTTGTTAAATCTTTGGTTTACACAGAATTACAGCCACCTTCGGGCAGATATTTGGCTGAGTCTGTCCAAAAGAGTTGTTTATGTAAAAGGTTCTACCAGTTCTGTCACTTCTGAAATAGATTCACTTATACAGGAAGCTCCTCAGGGCAGACACTCATTTTTGTCATTTTTTATGTTACTTAGAGCAATAAAGACCTATGCTGTGATTAGAATTTTTTAGTGCTGCTGCAATAAAAAAAATAGTAATAGAGACATTTAAAGTTGAAAACACTTTAGTGGTCTGTTTGGCTGACTAATTCCTGACTAGCAAAGAAAGAAGTAGAGTTTGGGGGAAGGTAGCCCAATCACAGTGCCCAAAGTCATTCTTGACAAGATGACGTAAGAGTTTTGCTTGAAGATGGTGATGAGAAATACAGATTGTGCGTTCACAAGCTACTGTGGAAAGAGGACTCTTACACAGCTGATATAGGATACAAGAGCAAGACACTTCTGTAGTTTAACAGCTTTGGAGAACTATTTTCTGTTGGAGTGGATTAGTGGGAATGAGAAAATACCTTTTATTTCATGTTTTTGCATTTCTAGAGTAAATACAGCTCTACTAACAAGAGGTGGGAAGTCCTGAAGCAGTGTTCACCTTTTCTGCTGACCGTGGCCTGGTGTGAACCGGGATGGGTTGCCAAAGGATCCGGGGATTCCAGATTTGGTTGCCTGTCGGTGGAAAGAGGCCAGCAAGATATGTCTGAGCACTCATGAGAGTGCGATCGTAGTCTGTGCTCTGAATGTACACCTAGAAAAAACCAAACAATTGGTAATAATTAAAAAAATGGCAATTTTACCCAGGTCTTTATTTCATGATGCCCTTCATTCATTCCTTGTTTTCCATAATTTATAAAACATGATGTCTATCCTTATGCTCCATTTAAATAGCACTGAAGTCGTGATTCTAGGAATATACTTCATTTTCTAAATTGATTTTCTAAGGTACCTTTCACTTTGGGATCTAAACACCGAAGAAAACAAACATGTAGATCAGGGCTATCCAACTAGCAGCTCTTGGTCTGCATGCCACCTGCAGGCAGTGGGTTCCCGCTTAGTTGCCATTCTTAGCATTGCTCCTGCTTCTTCTGTGGCTGGGATCTCTGGGCTCCTTCAGCTTCTGCTTCTTCTGGGGTGGAGGCAGTGTAGCCCATGATGCTGGGGGAGCATGCTTAGAGGAGAAATCCTAGGGGCCCACAACCTGCATAGTGTGGGTGGTCCAGAGCACTTGTGCAGTGGGAGGGCCCAGATTGCCTGTACCCTACATAGGCTAGGGACAGAAGTTACCCATAAACTGGCATAAGTGATCAGAAACCGGTTTAAACTTGTAACAAAACAGCACATAAACCAATTTCAAACAGGCCAAAGTTGGTTTAAGATAAACCTGGATGGATATAGTATCAGACTTAACTGATTTAGGTTAAACCAATTTATGGAACTTCTGTCCCAGATCCCCTCCCAACTCAAGTTAACTTACAGTCCCCCAGAATCCCAGCATACTTTGCAGCCCTGGGCTGTGCTGTCTGTTCCAGCAGAGCAGGGCTGGCCCTGCCCCCAGCTGTCACAGAGCTGAAGCAGTAAAGCCTCTGCTCCCCAGCCCATTTTGTGCTTGTGCCTCTCAGCCTGGTGGAATGAGGGGCAGGGGAACAGACCCTCAGGCTGCCCTAGCTCAGGTCTGCATAGCATGGGGGTTGGGAAAGCCCCTATGGCAGGGGCTTTTTAGCACCCCCTCACAGCCTGGCAGGCTGGGCTGGGATTGCCCCAATCCTGCCCGCTCTACAGCCACTGGCCTCTGTGGGGAAGAGTGGGGGAGGAGAGGAGAGAAGCATGCTCCAGTCTGGCACTGGGGGTGGGGTGTGGTGGCAGGCCGGGGGATGCATTCACCTCCTCTGCCTCCTGCTTCTCAGAGCGGCTCAGTGGGTTGAGGGCGAGGTAAAAGCCCCCTCCCTGCCATAGGGGTTCCCCCCTCCATGCAGTGCTGGGCTGGGGGCAGGGGGCAGGGGGCAGGGGGAAGGGTTCCCTACTCCGCCTCCTGCCTCTGAGAGGCGGGGGGACTGGGGAGAGATTGTCTTCTGGCTCTCCTCCTCC
>NW_017729006.1:15217009-15227509 GCF_001723915.1 Gavialis gangeticus | reverse complement strand
CCTGCCTGCTTTGGCCACTGGAACATTGAATATCAGTTCAGTTTATCTGTCCAATTTATGTAGGTTAGAAAAACCTGCAAAGTTTGAATGGATTCTGCCCCGGGATTTTTGAACCTCTATACTTAGCCATAGTGTGCTGCCCCTGGCACTAAGAAGTTGGATATCCCTGCTCTAGATTAAAAAGGTTTCTCTCTCTCTCTCTCTCTCAGATTTAAAGCTGCTTGAATTTGTATGTTTAAGGAAATTTGCTTCAATCCTTTCTCAGTGCACCTTTTCTGGAGCAAGATCCTACAAACTATTTTCATTCTTCTGCCTGTCACAGTGTACAGCATACCCTATTGTTTTTTCTTTGTAAGAATATTTTCAAATAGCCTGATCCTGATTATAAATATCATTGCAGTACCAAATTCTTCAGCTATCCCTAGATCATTTCTCTTTTTCATTCTTACCAAGAATGATAAGGAATGTGGGACTCCCTCTTGTATGAAGACTTTCTAAAGTTTAATTAGCTTTTTATGGCCACAGTATCCAAATTTAGGTGCTTAAAGTCAAGTGAATTAATCTAAATAACCTGCCTGACTTTGCGATCTGCTAATCTTCTGTTACCTTATTCTTTGCTTTAATTAGGGTTCATTATTATTTATTTTTTTATATATATTTTGATAATACTGACAGCCCAACCATACAGTAAAATAATTCCTAACGTGAGTTCTGATGCTTGCCTGTTTTCGGTTGTAAGTGGCACTTAGAAATTTTGAGTATCTTTTCCGTGTATATTGTCCAAGTTCATGCTGCTGCCGCATTCCAGTCTGTTGGAGAAGCAGTACATATGGATGTAAATTTTCCTTTCCACACAGATTAATTCATATAACTCATCACAACAAATTATTTAATCAGACTGAGGTGTACTTGGTAGCCATGTTGGCCTGCGACAAAAAGATACAAAAAAAACTAGAACTCTTGGTTCCAAAGTGATACCTTTTATTAGACCAACTGGAAAATGGCAAGAAATGGAACCAAGAGTTCTAGTTTTTGTATGTCTCTTAATCAGACTGAGGATTTCATAGCTTCTCTCCCATCCCTTTAATTATATTCTGCCAATTTATGTTTGATGTAATTGGAGTTATCAAGTCTCAAATTGGTATTTCCTCTGTTCTGTAAGACTCTTCCAAAATTACAAGTGGAACTCCTTTATCTTTTAAAGTCAAATACGCTCTTTCTTATTGACACAGTGTCTTGGAAATTCACACATTTATTACTTGTTTTTTTTGTAAAAATTAGAAAAGCTTTCTAGAATTTTTTTACTTAAAATTGGTATATACAAATATAGATATAATGTATTTTATATATTGCCATTTATCATACTGCAGGCATTTCATCAGGAAGATGTACAATGCCTTTGATCCAAAGAGATAGTCACATGGCTCTAAAGGTCCAGATGCAGTTTAATAGTTGGCAGTCAAGTGTCACTTCACTACAAACTTATGAATTATGCGTAACAGGTTAGTTGCTAATATTTTGACAATCACATATCTGCATGGATTATTTAATTAATGTTCTCATTTTCATAGAAAGTCCACAAACCTTAGTGAGCTGTCCAAATCCCTGAGGCCATTCGCTTTCTTTGTGTAGATCAGTTGGGAAGTTTTCAATGGGGGTTCGGTCACCATGTCGGAAAACCTAATACAATTAATTGAAGATTGAATTAATTTCCTGAGTTTCCTTCCCCTTTTTTTGCTTAAAGACATGCATTCCATTTGAATACTAACTCCTGTTTTTAATCCAAAATATTGAAGAGTCTGCAGAAACCTGGGTCAATTTGTCTAGAATGACCTTGAATTTACTTAAGTTTGGGACATCATTATGATGCCCACTGAACTGTGAACTAGAACTGCCTGATTTTTCCCATATAAGACATAAAAGTGTGTTTGTTAGAAGATAATTTCTATGTATTGTGATTGTGAAACTGGAAGTGAGATATCATAGAATTAGAGTTCAAACATAACTGCACGCTTATCGTGAAAAATATTTTCTCAGAAGTGTCTTCACTTCTGCACACTTCTACATGAGGGTGCGCACATCAGGTTTAAACTCTTACTACGTTACCTCCTGTTTTCATAAGGAATGTTCACCTCAGTTGACTGGATTTTAAAAAGCTTCAAGAATTTGTTTCTACTAATCCTAAAAACAGATGGAAAATGGAATTTGTTTTGTCCTTCAGGAGTCTCTGATATATCAGGCATGCTAAAGGAGTATGATTTATTTTATTTAAGAAGCTACTCAGTCAAGTTTTTTGATTGACTTAAAAAGAAATTCCAGTTTGTTGAAATCAGTTGAACCTTTGCAGTTGATTTCAGTGGGGTCAAGTTTTCATTAGGATTTGGTCCCTCTGATATGCAGTATGCATGGGTTATTGCACCTGCGCATGCAGAATGTGTTTACATGAATTATGCCTCAAAGCCCTTATCTGATCCTTTTTCTGGTTCTTTTTTTCCACCATAGGAAGAAAGTGTCAGCCCTACATAAATGTGCTCAACAGCTCTGAATAGCTCTGAATTTCCTTTTCCAGGCCATCCCTATTTAGATGCACCAAAATGAACCTTCCAAAATCTGTATCCTGTATCTCATTAAAAATAATCAGTCTCATTTTCTGACTTGGCAAAATCAAACACTATGAAGCTGCATGGGCAAACAGCTTAACTATCAAACCAGAACAACCCGCCCCGCACTTCTCATTATGAAGGGTCCACCAATAAAGATTTTTTTGGCTGATACTGATGGCCAATTGTTAACCAGCTGTATCAGTCGGTACTGATCCAATAGCCAATATGCAGCTTGGAGAGCAGAATCCAGCCAGTAAATCTCTGGGGTAGAACAGGCGCAGGGGCAGGGGGGCAGATCAAGGCCCCCGTGGTGACTGAGGGAGTGGTGCTGGGGCAGGGGCAGGTGCTGCCCAGCTGGTGCAGGGCAGAATGCAGGATGAAGACACGGGTGGCTGATGAGGGGGGTAGGGAGAGGGGCAACAGGGAGCACTACAAGGAGTTTTAAGGTGGCTGTAGCCCACCCTATAGTCCCCCTCCCAGCACTGTTGCTGCCTGCGCTTCCCTGGCCCAGCCCCCAACACCGGGAAGAGGCCAACACTGGCCCTGAGCTCTCAATGGGCAGCTTTCCCTAGCCCTGCATACAAATCCAGGGCCATATGCTCTCCATGCCTCCCCCAGGGATACACACAATAGCAGAAGCCTCCCCGATCCCCCTGTGTGCCTGGCCTGTTGCTCTGTCCCATGCCCTGTTCCACCCTGGTTGGGTAGCACTTGCCCATGCCCCTCCCCAGCCCCACTCCCTTCCTCACTGTGGGGGCCTCGATCTGTCCCCCGCCACACCCCTTCCCTCCTCCACTCCCCTTCCCCACAACATACTTACCGGCCGGACACTGCTCTACAAGCTGCCAGGCTGCCACATGCATGCTGCAGCTGTGCACATGCATGCAGCATTTATTGCTGACATTATCAGACACACCAGCCAACAAAACAGGATGATGTCAATTTTCCTTTTATCAGGGCCAATCTGATATGGACTGATATATTGGTGTACCTCTATTCATTACTGTAGCACCTTTCATCCTAGGACCTCAGAAAGATTTACAAATATTAATTTAACCTCCCAACATCTGGCAGACTCTATGTTAGGTGTGCTAGTATTTTAAATCATTTTTCAGATAGTAAACACAAGCATGCAGTGTTTGGCTGTTCCCCTAAAAGTGATATTTACTGTGTCCTTTCTTTCTGATAGCCCTCTGCCTATGTATGTACAAACAGCAGATGCTATTGTGTGTGAGCGACAAATGGGAAAAACCAGGGGTCTTTTAAGGTACATGCAATTGGATTTTTAGATGAGTTCAATATTTGTCTTGCCAGAGTAGATGTCACTACTACAACTACATGAATATCTTATTTTTTAGTTTGCTGGTTAAACCATAAAAAAGTGATAAAATTGTTTCTGTTTGACCTGAAATATTTTTTTCAAAATTTCCAATAAATCAAATCAATTTCATTTTGCATTAAACAAAAACTTTAGAAAAAACTAAAAGAAAAAGTTTAAAAAATATTTTCAAAACATGAGTAAGTGGAACATTGAAATGAAAAAAAACTGAAACATTTTGTTTTGGAAATACCAAAACAAAATCTTTTTATTTGTTTAATTAATTTCATTTGTTTTATTAACTGTAGCAATTCAAGAAAATTCAAATTTGCTAAATGTTTTGGTCAAACTGAAAATGCATAGTTTGGTAAAAAATATTTTAGAAATAACATTTCTCTCAGCTTTAATGCCTGCATTGGGACATCTTCCTTAAGGGTGTTGAGGGGATCCTCAAATTAACCTTAAATAAAAAATCCCGAGATCCTATTGTCAAGTAACCAAAGGAGCATATGATATTCAGTATCATATTTTCATGTTATAGAACATGTATGTTATTAAAAGTTATTTCTCATAAAATGGGAAACTCAGACAGTTTTTTGGAATTACTTCTTAGCGCACCTATAATGAACAGAAAAATTAAGTAAAGAGTTGTGTTCTCTGATGATTTATTAAATTGGATGGAGGTAAGAAATGAGGGACGCTTGGGTCCTTGCAGGGAGGAAGTGAGTGAAGAAAAAAGGAAACTTCTATTTCTTTGACTATAATTTTCTGACATGTTGTCACATCACCAGTGTCATGTTAGATTTATATGCTCTTTTGGGGAAAATTCTGGCATTGCCAACTATGAAGGTCAAATTCCTAATTAAAAGGAAGTTCTGTAATTTCTTGTATGTAATTGAAAATTTTCCAACTTCATTGCACGTTTTTTTCCATGTTTTTTTGAAAATTGTTCAAAGCTAAAGCGAAGGAAAGACTTTTTTGTACGTCAGTGCTGGTTAAGACCCTTCATCCAAAAGAGTGCCTTTTTTGGTTGACTAATGGGAAGTCACTAAAGTTATGGCAGATCTGTAGTAGTACACCTCATTGGCTTGTGCTCTGTAACATTCATAGTACCAGAGTAAAGGGGAAGGGGAATATATGCAGGTGTATGGAAACCTTGACGTTTAAAACAAATATTTATGTCCTTTTTTTTGACTGTGTGGACCTAAAGAAACTTTACATCTACTTTTGAAGAGATAGGGTTTGCTTTCTTCTGAAGGATGAAAAAACTTCTTTAAGTCCACACAAAGCAGACAATATCTTGGTTTTCAGTTTTTCATCTCAAGATCAGATTGCATAAGGGTGAAGTTACATGTTACACTTAGACCTTAAAACACGTAGACTTTAAAAGCCACTTAAAATGTGAGCATTTGCATGTTACAGTCCATTATCTTCTGCTAAGTGCTCTCTGAGCATTTCAAAGTCATGCTAGTCCAGGTTACAGTTCACTTTGGGTCATGCTACCTAGCTTGTGCTAGGGTAATGTCAGTTTGCTTCATTGAGATAAGCAATTTTCAGCTCTCCAATATCCCAGGATGCACTATTCCAATGCCTCCTCCCCCCAGGCTGGGATAGAAACCAGGTGTCCTGTCTCCTAGCCATGTCCCTGCTTGCCTGCCTTCTAGTGGCAAGTCAGAGCTGTACAGGCAAGAAATGGTATTAACCCTTAATGTGCGAGTACTCAGAGCATGTTATAACTTCAACACTGGTTAACATTCCTTACATTAGTGTGGTCTAAGTGTAACATGTAATTTCAGCCTTAGTTTCTTCCAGCTTCAGTTTAATACCTTAACGCAAGTCAGAATTTGGTAGCTTCACTACTGCAGCTGCAGTGGCAGGGTGTGTAGTACACCTTAGTTCAGGGGTGGACAGTTATTTAGGCTAGAGGTCCACTTACGGAGTTTTAGTGAGCTGTTGATGCCTGGCAGATGGGTTTGGACTGCATGGGGGAGCTTTGCCATGAGCCCTCAGAGGCCCTGATCCCTGCTGCTGCAGCCAGTGAGTGTGGGACTTTTTTTTTTATTTTTTAAGTGCCAGGAGGCTGGGTCAGGCAGGGGATGGGGCCAGCTTCTTCTGTGGCTCCCTCCACCTGAGGAGAGACAGGCATAGCCAGAGGAGCTGCAGCAGAACTCCCCATGGCTGCCCTGCCTGGCCCCAGTCTCCCAACACTTAAAAAAGCCCCGCACTCACTGGCTGCAGCAGCAGTGATCAGGGCCTCTTGGGGCTTGTGGCAGAGCCCCCATGCAGCACAGGGCAGTGGGAAGCAATGCAGATCATCCCCCACCTGCTTGGCACCTGTGCTGCAGCTGTGGCATTGCTTGGGTGCAGTGTAGCTCCGCAGGGTGCCATGCACTGTCTGGGAGCTGAGGTGGCTCCAGCAGTAACCCAGAGCCTGGTACCACTCAGCCCCAGTGGCCCCAGCTCCCAGACAGTGCATGGCACCCTGCTGAGCCACACTGCACCCGCGCCATAGGGCAGCTGCTGTGCGGGCACCAGGTGGGTGGGGGAACAATCCCCACTGTCCCCTACTGCCCCACGCTGCACAGTGGGGCTATGCCACAAGCTCTCAGAGGCCCTGATCCCTGCTGCTGCAGCTGGTGAATGCAGGGCTTTTTTTTTTTTTTAAAGCTCCGGGAAGCTGGGGCTGGGTGGGGGATGCGTCTGGGCAGGGCAGCCATGGGGGCTTCTCCCATGGCTCCTTCCACCTGGGGAGAGGTAGGCACAGCCGGAGGAGCTGCCTCTTCCCGGCCAATCTGAATCTCTGCATTAGCACCAAATCTCTGATTCTGATTCGGTCAAATTGAATGGGGAGAGTGATTCGAATCACTGAATCGAATCACTGTTTTTGAATTGGCCAAATCCAAATCAAATACTTCCCTGTTTGCACAGGCCTACTGTTTACATTGCCCAGGATGGCAGGAGGGAGGGGAGGTGGGGCGGGGGGGCAGGGAGGAATGGGAGAGGGAGATGCCAATTGATCCTATCTGGTTCTGGACCTGTCCACCCTCCATCCACTGCCAGTGGTGCTGGACATGGTGGGCAGGGTCTCCATGAAGACTGGCCAGGACCCCCAGGGGCAGGGTATGCTTGGCTGGGAGAATGGGATGAGGCCGTGAGTGGGCAGGAGTGGTCTCTGGGAGCAGGATGAGTGGGTGGGGCTGGGTGAGGGATGGGATGGCAGGGTGGTGACAGTTTGGGGCTGGGGCAGAGCCACAATCCACTCCCTGCATGTCCTTGCAATGGGTAACAGTTCCATGGGCACCCGTTGCAAAGACATGTAGGGCAGTGGCTGGCCCTTGCCCATGGGATTGGTCTGGCAGCGGACACACTGGCAGTAGCAGCCAAAAGGAACCACTTCTGTGGCAACTGCTGACAAGCTGAGTCCAGCCACCATACTGCCCCTCCACCTTTATACTACCTGGCCCCATAGAGTCTAGACTACAGCTCCCCATGTGCCCAAGGACTGCATGCAGGGATGGGGTGGTCTGCGCTCCATGCCAGATGGCACTTCTACCCCTCCGGGTGGTGGGACCAGCTGCACATGCCACAGCCCAGGCTGCCCCCCCATGCCTGGGCTGGGCCCACTGTGGGCCAGATAGAATCACTTGGCAGGCTGGATCTGGTCTGCGGGCCATATTTTGCCCACCCTTGCCTTAGTTATAATATTCCTTATGCAGACTCATAAACCTCAAATGTGGTTCTGTCCTTCGAGGTTGACTAAAACATATATTTCTAGTATGGGTTAAAATGGAAGCAACAACTGTTAAAAAGGCCACAACAGTTCCTAGAAAGCATAGGAGTCTCTACATATGTCTTTTGTCATCTGCTGTGTGGTTGACAGAGCCTTCAGTTGCTCACAGAGCTGGTATTGTTTTGCTGACAGAAATCAGGGGTTCTGCTGTTCCAGAGGAACAACGATAGTGGACACTTTCAAGTTTTGTTGGCAGAAACTGAGTTTTCTGCAAAACCATGTAACATAGATCAGGCCTCAAATGTGCTGACCATGAAGTATGCCTAGAGAAATATAGTTAGTTGTGTTAGTTTGAAGTCAAGTAGAAAAGTATGTCTGTCAAACCATGTAGCGCACATTAGCAACCATCAGTTTTCCTTCTGTTAAGATAGCTAAATCTCACAAGTAACTGAAGAGGTAGACAAATTATTGTCCTAATACTGAAGGTTTAGAATTACTTCACATTTGTCCTTTTCTTGTCTCTTTCCTTTTTGACCTTCTTTTTCTGTATATAATTTTCATCTCTCCACCACAGTCAAAACCAAAACCCTAAGTATGAATAGCTCCAACAACTGTGATGATTCATATTTTGTAGGGTCGGAAGGGACCTGAGCAGATCATCAAGTCCGACCCCCTGCCTTGGCAGGAAAACGTACTGGGGTGAAACGAACCCAGCAAGGTGTTCATCTAGCCTTGTCTTAAAGACCCCCAGGGTAGGAGACAGCACCACTTTGCTTGGAAGTTGGTTCCAGATCCTAGCCACCATGACAGTGAAGTAGCGCCTCCTGATATTTAGCCTGAATCTACCCTCTGCCAGCTTGTGACTGTTATTTCTAGTCACTCCTGGTGATGACCAATATAGGTTGGATAGGCCTTGCTTATACTGTGACAGTATGTACCTATTGCCTGCTCTTCCAAAACAGTTAAGTGCCAAAATCAGAAGTCAGGAAAAAAGGGAAAAAGATGTAAAGGTGGAGAATATCCATGGTGTATGGTATTCTCCACTACAAAGTGCATTGTTATACTGAATATATTGCTGTGAATAATTCTGAGCCTTTGACACAGACTGGGTGCATCTACACAAGACATTTACTATAGTTGCCTAATTAGCTCTGCAGTAAATATCTCAATGTCTACATGTGCAGTCCTATTAGGCAGCAGGAAACTAATAAACTCTGCAGCAGGGTCATATGTGTAAATACAAATGCTGTGTATTTATGAATACTACCCTGCTGTGGAGTTTTTCCGTCACAGATGACTGGGGCATGACAGTGGTTCAGTTCAGGGGCTGCCTGCCAGCTAGCCCCATGTTGAAGCACCCTCATACCCCATCCAGGCCACACTGAGCTGGGTCAGAGCAGCCCCAGGTTGGCAGGCTGACCTCCAAGTCCTCTACCACCTGGGGTTGCTCTGACCCAACTCACTGTGCTGTCGCCCTGGGTGCGTGTGTAAATGCTTTGCCCAGGAGCAGTAACTTCAACAATAGGGGAAGCAAAAGCAGGATAGAAATTAAACTAGCAACACAGCCATTACTAGCAAGACCATGGAGTGAAAGAGCATGTTTGTTTAAGGTTCTGGTTGGTTTGTGCACAAGGGTCCTTGGCTGCTATGCTTCATTCCTCTGCTCCATCTCCAGTACTGCATATCCTATGCTGCAACAGGGTGGATGTGATGCAACTACAGTTCCTCAGAAACTACATGACTTTCTGAGTACATAATCCCTTTCATAATGGGGGAAGGGAGGATATGGCTCTGTGGGTGCATCTACACATGACATTGATGCGATGCAATAAACTCCAGTGCATATCATGCTGGAGTTTATTGCTCCTGGGCTGCATGTGGCTGGGACTGGAACACATTGAACTGGATCAGGGCAGCCCTGGCTGGTAGGGACCCTGAGGGGGTCAACCTGCCAGCCTGGGGCTGCTCTGACCTAGCTCAGTGTGCTGCGAAGGGGCTGGCTGGGGCACAGGGGTGCTTTAGTGCAGGTCTATCCAGCACGCAACCCCTGCATTGGAGCACTCTCATGCCCCAGCTATCCCTGTCAGCATCTATAGGTACACTGCTGTGCACTAAAGAACTCTGCCATAGGATAGTACTTGTTGTGTTTACAAGTACTAACCTATGGCAGAGTTAATTAGTTTACTGTGGTCTAATAGGGCTGCCTGTGTAGACACTGAGTGCATCTACACATTCATTATTGCACCGTAATTTAAGAGTGTTAAGTTTAGTACCTGTAATTACAGGTACTAAATGCGCCGTTATTGGTGCTACTGAGCATTAGCGCGGGTGCACACTTTTTTGTGATGTTAATAGGCAGTAGACTAATTCAACTGCGCATTAGCACGGGTTTTGCCTCCTGCACTAATGTGTGGTAGAATTAGTCTGTTGTGCTTGAAGCATCTCATGTAGACATGCTCACTGAGACTGCCACCGGGCTAATTAGGCAGCTCTGCAGTAAACATCTTGTGTAGATGCAGCCTGTGAAACTGATTTGCATAGATCCAATAATTTATGAGCCGAAGGCTTTTATTTCTCCCTAATATAGTTCTCTTAATTGTATACAGTTTTCTATCAGGACTAGATTGACCTTCATTTGAGGGTGGTGAACAACAGTTCCAGTTAAGGCAGTTAACTGAAGATTGCAGAAGGATCTGGTTAGGTTACAGGGGTGGGCTAACAGGAACAGGATGCGTTTCAATACGGACAAGTGCAGGGTGCTGCACTTGGGCAGTAGGAACCAGCAGCACACTTACACAGTGGGGAACTCCCTACTTGAGAGCACAGAGGCAGAAAGAGATCTTGGAGTC
>NW_017729006.1:15204015-15212009 GCF_001723915.1 Gavialis gangeticus | reverse complement strand
GGGGGGTCAGGCTAGAAGATCTACTAGGTCCCTTCCGACCCTAGATCTATGAAACTATGAAACTATGAAACATTTACATGTAAGAAAGAAAGCTAAAGTAGCATTTTGACAATATGACTTAAATTACCTCTATTCAGTCAGAAGGACTAATGGCCTATAAAGCACAAAGCATCAAGTGAGCATAAAAGTGGGAGTTAGTTAAAGAAAACCTGACATCTTTCCAGAGCCTTTGAAAGTCCTGAAAGTGAGGAAAAGGAAAGCCACCCCACCCCCAAAGATATATTTTATATTGTGTACTTCAGCTAGAAACCTGAGGGAAAGAAAAGGGTGGGAATGGTCTTCGTTATCTCTCTCTATAATTTTGAAGAAACAGATATTCTCTTATAGAAAAAGCAATAAATCACATATACTCAACTAAAAAAAACAACTTGAGTTACTTCACATGTGTCTTAATTCTACCCCTGAGACATGGTGACTGTAGCCTGATCATCCTTACTGATCAAATGGATTTTTTCAGGGCCAGTTTGTGTCCAGTTTGTTTTTGCTATCAATTCGACTCCCATGAAAACTCGATCAGTAAGCCCAGGAGATAAAATTTAAGTTTGAAGCTAAACACACTAAAAACATGCCAGAAGAATGGAAGTGTACTCTGTTGAGAAGACCAACCCTATAGGAATTGTATAGCCAGTTGCTCACCCAGAAGAAAGGTGCCTGAGATGACTGAATAATGTAGTCTTTACTTGAGATTAACAGTTCACATGAGTATTCTCTTTATTATGTTGTTATTTCTTTTTGCAACTTTTTTTGTACATTATCCTAGAAATACATATGAAGTGTTACATTCTATTTTGGTAGCTCGGAAAAGTTGGCTGTAAAAGTAGTAAAGAGGCTGGTTCCTAGATACGAAGGATATCATTCTGAAGATGGAGAGCACTTCTGAAAGTCAGGTGCCAGTTTGTGGAGCATAGTTATAGCCATCTGATCAAATCTTATTCCCTTTTAAGGGTTTATTCTCCAAAGGGTGCCATCTGCCTGACATCTGATGTATTTATTTCTCTTCCACTCTTTGGATACAGTTCTAAGATACTGCTCCAAACAGCTACTAAAGTATATGTTGAATATTTTGCTGAAAATAGAACTCCAGTTTCTACTTTGCAAGATTCTGGATTAGCTCTCCTGGTAACTTCATTGGGTGTAGGAAGGGACTGTCACTAAAAGTTTTGGATTCTAGTCCACTTCTGCTAACTTCAGCCAATAGAGGCCAAGGGACAAAAGATCAGAAATTGGCACAAATCTTATAGTATGGGTGGGGAGGGGGGAAGAGTAGGCCATACGCTCTTGCTCTACATGTGTCAAAAATGCCAGAATTCTTTATTATAAACAATAATTCCATGACACAGGATTTTGTATTGGGAGCAATGTTTAAAGCTGAATCTTAGAATCATAGAAAAATAGGTGTGGAAGGGACCTCAGGAGGTTATCTAGTCAAACCTGCTGCTCAAAGCGTAATCATCCCTGTCTAAACTATTTCAGCCATGTGCTTGTCTAACCCTTTTATAAAAACTTCCAAGGATGGAGATTCCATAGCCTCTCTAGGCAATCGGCTTAACCACCCTCATAGTTCTTTATCAGTACCACTCTTGTGTATGTAAGAGCTGAGAGGCCGCCACTTGACTTTTACTTCTAAAACATACCATCTAACTTTCATACTGAGGAAGTCCTCCAGATCCTACTGGGGATAAGGCTCTTACAATGTACTCTATACATTTTAAAACTAGAAACAGATCTTGAAAAATTGCAGCCAGTTTCTGAATCAATCATAGTTCAATCAACACATACATGACACCTCTAAATAAGTGTCACTTTATGCATTTCTGCATATTGCTGTGCCAACTCAGTTATCTTAAGAACTAAAATGCTTAAACTTCTAGGATGCATTCAGTTTGAAGGTATCAGAGTATCTTCAAAACATCAATTAATTTAAGTTTGGAGCTTCTAGAGGACGGTTGAATATTGCTGATTCTACAAGCAGAGAAATTGAAGCACAGAGAGAGTAAGCCTGCATACACAGAAGGTAGAAAGGACAGGTCAGACCTCTTGACTATCATTCATGTTTTTTAAGCACATATCTAGGAGAAACACCCACAAGTTAGAAGAAAAATTCTTTACAGTTTGATGTATTTTATCTTCATTAAGAAATGCCTTTGAGGCTTAATTCACTAAGCACAAAAGAGCCTGCCACTTCTCTTGTGGAATCTGTACAAAAAGGAATTGCAATTTTACACTTTAATCAATTCAGGGAACAGGCTAAACTAAAATCATTAGCCATGATTAAACGAAGACGCCAGCTACTTACTACAACTGCAAACTTCAGTTCTTTTTTTGCCACAATTTGATGAAGCAGAATGAAGAGAAGACTGCAAGTGAAACACAGACTCCTGGACCTGCATGCAGACTTTGTCACTGCCATCCTGCAGCAGTCAGGAAAGCTCTGTAGCTACGGTATCTCCTTGGGTTTAACAGCTCTTAAATGAAGGTGCACTTATAAAAGGGGTGGAACTGTTTTTTGTACATTCCAAATACGCTGGGATCTTGGTGTGCTTATGCAATAAACCTGTTTCTAATATGTTTTCCTCAGGTTATTGTTTACATTCTATCTAATAAGCCAGTAATAGCTTTGTTTCCCCCCTCCGATTTTTTTTTGGAGGGAGAGTTAAAAAAAATCAGGGAGCTGCTTCCCCATAACCCCCCTCCCAACCCCTGACCCACTTTGCAGTTTTTTGTAACTTTGTGTTGCTTCTGTTTTTCAGTGCTTTGACTCTTTCCAGGTTGCAGTGTGGGGTAGAGGAAAAAGGAGTTGGGCAGTCTTCAGATTTCTTTTTTTCTACCTCCCCCTCTGCTAATCTATCCCTTCACTGGTATTTTAAGCTCCTCTTTCCCTCCCATGATTCTCCTCCCACACTCCAACCTGGGTTTCCCATCACCAAGTCAAATTAATTTGTTTTAATAATATAAACAAGCCCTAAAATAAACCAAAACCACATGGCCCTAAAATAAACAACTTTAAAAACAATACTACCTTCAAGATTCATGTGCTGTTCTCTCAGCAACAAAATGCTATTGTACTGAGTAACCATTAGTTTACTTTCCCACTGCACACATATTGTTCCTGTTTGCATCACATTTTATTTAGGTCCCAGGCCTGCAATGAATGCTGTGGGGGCATACTGTATGCCCCTTGAGCTCATACTGAGCATATTGCAGAAGCAGGGCTATAGACTGTGATCTCATTGCAATGATCACATTGCAATCTGTGCCTGCCCATTTTAAACACTGACCAATAATAACTTATAATTACAGTTTTGAATCTGACATTGACTCACTGACTCAGAGCAGGTTGTTTAATTTGCCTATGTTTTCCCCTTTATGAAATAGGCATAATAATACCTTCATACTCACTTCCTTAGTGTTTTGTGCAGATAGTGTTTGTAAAGAGCTATAAAGGCACTTGATATTATCGCTAATGACTTCCTGGGACTTTCTTAAGGTGTTCCACACCCATCATTTCCAAACATGGCTTAGAGCCCTCCATTGAACTGGTTGCAACAGTGATCTCAAGGCTGAATCCTTAAAATATATATAAATTCTCCTGGGGCCCTCAAAGCAGTAAAGCTTTGAGGGTTATCTCCATTTGCTTTGACTTCTGTAAGATTCTGCCTCCACGTAACTTTTCAGATCTTGCTTGAACATTTTTCTTCTTCTGTTTTGATTCCCCTAAACTTTTTTTGGTCTCTACTTTAGCAAGTATGCTGGGCAGTCCTAACTTTAGTGCTGCTTTCTTTATGCCAACTTGTTCTGTAAAAAAAACCTTTCTTAAAGTAATATCCTTTCTATATTTTTAAAAGTATCTTAGGTTCTTTTAAGTGTCCTATTGGATAACATCCCTGCTTTTAGCATTCTATAGGATGTTTTGGAAGTCTGTAGAAAGGAGACCATTCTTTATTAAATGCTGTAGGTTTATAGACTGTTTTCTCTAGCACCATATTAGTGTTACTTATATTACAATCTGTAGAAATTTTCCATGACAGTAGGCAACTGCCTACAGACAGCCCCGAATATTTAAATATAAAATAAATTCATTCAGAACAACACTGATGTTAATAATGCATCATAAACATTGGGATTTCAATCTCCATCTAAGACAGGAAGGTCAATTCAGATTTTTCTAGCTGTTGGTCGGCTCCTTGCATGTATATACTGCCAACAGGATCTTTCATCGCGCTGTCACAGAACAGAAGGCAGCATAACAACTTGAGCATACCAAGGCAGGGAGACAAATTACTGATGGCTCAGGATATGTGTCATGGTTATTTAAACAAGACAATATGAAATTACTGGCAGTGTGCAGGGGGGCTTATGCCTTCTCTGTCTCTGTTTTTTTTCTGACTGTGGGTGTGAATAAGTTTCTGTGTTTGTGTCATCACATTTGGCAACATGTGACTTGTCTATGTTAGGAGAGTTGATTTTGTGTTGCAAAATTGCTTTAAAGCCAATCTAGTTACAGCTGTCAAAGGAACCATGTTTAGTGGCTATCAGCCTTGCCTGATCAGGCAAGTCTGTTTCTGTAGCCAGTGGCCCTGAAAAGAGAGAGGTGGCTACTGTCACCTCTGGTCATCTTTGATTCCCCAGCCCCAATGACCAAACACTCATATATAACTGGGTCTTGTGGGGCTGCTTTTGGCAAAAGGCCAGGATTAGCTTGAATTTATGCCTTTGTAGCTGTAGCTAGACTTTTAACTCAGTTTGTTGGAAATGGACAGGGCCATGTCACAAGCACTTCTGCTGTGGCCTCAAACTTGTGACCTCTGGGCTGTCAGCTGTGCACCTTAGCCAACCATGTAATCTCCCAGCGGGGGGGGGGACATAGGTTAGTTGAGGGGACTCCCAGCCATGGGAGCCTGCTTCTTGCCATTGCAGGGGGAGCCTGAGATCAGGATCTACCACACAATCATGCCTCCTGCCGTGCACATGTGACATGGCAGGAAGTGCAATTGTGTGCATCATGCATCAGATCCCATCGCACCTTTACCTGAGCATGTAGAAGGGGCCTCAATAATAACTTCATCATATGGATACTTGGGAAAGAATTGCTAGAGACATTCCACCTATATTTTAACAACTTTAACCCTTCCACCAAACTGACTCTTGGATACTTCACCCAGCATATTCATTTCTTGGACACCACGATGACAGTTTGCAGTAGTCACCAACATATTGTATCAGAAATTAACCAGCTGCTACAACTACCTCCATGCTGTTGACTTTCATCCTAAGTACACTACTAGATCCATCTTTTACAGCCATATGTATTCATATCCTGCCTTAGGGATCTGCAGCAGGTCTTCCTACACTTAGAATACAGTCTCCAAGTCATAACCACTTAAATCAACAGACCTGGACTCAGACTTTACTCTAACCTCCTACAATACCAAACCTGAGGCAAGCACTACAGAATCCCTCTTGTTACCTATAGCCCCCAGCCTGAACAGCTTGGAAACATCATTAATTACCTCCAAATCCCACTTTGAAAATGCTAATCATCTGAAAGATGCCTTGGGAGACAAGCCTATCCTGGTTTACAGGCAGCCCTCTAACCTCAGATGGTATCTCTGCAGCAAGAAACCACGTATTCTAACTGAGGCACCAGCTGAGAATATATTCCCTCATCAATACGGATCACATGTTGACTACCACATCATCACTGGGCCAAACAATACAAATTAAAACACCCAGCCTTCATGCACCTGCTCCTCCACCAATGTTGTATATCCCATCACCTGCTTACAGTACCCTGGCACTGTCTACATTGAATAGATGGGGCAGTCCCTATGTTCCAGAAAGATGCACAAGCCTGTGACAGAACAATTTACACCTGGACATTCCATTGCCGACCTCAGAGTAGCTGCTCTTACACAACAAAACTTTAAAAACTGACTTGAATGCAAAATTTTGGAACAAGAAATCATCCACAGACTGGATTGTGTTAAGTAGCATCTCAGCAGAGACTCTGGATTCTTATCTCATTACCTTGACTAGCTCTTATACCTTCTATATCCTTACTTTGTTTATTCCTTCACCTCTGTCATCAGTGGCCTCTCCTGTCTTCATTCTTTCCCTATCCTTTATATGTAAATTACCTTATTCCTTTCAATTTAATACCCCTGCTCTCTGCAAGTCCATACATAGCATAAGTAGTCTGTGGCCTACAAAAGTTCATACCCATAGATTTAAGTTGGTTTAATAAAAGATATCCGATTCACTCAAAGAACCTTGTCTGCCTATGTCCTTAGACCAACATGGCTACAACCTACACCCCTTGTACCCATATATTAGCATTTAGGATACTTTGTTGCAAGTGAGAGACAGAGGTTCAATTCCTTTCAGCCAGAGAAGGGAATTAAATTTGGGTTTCTTACATTCTGGGTGAGTGACCTAACCATGGGGTTATTAGGTAGTGGGGTATTAGGTAGTAGGGGAACTGTCATTACCAGCAGTTTTGTGAATATAAGCAGCCCCCTTCCAAAAATGATTTTAGCTGAAACTATTATATGGATTTGACCCAAATCTGTCCTCATGCACAACTGTGAAGAGTTTTGGGATGACCAAACTGCATCTTTGGTGAATAAATTATTTGACAAAAAACCAAAACAAAAAAACACTCAGCTCTACTAATAAGTCAAAGAGAAAGTAAAAAAAAGGGCTGAGGGGCAAGCCACAATCTGGTCAATCAATCTCTGCAACTCCAGCTTCCCTTTCCTGCTCATTTCACGTAAGTGATTTTGTTTATATGCATGAAATGAAAATAAATCAGTCATCAACTAAATGTAATGTGAAATACAGTTCTTATAAATGTTCAGGCATTGAGCTGTCCTTAAAATACATTGCTTGATAATGGTGATGTTTATGAAAGATGAGGGTACCATGTATCATTGTTAAATTGACATGATATGCTGTGCTACTGTTTCCCTTCACATGTAAATAGCCCTAAAGCTGAGCTCTAACTGCTTTGTTTTAAAAGAGACTAACCAGTAGTCTCAACTTCTAAGTCCCCACAAGAATTTACAATTCTAAAAAAAGACCTATATCAACATTCACAAAAACTGATATAAATGTTCTAAAAATCACAATACTTCTTGCTGTGCTCCTGCAGTAGGAAACAAAAGCTATATTATGGACAGCATGTACAATGATACGCTGTGAGGGCCTTGTTACACCTTGTACTTTGATCTGCACAAATGCAGATGGAAGTTAGTGCTTGCTTACGTTTGAAGCAGTCACACTTCAGGCCAGCAGGGGCCTGGAGGACTGAATGGTAAGAATCTCCCCCTCCCCTCCCATTCTGGGTTTCCTCCATGCCCCCATACCCTCATCCCCAGTTCATCCCCTGCCCCCAGGACTCTGGCTGCTCCTTGGGGGTTCCCCCTTGCTTCCCATCTTTCCCCACCCCTGGGGCATAACTTGTGGCTGCCCATACTGTCTGTCCAAGGGGAGCAAGCAGAGAAGGGTTAACCTGCCTGCTGAGCTGCAGCTGCTGCTGAGCTGATACTCTCCTTGCCCAGATAGCAGCAGCAGTAGTGGCCAGGCAGGCATGATTACCTTTCCTTGCCTGCTCCTCAGGACAGGAAGCATAGCAGATATGGATAGGAGACCACCAGGAGCTCCTTTAATTTGGTTTAATTAATTCCCTCCACTTTTCAATCACCCTGGGGACCTCTGGATATCCTGCCATAACCCAGACATCCTGAGAGGCTAGAGAGAACTCCAATTTGGTTCTGAATACTGTGGGCAGACACATTTTCAGGGAAGATCAGGTGTAAGGCTAAAATTGTTGGGCTCCTCACCACTGGCAGAGGCATGGGTAACTGGTGCCTCCTGACTAGGAGGGCAGGGCGCCAGTGGCTGATCACCAATGGGGGGGGGGGGGCCCCGCAGGG
>NW_017729006.1:15192973-15203816 GCF_001723915.1 Gavialis gangeticus | reverse complement strand
AGCACAGAAGCGCCAGTGGCAAAACTGGAAGCATCAGCGGCAAAACCAGAAGTGCCACCAGTGCTTTTTGGGGGGTACCAGTTGGCGCTCCCCACTCCCTGGACAGGGAGGGCACACGCACTCCTGTAACTCCTCTATGCATTGCTTATGGGAAGAGGGATCACAGCCCACATCACTGGAGAGTGCTGGTCCGATAGTCACTGACCCATCTCCCCCAGCAAAATCCTGGGACCAGGCCAAAGTGTTTGATAAGAAGGGGGTAGATCAACTTTCCCTACATCACCCACATGATTGCCCCATTAATATTATGTTGCAGGCACAAATCCCCCTTGGAAGCATCTGTTCTCTCTCTGAACTGGAACTCAAGGCCCCTGAGGACTATATCAAGGAGAACCTACAAAAAGTTTTATTAGGCCCTTCACATTCCTCAGCTGAGGACTATAAAGCCCAAAATATAGTCACTATTTGAAACTGCTACACACTTCCATTGATCCAAGAATTGCCAGACTAGCTCGATTTCACCAAGCTGTTCATCAGATTGGACCTCCTGGGGCCTACAACGTTGTTCGCATTCATGAGGGGAATGCATTCCGTAAATGATGTTTATAAGGACATCCTGGACCGGTTCATGCTAAGCTTCTAGATGATATTTTAATATTTTTGAGGACCCCAAGCAGCACAAACATCACTTTCAAGTAGTGCTGCAATGGTTAAGGCAATTGTACACCAAGTTGGAGAAGTGTGAATTTGATAAGACAACAACAGAGTGATTTGGGTGTCTGATCATGCTTGCAAGTTTATCCAAGCAGGTGGTCCCAATCAGTGCCCTTCTTAAAAGGGGACATACTTCACATGGACCACCTTCACCTCCTCATTCATACACCTACTGTTGACTTGACATGCATTAGGTCAACACTCAGGAATTCAATATCATGCTGTTAGGCGGGAGGGCATGAAAATTGTATACATGCACACAAGCTACACATACAAAACTAAGGGTCTACACATATACACAAACACGCACTTCAGTAGTAGCTGTGTGTTAACACTAGGGGGTGCTTGGGGGTACTTGGTGTCCTGGGTGGAGGCAAACCTGGGGGGAAAGCCAGGAGGAGGCAGAGTGGAAGAGCAGGGCTGGAGGAGCAAGCCGAGGAGAGAGAGAAAACTGGCCAGAAAGCCGGGCTGGGGAGTGACAAGCCAGGGCAGAAGGTGGTGGAGCAATGAGCTAGGGCAGAAGCCAGGAGGCAGTGGAGCGGAGAAGGAAGAGCTGGGAACAGTAGAGGCAGTAGAGTAGGTAGGGATGAGGTCAGAGGCAATAGAGAAGGTAGGGACAGAGCGGAGGCAGCAGAAATGGTGGAGATGGGGAGAGAGAGAGGTGGTAGAGCAGTAAACTGAGAGCAGGCAGCAGAGGAAAGGTGGAGGAAGAAGCTCGAGAGGTCAGGAGGAGAGGAAGCTGAGCCAGGGAGAGAAAGCTGGGAGGTCAGGAGGTGAAGGAGTGGAGCCAGGGGATAAAGCTGGGAGATCGGGAGGTCAGGAGCAGAGGAAGCTGAGCCGGGGAGAGAAAGCTGGGGTGACGGAAAAAGCTGGGAGATCAGGAGGTCAGGAGTGGAGCCAGGGAAGAAAGCCAGGAGACAGGTCAGGGGTTAGAGAGAGTTGGGAGGCAAAAGGCTGGAGGAGGCAGGAGACTGTGGGGATTAAAATATCAGAGAGCTGGGATGCCAAGAGGTGGCAGAGGAACTGGGGAAGAAGCCAGGATCAGAGGGCAAGCTGGGGCAGAAGCCAGGAGGCAGCAGAGTGGCAGAGGTAGGGGAGGTGGAGACGGCACCAGAGGCAGTAGAGTGGAGGAGAGAAAGCTGGAAGGAGCCAGAGGATAGAGAGGGTAGAGCTGGGAGGCAGCAGGGCAGAGGAGATGGGGAGGCAGAGAAGCAAAGGTGTGGGGCTGGGGGAGAAAGCTGGGAGTCGAGCTGGGGCCAGGAGATGGCAAGGAAGATGGGAGGCAGTGGAGGTAAAAGCTGGGAGGAGCAGAGGATCTGAGGGTTAGAAGACAGGGTAGGAGAACTGGTAAGAAAGTTGGGGGGCAAGTCTGAAGGTTAAAGCAGAGAGCTGGGAGGCACAGGGAGAGAGCCGGGACGGAGGTCAGAGGCAGCAGAGAAATGGGGGTGTTGGAGGCAGCAGAGAGGGAGCTGAGATGAGAGACAGAGATGGGATGAACGTCAGAGGGGAAGAGAGCAGAGATTGGAGAAGGGTCGGGAGGTCAGTAAGACAAAACCCAATTTGGGGTTCCAAAATAACAGTTTTATTAAACAGGCAACAAACTTATTGGTTCCCACACACACACACAATGGTAGCAGGAGAGGAAAGGCTTAATGGAGGGATTGAGATCAAGGTGTGCAGAGACAGAACTCAGGTCCCTTGCTTGGGGGAAGAAAGTGGGTGATGGCTACCTATCCAGGCTCTGAGTTGACCCTTAATGGCCAGTTGAGGTCTCCTCCAGTGAGGTGTTGTCCAGAGGGGGTTGTCAGCATGGCCTCTGGGTGGATAGGTGATGTGGCATAGTGCTGGTCCAGATGGAGAGGGCGTCCCAAGGAGGTCACATTCTACCACCCCTTTTATAGAGGTGGGCTACGTGTGACTCCAATGGGAAGGACATGCCCAGGCAAGGGCCAGTCTTGCTCAGATGAGGTAATGCGGTTCCAGGTGTCCTTACTGTCCAGTGGGATACAATGGTGGAGGTGCTGGTTTCTGTTCTGTTCTTTGTTTATATATTTCTGGTTTCCTGGGGGGCCTTTATCTTTTAAATATTGGGTTTTGTCTCTTCTCTGGTCCTGGGAGTAGGTCTGTGGTTTCAGGGAGAGTCAATGCAAGATGGTGGTCTGGTCATTAAGCAGGAGTTATTTTTAGGCCTGCTATCATTATATCTCAAGCACTCTTATTCACTCTCATTCATCCAGGAACCAATTTACATAGGAGCGGTAGGTATGAGTCACAGTTGCAACACAGTTACAATAGGGTATGGCTGGGCAGGGGACACAAAATGGAGACTTGCCATTACAAGATGGAAACTTGCCATTACAAGATGGAGACTTTACATTACTTTGGTTAACTTATAGGAACAGGCCTAAATCATACAATATCAATGTAAAACAGTAAATATTAATACAGACATAATAGGAATACAGTATAAAACAGTAAAAATCAATACAAAAATAACAGAACACTATTTACAATATAAAAAGGGGCTTGTCACAATAATGGACTAGAAGAACTTAGCTTATCCATGACAACTTATAACTACTTATAAGGAATAGAGAGGGCAGAGAAAGAGTTAGAAATGGTTGGGGAAGAGAAGGGAATGTATTTTTAAATTAAAAAAAAAGAAAAACTGGGGTTTTGTTACACTACTTTTCTAGGAAGCTGACTCCTGCCAGGTGCAATTATAATATCCTGGACTGGGAGCTTCTAGCAATCAAGGCAGCATTCAAAGAATTGCAGTACCATTTAGAGTGGTCTTGGTTCCCAATGCAGGTACTAACCAACCATAAAAATCAGAAATTCCTGCAAACTACCAAGAATCTCAATCAGACACAGATCTAATGGTCTCTGTTCTTAACCCAGTTTAATTTCACCATCACCTACCACCCCAGCACCAAAAACAGTGAGGGAGTGTTCTATCCTGGAAAGATAAACATTCAGAACTTCTTCCCACAACTAACTGCATGGTCCTAAATCCAAGAAATTTTATCAGGACCACAGTAAGCAAGAACCAGCTTGTTTGGTGTTGGTGACATGGCTCCATTCTCTGATTTCCAAAGATCCATTGGCCTCTCAAGTCCAACAGGACTTGGAAGGGGCAGAATCATCCTCTGCATCAAATTTCCATTTTTGTGATGGGCTTCTTTGGTACAAGGGCCGTCTGTACATCTCAGAGGGATAACTACAGGTCAGAGTCCTACAGAAGTGCCATGATACTCCACTTGCAGGGCACTTTGGGCTTGCCAAAACCACCAGCCTAGTCCTTCAAAGTTTCTGGTGGTCCTAACTTCAGCAGAGTGTGCAGAGCTATGTTGCCTCCTGTGGATTTTGTGCTCGCACCAAGACCCCATGTACAAAGCCACTGGGCCTCCTGCAGCCACTACTAACATGGGACCAACCTTGGCTTATGGTATCTGTTGATTTTATTACAGACCTGCTCCTTACTCTTAGTCACTCATGCCTCTGCAAGTCAAGGTTCTTTTTTTTCTAATTAGGTGTTCCACCCTGTTTTAATTTCCTGCTTTCCCATCCCTCCCACACACCAGTCACAGCTGATCTATTTACACATCTCCACCAGATCTAAGGGGGATGAAAAGAGCACCTGGAAGCTACCCTTGAGGAGCCGGGAGTAGGTATAAAGCAGAGGTGGACAAAATGGTGGATCCAGCCTGTGGCCAGACTCCATTTCCCAGCAGCTCCTGCCCATGTCACTCTGGCCAGTTTCCATAGAGACTCTAGCAGTGGCGGGCCATGATTGCATGGGGCCAGGGTTTCCATGGAGATTATCCCCAGCATGGCTGGCAGGGCGCATGACTGGGCAGAGAGCTGATCTGGGGCTGGAGCTTGGATCTTGTGGTGAAAGCATGGTCTGGAGCTGGGGCAAAGCTGGGATCTGCTGCCTACGCACCCTTGCCCGGGGCATGCAGGCAGTAGATCACAGTTCTGTCCTGGCTTCAGACCACGCTGTCACTGCCGCAAGCACCCAGTCCTGGAGTAGCTCCACAGCCAGCCGTGTACCCTGACGGGCGCTGCTGGGGCTGGTCTCCATGGAAACCCTGACCCTGTCACATCCCTGCCACTGCTGGGGTCTCCATGGAAACTGGCTGCAGCAACACTGGCAGGTGCTGCTGGGAAATGGGGTTCCCTGTGGGCCCGATCCAGCTCATAGGCCAGACTTTGCCCACCGCTGGTGTAAAGCCTCTGCATGGCACCAGTGCAACTAGATCAGTAGCACTCAACCCCCTGAGCAGGTCCCACTTAGTTCTAGGGCTGCTTTTAAGGAGCTCTTTACCTAGTCCCTGCTGCACAAAATGGTTTCAATCTCTGGCTAGCTCTTGTTCTTGTGATTTCTCGGTTGCCTGTTCTGCATTCCTGCCCATATACCTGGCCCCTGAACCACACATAGCTTCTGATAACCCTCTGGCTCAGCATGTGGCCCCCTGTTTGACCTTGGCTCAGTCCCTGACATCCACTTCTGGCACCTCCTCCGGCTTGGTTTGTGAGCTCTGGTTTGACTTTGGCTTTCCCTCAGACAACAGACACTGGTAAGGCCCCCCCAGCTTTATCCACTAGGCTTAACAATTCTGTGGACCCTGGCACCTTCCCCTCCTGCTCCCAATAAAAGCAGATGTGACTGGCTGATCGTGTGCTTTTTTTGACTAATTTGCTTCACTTGCTTACGTTTTGAATGGGGGCATCAACTGTCAGGTCAGGAAAGGCTGTCAGCTGGTGGTCATTAAAAGAATTAAGTTTATATTAGGAAGAGAAATATCTGAGAGGGAGAATGTACTGTCTGGATTTGGAAAAAGTTGCATTTGGTTGCCCTCCTGTTATAGGAAAAAGAATATTTATCTTATGTACAAGTCCTTTGCTGAAAAAGGAAAGTTTTTAGCTATTTCTGCTGTAACAGGCTTTTCAGGATTTTTTTCACTGTTTAGCCCTAAAGAAGAGTGATGCATCTGGAAAGAAAGAACCCCCAGCACACCAGAGGCTGGGCAATGCTAACCTGACCAGCACTACAAATGAAAGGGATCTGGGGGTAACTATAGACCCCAGCATGAATGTGAGCCAGCAGTGCGACGCAGTAACTGCTAGGGCCAATAAAACTCTAGCATGCATCAATCAATGCATCTCCAGTAAAACCAAAGAAGTGATTCTCCCACTTTACTCAACATTGGTGCGGCTGCAGCTGGAGTATTGAGTCCAGTTCTGGGCACCGCACTTCAACAAGGATGTGCTAAAGCTCGAGAGGGTCCAGAGAAGAGCCACCTGTTTGATTAGCGACTTGCATGGCAAGCCATATAAGGAGAGGCTGAGGGACCTCAGACTGAAAAAAGGAAGTCTGAGAGGGGACCTGATTGTGACTATCAGAGGCGAACATCAGGGGCCCAGTGAACAACTGTTCACTAGGGTGCCCTGCGGGAAAACTAGAAACAACGGCCACAAACTGCTGGAAAATAATTTCAGGCTGAACATTAGGAAAATCTTCTTCACAACCAGGGTGTCCAGACTATGGAACAAGCTCCCCCAGAGGTGGTGCAATCAAATACCCTAGAGGTCTTCAAGAAAAGACTGGACGGTCAACTGGCTGGGGTCACCTGACCACCCAGATGTCTTTCCTGCTCATGCAGGGGGCTGGACCCAATGATCCTTTGGGGTCCTTTCCAACCCTTCCAGGCTGTACTTACTTACATTAGGAAGACTCTTTACTTATCTTTTTACTGGCATAGAGGACAGTGAAGTGATCGTTCATACCTGGCTGAGAGAAGAATCCTGATTCCTTGTTTTTACCTGAAGTTGAAAGGCTTTCTTATACTTGGCATTTTTTTCCCCACCCAGGCAGCCCTTTAGTCTAGGGACGAAGTAGCAGCCCACTTATATTCTGGCTCATTTTGCATTAACAAAAATAGATCTCTTGAATTAAACATCATTCTCTAAATCAAAGCTTGTGGAAACAAAGCCAGGATGTCAAAAAGCTCTGTGGATGTCATTACAGTTTTCCAGACCTTGAAAGTAGTGGCAAAGCCCCTGATTAGGGCAATAGAAGCAGCATTGGCCCCTTCATAAAAGGAATGGTTGGTTCTTGGGGCAAGAAACATCCTTCCATTTCCAAAGACTAATAACAGTAACCTGTCTCTGATTCAACCTTGGGTATGGACAGAGAAGGACTAGAAAATGTAAAAGGGATAGAGACCTTTCATGTGAGTGAGAGCTCAAATGTAATGGGTTGAATTTGTTTTTTTAAATTTGTTTAAATTTGCATGGTAAGTGCGTGTGTATGCTCAGTTACCACCCCGCAGCTGTTGCACAGTAAAGCCCTGCTCCTTTTAATTTGCTAGAATTTGTTTCATTTGTCTATACCTTTTCTGGAAATTACAGAAACTATGCGTGTATGTAGGGATATTAATAAACCTTAGCAGAAAATCACTGAATTCCTTCATTCACTAATTACTTGATTGGGGAAGTGGCTGAGTGTGATTTTCTTCCATGATTGTCTTATCTGTGGGTTCAAAGATGGCTGATGAAGCTGATGTGGGATCAACAGACTCTGGTTGAGTATAGACTGAGAAAGTGAGAGAATTTGCAAAGGAACACAAAACAAATTAGATGGATGTCTCATTGAAATTCAAACTCCCTTACTGAATGCCTTGGAAAACTTCAGCCAATGTGCTTCTCTTGGTTTCAAGGTAAAACAGTGAAATGCTGAGTGATAATGCAATTGATAGCAGCAGCAGGTTGTCACGCACTATGTGAACCAGCCACTGGACAGGATAAGACCTACACACGACCAGCTGGTTTCACAACTATTGATGCTGAGAGAGGAATGTTTTCAATTAGGTTCCATTCCCAGTTCGGAATGAGAGCATGCTGTACTTCTCACAGCCTCTTCTGCATCTGTGCCCTTGAACTGGTCCCTCCTGCTCTATCACTGTTTCTGTCTCAGTCCTAGTCCTCTCCATCACTCCTTTGACCTGGCTTCTTGGTTTTGACCCAGTTATGGTTTCCATACCCAGTCAATCCCAATCTTCATCTCTGGGTTTCCTAGTCCAATCTGAGTCTTCTTGCCCAGCCAGGCCCTGTCCCTACACTTTGCGTTCCTTATCTAACCTTCAACTCTCTCTCTGCTCTGTCAGTCACAATCTTCTTCCTCAATACAATATCCTTCCATCCCACAGCTAACCAGTCTCCCCTGCTTTGGTTCCTAGTCCCAGACTCTGTGTTGGGGCTATTCATTCCAGCACTTCTATTCCAGGTTCCTCATCTGATTTCAGCCTGCTTGCCCCAGTGTTCTTGTCCAGCCAGTCCCAGTGCAAAGGTTGAAAGTACTTACTGTGCATAACTGAAATTCAAGGGTTAAATTGCATTGTAATAGAACTCTGACCACCCATATGTGCAAACTGCAATTTTTTTGCAACTTGTTGGATGGATTGCTAAAATGCTCGTAAGCATTCTGAAAATGACCAGATATTCACTTAAGTTCACATAGATGCTGACATGAGAATTGCATGAGTTATACTCACAGCTGTGCACTTGTGGCTTCTCATATTCTGGCCACGAGTGACTGGTTTTCCTTCTGCTTTTGATCCTGGTAGAACTTCCTATTTTTCACAGATTTCATGGATTTCTAGGTTCGTAAAGGACCTATTAGATCATCCAGTCAGACCCCCTGTGGAGTCCGCAGAGTCTGATCCTCTTTTGTTGTGTACTTCAGACATTGCACCAACTGTTGACCTTTTCTGAAGCAGGGACTTTAGTTTGTTTGATCAGAGTAACAAGACAATTATGTCCACAAGAAAAATCACATTTTCTCTGTCAAAAATTTCATGCAAAACAAGTGCCTCCTCTGGACGAGGGCAAGTGACTCAGTGTCCTTTTCCCTTGTCATTCCAGCCTGCCCTCTATTGGGCTCTTACAAGGAGCATACTGGCTGAGCGTGGGTTTCTTTCCAGGTAAGCACTCCATATACCCCATCCGTTTCACCTTTTCTGCTTGTGTGCATGTATGTTTTCTGTTCAAGTGTCACCCCTCATGGAGAGTAGGGATAAGCCACTTCAAAAGAGAAGGGGGAAGCTGCTGTTCAGGGATGGCATCAGCTCTTATGGTGCAATTGTTACCTGTGCATGAGTGACTCCAACCTTCATTTAATTTCATCCCCTGGCCAAAATTAGGGTGATTTAGCTCAGTTGTATTGCTACAGACTCACACACATCACAGTTACAGCATAACAGTGTCTGTGCAGTCCAGTGTAGCCCTGGCAGCTTCCTCTTTTTCCTTTTGAAGCTGCTACAAACATATGATTGTCTATTCCCTTAGTAAACTATTGTGTTCTTTGTTCCTTGTCATTTTAGGATGTTTTTGTACCTAATGCTTACCTGTTTGTGGCACAGTCAACAAGAAGAGCAGACTGAAGTAACCTTCTCTCTCATTTAACTGTCTCTTCATTTTTCCTCAGTTCTTATATCCAGACCTACCCACTTGCCCCTGAAGACCCTTTTTTCTTGAATACAGGCAGTCCTCAGACTTACAACACAAGTGGTTTCTGAAAACTATGTCTTAATTTGAAACGTTGTAACTCAGAACCGATTTTCCCATAGGAAGCAATGTTATAAATGGGGGGGTGGTTCCTGAACCAAGGGCCAATACCCTATTTTCACCAAAAATAACCCAGAATTTTGTACTCAATCAATTATAGAGGAGTAATATAGCTACACCAATGTGTTTATATTGTAAATAGCAATCATATTGATTTGGTAGGACTTTTTTGAGGTGACTTTGCTGGACTTTTTGAAGGGCTCTTGATTGGATTTTTTGAAGGGTTCTTGTCTGGAGTCTTCTCAGGAGTCTTGGCTGAAGTTTGTTTGCTTTCTTAAAGAAAATGTCCAAGGAAGTTTGGACAGATGTTCTCCAGGGAGATGGGCAACGCAGTGAACTTGTTCGCTGGCATGGAGTTGCATTGAATCAAGCATTGTAAAGTCAAAACTGATGTCAGAAAATTGAAACAGGGTGTCAATTTATAAACATTGTGAGTGTGAAGTGTTATAACGTGAAACGTATGTTGAGCAGATATCCTTGGGGTAATCTCTTACACCTTAAACTCATAACCACCCAAAGATTATCACCAAACTTATATTTGTACAGTTGCAACTAATTCCCTTCAGCTAGTCTGAATGAATTTAGCATGGATAAATTATTATGGCTTCACAAGCTTTGTATTTTATTTAAGGTTGCATGATTTGATTAAAGCAGAACTAACATTCTTGAAAGATAAGTCACAGCTGTCTACAGTTCTTCACAGTTCACTGCAGAACTAAGATGTATTTTTCTCTTGATAAGGAACAGTACTGTCATTGGTCACACTGATGGAGGCTAACACTGAAATATCAGACAGTCTGATGTCACTTTGTGTTGGAGTTGCTTCATGAAGCCAACAGCTTGAAGATCTGACTGTGCATCTAAAGGTAAATCAAATGGAAAAGACAGCTTTTAGTAAGCAACTTTATTTTTGCAAACAACTACAATGAACAGGAAAGTACAGGAGAGTTTCAGCCACTGGGTGAATTAATACCGTATTTTCTTTAAATATAAGATTACTATGAATAGAAGATGAACCCCCAATAAGAAGATTCTATACCTGGACATATGATAAATTCGTATAATTTTCCAGGTATAGAATCTAATTATTGGATGTTTGCCTTGAATTTGTCCCCTTCTCACTGTTACAGCATGGAAAAATCAATCTGGGGGGTCTGGTATCCCCCCTTGCCTGCTGCCTCCCTCAGGTTCTTTCCCCTGCAACCACTTCCCCCCACTCCTTGCTGTCAGGCCCTGCTCTCTCTGAGCACATGGGAGTAAGGGGCAAGCTGAAAACACTGACCTTGAAATAAACACGCCTGTGTTAGTTTGCATATAGGCAAATTACTACAGGTACCCATAGACTAGTTCAGAATTGTTTATTTTTACCATTCCCCCCTTTTTTTTAAAACTGCTTCAAGCTTTAGTTCAGGTACTCTATAACCACACTTTTAAGCACAACCCTTGTACTAATATATATCAGGAAGAATATATGCATTGAATATATATATATATATAT
>NW_017729006.1:15186673-15192852 GCF_001723915.1 Gavialis gangeticus | reverse complement strand
ATATAAAATATAATTCAAACAATGCATATATTCTTCCAAAACCAAAAGGCTCAAGATTTACCATATAGCTAATTGGGCTGGGTCCCAAAAGAGACAATAACATTTCAAGCCATGGTGACCCAACAACTCAACGCTGCTCAGTATGTGTGTCTAGATACAGAAGAGGCTGAAAAAAGGACCTTTTGTTCCCATCACACTGAAACCATTTGGAATGTGGGATCTGAGGTACCAAACATTTTTAGGAACGGTGACTCAGCCCATTTTGAAAAGGGGAGTACTAAGGAGAGTGTGGCTAGGGAGTTCTTTTCCTCCTTGCATGTTATGTGAAACTCCCTACCCCAACCAGCACAGTCACCCTTATGTACAGGTCAAAGGACATTACTCTTGTCTACGCTCCATTCAAATACACTTCTCAGGCTCTCTAGGACAGCCAGAAATGATAGCAGCTTAGTCAGTTCATATATTCCTCTATAGTAGAGACACGACCCTTTTCAAAAGCCCCTCAGTTAGCATATTATGATAAGGGGAAAGGCCCCCTGCATCATCTCTCCTTGTAATGCTGTCAGGTGAGGGAGAACCATCATTTTGCCCTTACAATATTCCTATATTTTATACTAGATAGATATGTTTACGGGCTTCTGTGAAATGGATGTTCACTCATATGTACAGCATGATTCAGTGAATCTAGACAAAGTGTGTTTGCAGTGACAGGACCTGATATCTAAGATCGTTTTTGACAAAATTGGACATGACTGAAACTCTTGAAATAAACAGCACTACAAATCACACTGGGAATGAATTGGAGCCAGAAGCTGTGTATGATTCTCTTGGGTTAGACTCAGCTTAACTTTACTAACAGTATAATATCCCTTCTACCTTGACTTAAGGTTGCTTGCTAACCTTTGAAACACTAGTTAAGGAAACCCAGGAAAAGGTGTGGGAAAAACTGTTTTACTAGCATTCTTGCAGAATGAAATCTGTGTCCGTTCAGAAGGCCATCATGAGGTCCATATACCACCTTACTCCTACTTTCGCCCTCCTTTGAGAAATTTAGTGGAGAAGTCTTACATGGGCCCTTTTAACAGGGCTGAACATTAAACCTGAATGCTCAAATATTCACCAGTGGCAAAGTTTTGTGTGGTAGCAAACTTTGTCTTGCTACTTTGTTGGTTAGTTTCATAAAATATTCAATCAGGGAGGAAATTTAATGTGTGCGTTAATTAGGTTGCTAGACAGCACAGTGCAAATGTTGAATATTTACTTCAAATTCTTCATGATTAAGCTACAGTCAAAAGATTATTTGACAAAAATACATGGATCACGTTCAATAGGGAATAAATCTGATGAATTTCTGATCTTCTCACTGACAGTTTGTGAGCAGTAAATAAGGTGAAATTATTGAGCAAATTAGTCATTGCTGATTATTCACTCACTCTAGTTAAAACATCTTCCTTCTGTTTGTGGGTTTAAAAAGAACTTAGTAGAAAAATGCATGCAGCCAAGTGAGTTGGCCTGATTGTTCTCATGTAATCTCTGCAATTTCAAGTTCCTCTTGAGAACAGTGATTCAGAAAGCCATATGTGTTTTCTGAGTTGGTACTTGGAAAAATATGATAGTTTTCTGTGTGAATGTGAGTTCTGGGGGCTTGTTTGTTTCTGTTCCTTATAATAAGGAATGTATTACTTGATATAGGAAGGAAAATGTGATTCCTCTCTACACATATGAATATCTCTTGAAATCAATGCAGTTGCCTGGACTTACAAATCAGCTTGTGGGTTTATTTACAAGTAGCAAAATTGGGTAATTTGATAGTTCAGCTTATTAAGATTTTCTTCCAACTCCCATTGTTTGGTTTCAGTAACATGAATGCCTTTTTTACTGTGTATTTTTTTTTGAGAACCTACAGGGTTTCAGCCATGCAATCCCTGATTCCATCCTGAATCTTTCTACTAGGTAAGTCATTAGATCTGGAGTTGCCCAGTGGTGTGTATCCACGGAAAAGGAGAAGGTGGGAAAATACTGTCTTATTGGATCTGGTTTGCCATTCCTTTAAAAATACTGATAGGTGGAATATCTCTTCAGGGTTTTATGTATTCCTGCCTTTATGCCAGACTTGACCCATGTATACATAACAATTATCAGCATCTCACTTACAGCTCTTTAGGCTCTATCTTCTGCATTCTTTTGCCCAGTGGTGCACTATGACTGAGGAAATCCGTTGATAAAATCTCTCAAGTGGACAGCGAAATTTGCAGCCTGGCAGAGTGAGTGGAACAGGATCTTTCAAAGAATTATTCCGATAATACATTTCAATGGTGTATTGCCTAAGTCAAAACACATAGATATAAATATAAGGTTAGTTATACATAGCTGCACAGTTTTTTCTTTGGAGTTGCAGCTGTTAGATGCAATTTCATGGACTTATCTCAAAGATGAGTTTGGGCCACTTTTTAACTGCATAGCATGTCCAGTGGTTTCAGTTAATAGGACAAATAGCACTTTCTTATCAAAGATTAAAATTTAGCACATAAGTCCACATGTCCCACTAGTAATAGGAACATCACTGGTAGACTACACAAGTGTATTTTACCTCAGGAGTGAATGTGAACCTATATTCTAACATTTAAACTAGCATGGCACAGGGAGGATACAGGGGACAGACCCCGAGGGGCCAAGGGGGGCCCCTGGGCCAGAACATAACAGGGAAGGCAAGGAGAGAGAGGAAAAATCGGAGAATCCCTTACCTGCAGCTGGTGCTGCGGCGAAACTGGAAGTAGCGGCGGGACCCACGCGGCTCATTAGCCGCGTTTTTTTAAAACTGCAGCCAGCTGTGGAGAGGAGCGGGAGGAGCTGGCACGGAAGGATAAGAGGCGTCGCAGGCGAAGGAGCAGGGGGAAGACCGGAAGATGTGTCAATAGAGAAGGTATCCCTGGAACCCCGATTAGGGGTAAGAGGAGGCAGAACTGCCTCTCACGGGGCAGAAGTCTGCCTTGAAGCCCGTCATAGGGAAGACGCCAGCGACAGCACAGAGAGAGAGAGGAGGTGGATGCATCTCACTAAGATGGAGGATTCGAGGGAGAGGATCCAAGAAATCAGGAGGAAGAAGGTGACAACAGGGATTGCCCCCATGGAAGAGGGGAGAGTGACGGCACTCAAGGCATCGAGCCAGGTCGGATTGGTGTGGGTTCGGAAAGGCTCCAGGAGCAACCCCAGGTGGGGAACGGAGAGCCTAAGCAGCTGGAGGGGTGGCAGAAGACAAGCTCCAGCTGCATAGAGCTGCCCGGCGTGGGACACAGAGTAGGCAGAACTAGAGGGACCACCAAGGGTCCAACTAACACGCAGGTGGTCCACAGTATGGAAGGGAGAATGTGATAGCTGCCAGGCATATGCTTACACAGGATAGGGCCAGCTAGGAACTCTTGGGGCCAGGTTAGCCCATTTTGTATAGTCAGGAGCCTACTGGTATTAATAGTATTCTTTCTTTTGTTTCTTTCTGTTTCCCACCTTTGGAGGGGTTGGGAGGCCTGTCACATAGAGCCCTAGGGTTGGGTCAATCAGAGGAAGGGTTTTGTCTTAGAGGGAATCGAGATAACCATGTAGACCCATAAAGGTATAACTCATATTTGGGGGTTGGGTTAAACCTAATACATTTCCACAGGAGAGCCCAGAACACCAATAGGTGGGGGTCGGGCTGAGAGACATCAGCGACTCGTCGAGGCTGGGTATCAGGGCAAGGTGTAGGGGAGGTTGGAGCCTCACGGAAGACTGCCGTCTAGAGGTCCCAGACATGTGCGAGCCCCAGTAGTTGGACCCCACCACTGAAGGACTAAACAAAGTCGTGGCAGGAGAGATTGGAGAAGAGACTACCCCAGGGCAGGACATCCATTCAGCAAGACCACAGGTATAGAGTGACGGACAGCCCTATACATCCAAAGCTGGGCAGCACGTGACCGGATGATTGAAGCCTGACAGGTGCATAGCACTTATATAGATATGGAGATTATTAAGACTTATTTGTATTTGCCACTTAATTTAATCTTCCTTCTATATGCACAGGTGGTTTCTATTGTACATTTTGTTTGGTTCAATTTTAACAACTTGTTTTGAAGCTTCAACTTCTACAGCATCTTCAGCTTTGGAGTGTGTTTATATTCTCTGAGTTTATAATGGGGATATTGTTCTGCGGGGAGGTACTTTCAAAAGGACCTATGGATCTTAGATGTTTAAGACCTACTGACTTTCAATGAGGCTTGTCCTTCTCTGTCCCTGACAAGCTTTTGCCCCCTCCAGCCAAAGGGCTTGGACTGTGTTTTTGTTTTTGGTCTTCTGCCTTCTGTTTCTTCCAATTGCTTCTAGTTACTCTTTCTTTCACAGTTGCCATGGTCCTAGCTGCTGAACTCTTCCAATATTGCAAAGTGTCAGCGTTAAATGGAACACTGTATATAAGAGAAACTGTTTATTATATTACATATAGTATACCTGAATTAGCAGTAATCACGTCTTGTAACATTTGCACCTTTCTCCATAATTCTAGAGGACCTTCACGTACAAGAATTTGGAATGGTGCAGTAGAGAATAAATTGATAGGTATGTAGGACAAATAGTGGTTATGTAGGACAAATAGTGGTCTGCCACATGGTTCTGCTCCTTCCTGGTCCCCCTTCATCTCCTGTCTCTTACCTGCCACAACTTTGATCTTGTTTATTGTTGGGAGGGAGGGATCCTTGGGGGTCAGTAGCAGCCTCATGGGTAGCTTGGTCCATTCAGCCAAACCAACCTCCCACCTGGGTCCTTTCCCCTCCCTCAGTGTTTCCCCCTTTAAGGGAATGCTCCTGTAAGTCTCTGTGGGCTTCTTGGAGCTTCAGCTATCACAGCCTGGGCCTTCTTTTTCTCTCTGGCTGCACCCTCCATCTTGGTCCACTGATTAAGACCTTAGCTCCTGGGTATTGGCTCTGCCTTGATGGTAGCCCCTCCTGGGGTTTCAATCTCACTATGCCAGCCTCTTTCCCTTGGCCTGGGGCTAACCTCTGGCCCCTGTAGCAGAGGAGCATATCCTAACACCCCTGTTGGTGGCTTTCTCCAATTTTGTAGCCGCAACCCAGTTGTCCAATCTCAAGTCCAAAGTGAAATAAAACCAATTAACCAAAAACCAGCCTGTGCTTAAAACACATTGTCTTCTTTCCTCAGGGTAAATGTTGCCTGCAGGCAACACCAGAACCTTCCAATCTCCAGGTCCCTTGGGCAGCTTGGGTGCCTGCTTGCTCATCTTTAATAGCTCCTCTCTCTCGGGAGCTCCTTTTCCTGCTGCAAGCACGGGCTGTGTCCTTGCATTCCCAAAGACCAGGCTTACATTCCCCAGCCCAGCCTCCTTTCAGCCATGTGATTGGATCTTCTGTCCACCAGGGACCAAATGCCACTAACTGCTTCATCAGCTGCCTGGCCTTTTAGTCCTTGATTTGGTCCACTTGTGCCCCTGCTCTCTTTCTACCCTTCCTACTAACAAGGTCAAGGGTTCCCTGTTACAGTTAATATTTTTAATAATGACCCTGGCACCAAAAAAGATGGGAGTGTGCTAATCAAATTTGCTAATTAAAAAAAGTTGGGGGAAGTTTGGTGCCCCTGGTGTTTTCTGATGCCTAGAAAATGGTATGTAGAGGTTTGCTTTTGGGACTTAGCTTGTAGGTAAAGTAAAGTAGATATGCATTAGAACATGGAATGGTCCAGGGAAATGGCAGGGGTCAATTGGTTTCTAAAAAACCTGTTTGTGACAAAGTTTCCTTCAAGACCCACTGTTTCTGAAGCCAGTAGACACACAGGCTAGGAAATTGAAGACATACCACATTGTTCCATAAGATGAGATGGGGTAGCACTAAGTTACAGTGCCCAACTGCAGAACTCTTGGGATTTCTGGTTTTGGTGGACAGACCAAATCCAGATGTGTGCATGATTTGTGGGAAATCAAGGAATATGCTGGCAGGAAAGAATGTGGACAGTATGAGGACCACAGGGAAACCAATCAATGATACCTGGGAATGAAGAGTCCTCAGAACAGAGAAGAATACACAAGGAAGGATTTCAGAGCAGCAGTGTCTCCAAGTGGGGTACCCAAGGCCACTATGGGGCATACCACCAGCCCATCTCACCCAACCCACTGTGTGTGGGGGGGGGGGGGGGGGGGG
>NW_017729006.1:15184121-15186531 GCF_001723915.1 Gavialis gangeticus | reverse complement strand
GGGCTTGGCCCTCAACCTCCAGGCTGTTGACACCTGACATTCAAGACAACCACAGGGTGAAGCTTGCATACTGGACAGACATACCTTCTTTCTGTGACAGCCCTATAACTGGTAGATATCAAATTGGGAAGATTAATTTTGTTAGTCTTATCAGCTATCACTGTGTATCAGTAAAATTTGCTTCTTATTGAATGGAGAAGTCATGGTTGGTCTGAGGGTTTGTGTCTACCTGGTACAAGATCTCTGGACCATAAATCCAGTGCCAGCAGTTGACAATTCTGCGTGGATGGTGACTCTGACTTTGGGATTGAGACCAGATATAAATATGAATACAGCAGAGTAAATACAAGGGAGGAGAAGAGCTATTTAAGGTCGAGGTCTAGTTTGCAACAAGAACAATGGATGTAAACTGGATAGGTAGGTTATAAGTTAGGAAGTTCTAACCATGAGAGCAGTGAGGTTGTTGAAATACTTTCCCATAGCAATTGTGGAGCCAAAACAACCATACTAATTTTAAGATGGAACTTATTAAAGCTTATGAAACCCTTTTTATATGACATGGTTGCTTGTGATACAAGAGGACAGGATTCAGAGAGACAGGATGACCCTTTCCAGTCCTATGTGTAAGATGGGAAACTGAGTAAAGCCTCCGACTACTGGAAGTTTTCCCTTCTGGAATAGGGTGGAAGCTCTCAGATCAGCAGGTTTATACTGTAGACAAACTGCAGTCTCCAGGGCTGTATGTCTGCTATTTTTAATCATAAGCACTAAATTGACTCCCATTATCTTAATTAAAGTCAGTTTATGAGTGCTTTCAGTATATTAGAGTCTTGTGTTCAATAATGGCCAAAGTTTTATTTATCAAATGCTCTGGGGCATCAGTACATTTTTTAAAAGTGTATTTTGCAGACAGTGATAATGAGATTCTTACCCATTCTTTTCCTGGTAAAGTTCAAAAAAATGGCAGGCACTGTAGGGAGGCAGTTTCCCATTGAAGACATTGAGTGCCATCTGTAAGGCAACGATGGTAGCAGCATGCTGTGAACAGAAGAAACACTCCCAGTACAGAGTTACTGAATGAAATGTGGGTGTTACAGAGCAACCGTTCAATAACTTACTCATTACATTAGTTATAGTGAGCTATTCAGCTGTGCAGGGCAGGGAGTCCCTGCATGGGGAGAATTCCCTGCCCAGCCTGGAGCTGGCTGGGACCTGCCCCAGATTGGGACAGTTCCTGGCTAGCCCTGGGCTGTGTGGGGAAGTCTGCATGTGCAGCCTGAAAGTGGTTGGGGACTTTCCTGTTTCGGGCAATCCCCAGCCAGCTCTGGGCTGCACATGCAGACTTCCCCATGGAGCCTGGGGCTGGCTGGGATCTGTCCTGATCAGGGGCTGGTCCCAGCCTGGCAGCTTTTTCCCAGCCTCATGCCTGGATTGAGCAATTGAGGCATGGGGCTTGGAAAGAGCTGTGGGGAAGGGATGGGTCCCAGCCCCCTGCCCTGATTCACTGGTGGGGCAGCTAGCTGTGAGACCCCTACAGCTCTTTCCAAGCCCCCTGCCACCAACCAGGGAGCCAGGGCTGGGAGTTCCCTGGTGTTGGGGCACAGGGACATTGTCCCCACCCAGGGTTCACCACCAGAGACTGCCTCAGGAGCAGGCAGGGGACAATCTCCCAGCCTTGTTCTGTCCTGGCCCTGTGATACCTGTCAGCCCCTGGGAGCCTACAGCTTCCCCTGACTGCTGCAGGGGACTGGTGCAGGACCAGAGGGGGTGGGAGCAGACTGCTACCAGGATCATGTTCTGTGTATATGTAGAAAACCTCCATATGCAAGACAGAATCTAGTGTCTTTTAGAAATATTGAATTTAATTTAAAATAAAGAGGAGAAGAAAAAAAAAAATGTTATTTGAAGAGCAACAGACCACCAGTTTGAAGATCAGAGTTGTGCTATTGGATCAATGAAAGAGCCTGGACAAATCTTTTGAGTTGTTTTATTTACCAGTCAAAACAGCTTTAAATGAAATAAACCACTTGGACTAGGAAATAGAATGTCGGATATATGAGCTGCATTTTTCTAAGTAAATAAGTTAAGATAATCATGAAATATTTAAAGCTGGCCAGAAATAACAGCATTGCAACTCTTGTAATCTGCTGCATATGAAGCCAGAGGTCATTTATTGTAGTTAATAACTGCAAAAAATCTACCATGAAAAGGTACTCACGGCAGAATAGATAATCATCTTTCGCTGGTTTGAAGGTTTTCTAGCATCTGAGAGATGTTTCAGAATCGCTTTTAAGAGAATACCTGGGAGGAAATTGGGAAACAAGACAATGATTGCATAGCAAATGCGTATTAGTGGGTTCCTAATACGAAGGAGTGGTAATGTTGTATCCTTATGGCATAACAAGCAGGC
>NW_017729006.1:15178611-15179121 GCF_001723915.1 Gavialis gangeticus | reverse complement strand
ACTTAGCTTGTAGGTAAAGTAAAGTAGATATGCATTAGAACATGGAATGGTCCAGGGAAATGGCAGGGGTCAATTGGTTTCTAAAAAACCTGTTTGTGACAAAGTTTCCTTCAAGACCCACTGTTTCTGAAGCCAGTAGACACACAGGCTAGGAAATTGAAGACATACCACATTGTTCCATAAGATGAGATGGGGTAGCACTAAGTTACAGTGCCCAACTGCAGAACTCTTGGGATTTCTGGTTTTGGTGGACAGACCAAATCCAGATGTGTGCATGATTTGTGGGAAATCAAGGAATATGCTGGCAGGAAAGAATGTGGACAGTATGAGGACCACAGGGAAACCAATCAATGATACCTGGGAATGAAGAGTCCTCAGAACAGAGAAGAATACACAAGGAAGGATTTCAGAGCAGCAGTGTCTCCAAGTGGGGTACCCAAGGCCACTATGGGGCATACCACCAGCCCATCTCACCCAACCCACTGTGTGTGGGGGGGGGGGGGGGGGGGG
>NW_017729006.1:15172094-15177973 GCF_001723915.1 Gavialis gangeticus | reverse complement strand
TTCCTGGTAAAGTTCAAAAAAATGGCAGGCACTGTAGGGAGGCAGTTTCCCATTGAAGACATTGAGTGCCATCTGTAAGGCAACGATGGTAGCAGCATGCTGTGAACAGAAGAAACACTCCCAGTACAGAGTTACTGAATGAAATGTGGGTGTTACAGAGCAACCGTTCAATAACTTACTCATTACATTAGTTATAGTGAGCTATTCAGCTGTGCAGGGCAGGGAGTCCCTGCATGGGGAGAATTCCCTGCCCAGCCTGGAGCTGGCTGGGACCTGCCCCAGATTGGGACAGTTCCTGGCTAGCCCTGGGCTGTGTGGGGAAGTCTGCATGTGCAGCCTGAAAGTGGTTGGGGACTTTCCTGTTTCGGGCAATCCCCAGCCAGCTCTGGGCTGCACATGCAGACTTCCCCATGGAGCCTGGGGCTGGCTGGGATCTGTCCTGATCAGGGGCTGGTCCCAGCCTGGCAGCTTTTTCCCAGCCTCATGCCTGGATTGAGCAATTGAGGCATGGGGCTTGGAAAGAGCTGTGGGGAAGGGATGGGTCCCAGCCCCCTGCCCTGATTCACTGGTGGGGCAGCTAGCTGTGAGACCCCTACAGCTCTTTCCAAGCCCCCTGCCACCAACCAGGGAGCCAGGGCTGGGAGTTCCCTGGTGTTGGGGCACAGGGACATTGTCCCCACCCAGGGTTCACCACCAGAGACTGCCTCAGGAGCAGGCAGGGGACAATCTCCCAGCCTTGTTCTGTCCTGGCCCTGTGATACCTGTCAGCCCCTGGGAGCCTACAGCTTCCCCTGACTGCTGCAGGGGACTGGTGCAGGACCAGAGGGGGTGGGAGCAGACTGCTACCAGGATCATGTTCTGTGTATATGTAGAAAACCTCCATATGCAAGACAGAATCTAGTGTCTTTTAGAAATATTGAATTTAATTTAAAATAAAGAGGAGAAGAAAAAAAAAAATGTTATTTGAAGAGCAACAGACCACCAGTTTGAAGATCAGAGTTGTGCTATTGGATCAATGAAAGAGCCTGGACAAATCTTTTGAGTTGTTTTATTTACCAGTCAAAACAGCTTTAAATGAAATAAACCACTTGGACTAGGAAATAGAATGTCGGATATATGAGCTGCATTTTTCTAAGTAAATAAGTTAAGATAATCATGAAATATTTAAAGCTGGCCAGAAATAACAGCATTGCAACTCTTGTAATCTGCTGCATATGAAGCCAGAGGTCATTTATTGTAGTTAATAACTGCAAAAAATCTACCATGAAAAGGTACTCACGGCAGAATAGATAATCATCTTTCGCTGGTTTGAAGGTTTTCTAGCATCTGAGAGATGTTTCAGAATCGCTTTTAAGAGAATACCTGGGAGGAAATTGGGAAACAAGACAATGATTGCATAGCAAATGCGTATTAGTGGGTTCCTAATACGAAGGAGTGGTAATGTTGTATCCTTATGGCATAACAAGCAGGCTTGGCAGGATTTGTACCTACTTTTTGGAATTTACTGGGGAATGTCACCCACTTTTGTATGAGTAGGGAATTTGATTCTGCTCCCGTGTACACTATTTTTAGGGCTAGGTCACCATCAGACTTCCAGTAATAATAACAACCATAAGCTAGCTCAGGGCTGTTCAACTTTTGAGTGACCTGGGGCTGCAGGACCCCCAGACGTTCCCCTCCCCACAACAAGGCTGCACACGCTCCCTGCCATCATGTTGTGAGGCTTCTGCACTGCACTGCACTGCATGAGTCCCCAGTCCACTGGGAGAGTGTCCTTTCTGTGTTGCAGGAGCTTCTAATTTTTAGTGCAATGAATGAACCATCCTCTGCTGTACCACAGGGGTCCATGATGTGCCATGCCATGCTGCACAAGCCCAACTTCTCTCCTCCCCCACCCTGCCATACAGGCCCCCTGCATGCATGAGAGGCCCTGAGACCTTTGCCCATGGGCTCCTTCAGGCCTGTGGACCACTCTGGGGGCATGTGTAGGCAACAGGAACTAGAGGAGGGAGGAGCAGCCCAGGGACTCTGCTGGCAGCAGCAAGAGAGCAAAGGGGAGAGTGGCACCTGGGCCAGGAGCTTGGAAGCTGCCGTTCAACTGCCCAGGGGCCACGTACAACTCACAGGCCACAAGTTGGAGAGCTCGGAGCTAGCTTATCTGGTTCAAAGCTGCTTCATGTGATCTGAATAGTTCAGAAAGATGTTTATTACTCAGTCTGTCCCTCTCACTCATGTAACTCCATTATTTTCCTGATTTCTTTGTGTGTAAGATAGAGGAGAATCAGGAGCAATACAATCTTGAAAAGCATACAGCTGTTAGTACTTTGCCAATATCACCTCTGGGAAAATGTAAGACAAGCTGTAAATATTAAATCAGTAACAGTGCTAATATCTTAACAGCTATTCCCCACAAAGAGGAATTCCTCTGACTACAGCTAAATGTGCTTGCAAAGTTAAACAGATCTGTTCCTTTCAGCTTATGGCAGAATTTTAATCATGAGTCATGGTCAGGTAAATACAAAGGTTTGAATTTGGTTTTAAGTTTTGTAAGTTTCAAAACTACAAAAAACTTAAAAACAAACAAAACACGGAAAGCAAACAAGTTTGGCATAGCTTAGCCATTCCATGTCTTCATAGTTTATAGCCTGATTGTATATCAGTCATTTAAATGCCATTTGAAGTCCACAGGGCATTTATACACAAAGTTTTTTTGTCTGGCGACTCACTGGAGATCTGCCACTTCAGAGCAGACTCGATTAATTAAGTCTGCTCCGCATGCAAGTTAATGTACAATGCGCTGTGCCACATGCAGTTGTACAAGTGGTGAAAAATGCATCAGTGTGCAGAAAATGGCAGTGCTGCACTTTTGAACTAAAGCATCTCCAGGTGTTTCAGTTCAAAAGCATGCCACCTCAGTTCTCTCAGTGCTGATGTGCATTTTGCTGCTTATACAACTGCAAACGTTGCAGTGCCAGGCACTTTTCAAAGCGCCCAGCGCTGTGGTGCATTTCATGAAGAAGGAAAAGGCAAACTGGTATAAACAACTTAGTTTTCTGAACCTTAAATAATATACAATAAAAACAGAATGATGAATGCTTCTTGGAAACTTCTTATTATTTTCCTTTGGGTATCAGTGCTGGTCTAGTATAAAGACCAGCAAACAACTACTGTATTTTCTTGCACACAATGCTCATCTTTCGCTCAAAATCAGCCCTCCAAAATTGGGATGCATGTCTTAATCCAGGAAGCTGTTTTCTTCACTGGAAAAGAAGCATGCCTGGAGACAGTGTGCCAAGTTCAAACTTGCTGCCACTTGTCTGGTTCAGCAAGCTGAAAGGGCAAAGTCCTTTGTTAACCCTGTCATAGCCATAGGTATTGGCTGAGCACTGTAGTTTATGCCTGAACAGTGAGTGAACTGCTGGTAGTATCTTGATGAGGCTTGTGATGTAGATACAGCACTTTATATAAGTTCTCATAAATTAAGAACTGCTTACAGTCAAGAACTAGCAGTCTTATTACTGTCTTTACAAGGGTCTTGTGTGACACAGAGTAAGTCATCCTAGAAACATAAAATATCCAGGAATTGTGGCATTCCAGAAAAGTGTCCCCCTGGGATACCACACTTCTTAAAACACTGTTTCCAGAAAGAATTGCTTTATGTTAAAGTTGGCCATGACCTCAAAACAATTTATTTCTCCAGTCTGCCTTCTAAAAACAAGATGCATTTTTTATTTGGAGGCATGTTGTATGTGAGAAAACACAGTATATTACTGTTGTGCTTTATTACAATTAATGTACTGTAGGACATAAGTAACTAAAATGTGGCTTGTGACATCAAATTCAGATTGGACTCACTTCAGTAAGTGTTTGAATTTATTCATTTAACTGAATGAATGATGTTTCCTTTACAATGCTAAATGAACATACCTTTGTCACATGCCCCTTCCTCCTTCAGTGCATGTTGATTAAATCCAAATACTTCAGGGGTCACCATACAGAGGTAATCATGATTAAACATGTAACATACTATATAGGCCATCTTTCAAATTTGTAATCTGGCATAAATTTCATTGCTCAGTCTACGAGACAAGGACTGTTGTGGGTGATCTCTCTTATATTAGACGTACTACATGGTTGTAATAGCCTTTGACAAACTTTTGAATGCAATGCATTTGATCTGATAAATAATAAATTGCATTCAAAAGCTTTTTCCAGGGCTATGTCAACCTGTAGTTCATCCAATACAAGATATCACCCACAACAATACTTGCCTCTCACAGTTCCTGCACCATCATAACAACAACATCACTGTAACACTACTGTCCACTGTTCATCTTTTCAACAGTCATGCCCCATTTAGAAATATGTATTTTGCTTACCACCCTGCAGACGTGACTTCTGTCTTTGTTTGTGGATCCCAAATTCTGCCCATAACAGCAATTCTGAGAGCTTTAACAGTTTGTCCCTGACACCTTGAGTGGCCCATTTTGGTAAAGTGTAATTGTTAGCATCCTATAGCAAAGGAAGAAAACAATGATTTTTGTTACCTTTTATGTAACGGGGGGCTACTGGGGCCAATTTCTGCGAGGCCCGCCCACCTGTTCTTGGGCTAACCACCTGCTTTCTTGCCCACCACACCTTGGTCTTAATTAATTAATTAATAGATGTAATTAGACAGGAGGCTGCCCATTTTCTGCCCTGCTGCTAGGGGGCGCTATTTGCAGCTCCATTCCTCCCCTACACAGCAGCCCAAGCCTCGCTGATGACATCATGATGTTCTCATATGCGCCAGTCCCCCATGATGGGGCCCAGAATCCTACTGTAGGACCCCATCTGGGTTCCTCCCTTCAGGCAGACTCTGCCACCGTCATACCAGGCCATATAGCACCCTGCCATTGGTTCCCCTTTGGGTGTGGTCCCCTCACTGGGACCTTCGGCTCACACTAGCCCCAGCCCACCTCCAGGCCAGTCGGGACCCCAGGCTCTTGGGCATCCCTCTCAGTGGGTCTCCTCGCCCTTCTGACCCTCCTGGTCCTGGCCCCCACCTGGGCCAGTCAGGGGAAGCTCTGGCAGGCCCTGATGTATGACCCATACTTTTATCGCAGGGTCCCCCTCTCTGGGTCCTCCTTTACAGATGTGGGGAGCTTGGGTACCTCACACCATGACTGAGGCCTCAGGGGCTCACAGGGGACTCACTCCCCTCCTGGGCAGGAGGTCATGGTGCTATGTCCCGTGTTATCTTTGACCCACACTCTGCCTCCCAATGAGGGAGGACTTATTGGGGTCAGGGCTCAGCTCTCGCTCTCTCTGGCTGAGCCCCCTCTCCTTTCACAGGGGGCCACATTGCCCTCTCTCTGGGGCTTCTGATCACTGCCTCCTCTCACTGTGGTTCCACAGCACTGGCCCCCCTCTCAACTGGGGCTTCTCAGCACAGCACTCTCTCAACTGGGGCTCAGATGTTATATTTGACCCCAACTCTGCCTCCCAGCATTGGAGGACTTACTGGGGTCAGGCCTCAGCTCTCTCACCCTCTGGCTGAGCCCCCCTCTCCCTTCACAGGGCTCCACATCACCCTCTCTCTCAGGCTTCTGATCACTGCCCCCTCTTACTGTGGTTCTACAACACTGGCCCCCCTCACACTGGGGGCTCCACATGCAGTTGTAACACCCCCTTTACTTGGGGTCTCAGGGCTTCCCTTCACAGGTGGGCTCAGGTGGCCATAGCCATGCCTGGCCCCAACTCTCCTCCTTGAGGTCTCAAACCCCTGCAGGGCTCAGGCAGCCTTGGCCACACCTGGCCTCCAACTCTCCTCCTCAGGGTCTCAAACCCCCATAACTACCTTTGGTGTACCACAACCCACCCTAAGGTGAGGGCTAGGG
>NW_017729006.1:15141017-15167094 GCF_001723915.1 Gavialis gangeticus | reverse complement strand
CATATAGCACCCTGCCATTGGTTCCCCTTTGGGTGTGGTCCCCTCACTGGGACCTTCGGCTCACACTAGCCCCAGCCCACCTCCAGGCCAGTCGGGACCCCAGGCTCTTGGGCATCCCTCTCAGTGGGTCTCCTCGCCCTTCTGACCCTCCTGGTCCTGGCCCCCACCTGGGCCAGTCAGGGGAAGCTCTGGCAGGCCCTGATGTATGACCCATACTTTTATCGCAGGGTCCCCCTCTCTGGGTCCTCCTTTACAGATGTGGGGAGCTTGGGTACCTCACACCATGACTGAGGCCTCAGGGGCTCACAGGGGACTCACTCCCCTCCTGGGCAGGAGGTCATGGTGCTATGTCCCGTGTTATCTTTGACCCACACTCTGCCTCCCAATGAGGGAGGACTTATTGGGGTCAGGGCTCAGCTCTCGCTCTCTCTGGCTGAGCCCCCTCTCCTTTCACAGGGGGCCACATTGCCCTCTCTCTGGGGCTTCTGATCACTGCCTCCTCTCACTGTGGTTCCACAGCACTGGCCCCCCTCTCAACTGGGGCTTCTCAGCACAGCACTCTCTCAACTGGGGCTCAGATGTTATATTTGACCCCAACTCTGCCTCCCAGCATTGGAGGACTTACTGGGGTCAGGCCTCAGCTCTCTCACCCTCTGGCTGAGCCCCCCTCTCCCTTCACAGGGCTCCACATCACCCTCTCTCTCAGGCTTCTGATCACTGCCCCCTCTTACTGTGGTTCTACAACACTGGCCCCCCTCACACTGGGGGCTCCACATGCAGTTGTAACACCCCCTTTACTTGGGGTCTCAGGGCTTCCCTTCACAGGTGGGCTCAGGTGGCCATAGCCATGCCTGGCCCCAACTCTCCTCCTTGAGGTCTCAAACCCCTGCAGGGCTCAGGCAGCCTTGGCCACACCTGGCCTCCAACTCTCCTCCTCAGGGTCTCAAACCCCCATAACTACCTTTGGTGTACCACAACCCACCCTAAGGTGAGGGCTAGGGGTTAAGGCACCCTGACCCACCTTTCACCAGGGTGATCACTGGCTTGGTATTTCCTGGAGACTTCCATGCCACTGGGAGCCCCACCAGGCCACCCACTTACCTCCAGATGAAACTCACCAGCTTTCAGGCCAGACAATATTGTTGCCTTACCCTAGCAGCCAAATTGCCTTGTTTATATAGGCAGCCCTGAGCCTAAAATGGCTGCCCTCATTAGGCACCTGGAGGCTGCCAGCTCCAGGGCCTTAAAGTGGCAGGCACACATACTGCCCTGCCACATTCTACTTTGGTATTATTGCCTGGGGCAACAATGTTTTTTACCATTATTTTTATACTAATTAAAAAATATATAGTATTTTGTACTTTATTTTTATATTTTATACTTAAATTAGGGACTATATATGGAATTTCGACTGTACTGGAACTCTTACTTATATTGGTGAATTGTTTAAAGAAAACAGCTTTGAATGGTAAGAGAGGATAGCATTCATTAAGATACAGCATAGCACTATTATGGAGTATCATGAAAATATTTAAGAGGAGATGGTCATTGCCAATTATAAAGAATGAATCTTGTGCATCAGAATTTTACATTTTCAACAAGCTATTGGACCATATCCTAAGGTGCCTGAAGTTGTACTTACTGTGTTAGCAGTTCTGAGTGTTGCAGGGCACTAAGGTGTGCCTGCTCCTTTAAGGGCAGAAACTGCCTAGGAGAGGGTCCTAGGAGCCAGGCAGAACCTCCACAGGTGCAGGTTGCCGTGGCAGCAGACTGATGAGAGAATTAGCCTGCGCCTGGACCTGGTCAGCCAACTGGAAGAAGGCAGGCCCTGGGCACATATAAGCCCCAGGGCTGGGACTAGCAGGTTAGTTCTTTGGCAGCAGCCAAGGGGGAAGGAGGTCTTGTAGAGAAAACTAGTTGGAGGTGCTTGACTGCTTGTTCTGCTGCTGGTTGGATTAAGGGACTATAGGAGCTCCTAAGTTCTTATGGGTAGGAGGCACATTGTAATGAGAGAGAAGCTTGCTGTCTTAAAAGGGATAGGGGTTATTGTTAGGTTGTAGCCCAGGGGCTTGTGTTTTCTGTTGTGATTTATACTGGTGGACTGGGCTGAGGCTACTGGGGAAGAGGAGGCCTCATTGGGGCATACTACAGCGTGGAGAGCCCAGTGCTAGAGGGTACAGCAACAGATACTAAGGCTAAGGGTCCAGTGACAACAAGAGGCCAAATTAGACTGAGGCCTCATCACAAGAGACAACATCTAAATGCCATCTGTGAGTCATGGGGCATAGGAAAGGGGAAGTTTTGGAGCCATGCATCTAGCCCATAAGGCTTGAGGGGTACTGTCAGGCACCTCCTGAGAGTTGGACCCAGTAAGGGGTCCAACAACTGACTGGGTTTATAGGAGACTGTCAGGACTGTGGCTGAGCAGTAACTCGAGAGCAGCCTCCCAATTCATCATTTATACCAGCAAGACTTGGCAGGCAAGATTAGTAGGTGCCCATAGGGTGGAGTCACGGTGCCCTAGGGACATCCTGGCCATCCCTGGGGTGGCTGTATTGTGACACTGAGGAATCAGTAAGTTAAAGGTGGAATCAAGATAAAATACTTTAATCTGGTTTTGGCCAACTAATGCTTGGCATGCATCAGGAGGCTTAGTTTAGTCCCTTTTACACTAGGCCTTTTGCAGGCTGATTCAGTCCCTAAAAGGAAGTCGAATGGCAGTTGAGTAAGCTACATTAATAATGACAACCGTGAGGAAGTAAGTAATTCACAGCCTTCCAGTTCTGCACTGTGTAGAGTTCCTGTGTAAACAAAACTACAGCATATCCTCAGACCCTGAATTTAAGATAATCCCCCCAATAATTAGATTCTATACATGGAAAATGTATACATTTGTTATAATTTTCCAAGTATAGAATCTAATTTTTGGAGTGCTGTCTTTAATTCATCCCTCCCACTGGTGCAGGGAGACTGGCAGTGGGGAGGCAGATGTTGTGGGGAGATCAAGCATCTTGCCTGCCCCCCACCACCTCTTCTCCCTGCCTGCCCCACTGTAGCTTCCTCTCCCCCACTCCCTCAGCCTCTGCTCCCCACTTCTCCCCAGCCTCTCTTCCCCCTTCCCTGTAGCCTCTGCTCTCTGCTGCCAGGCTCCCTCTCCATTCTAGCCCTGGGGTACTGAGGGTGGCACCAGCCCAGGCCTGTAGCAGCCTGGAGCAAGGGTAAGGTGGGGAAAGGAGAGGGGCATGCAGGGAAGCAGAGGCTGTGCTGGCAAGGGAGAGGGGGAGAAGAGGCTTCAGGAGTGAGGTAACTGGGTGCATAGGCAATGGTGGGGTGGAAGGATCAGGTACCAGCTGTAGCTATGACCCCAACCCCAGGTAAAGGTTGGATCTCGAGCCACAGCAGCTGTCTGCCCCCAACCCTTGATTCTAAGACGAGGGGCATTTCCCCTCATGCTAAATGTGAGGGAGGGGAATCTAGTCTTAGAATTGAGTAAATAGAGTAGTATCTTTTCCACTACTTAGTATAACCACTTGAGCCCCACAGTGAGAATGTTCTTATAACAGCTACAAAGGTAAGCAATGGCCTGAAAAAATATTGGCTAATTGAAGACAGGATTTGTTTAAACAGGTGAAACAATGGAACATGTCAGGTTAAACCAGTTCAGGTCACAGTGTCTCACTTTTTCTTTTGACAAATTCTACCAAAGCTACTTGAATTCTCTTTAAAACTATGAACTCTTTTTGCACAATTAATATTGTTGTTGGCTTTTGTGGCAGAACTCTCAGCTGGTGTCTCCAAGGTCTCAGTTGAGTAATATGAAGGCCCCAAGGTCTCAGTTGAGTAATGTGAAGGCCCCGCAGCAAGTTCACTGCCTACTCATTAAGTCAGCCCTCTCTGGCATTTGGTCTCCTTATGGCAAACAAGGTTTGTCAATGTTGTAAGAGTCTAATGACATAAACACCTCCCTTACAATGCTTTCTGTACAACCGTGCAGCCCTGTGTAGTCACATGACTGCAGTATGTGATGATGACTTGATTTAATATGCTGAGCTGCAGTGCAGTAGTTCAGCATGCTGACATTTCATGAGTCACTGATCTGAACTGCCTTGACAAGAACAGGACCATCTTGGAAAATGCAAAATTCACGGCATGAGTTACACCTACCAATTTATGGCATGAGTTACACCCAAGTCATTCATGTCCTAAAATGCAATCTACTTTCAAGCTTCTTTAATTTTCTAGGGAAAATTATCTGGAACTTAAGTACAGAGGCTTTAAAAATAATTCCAAGCAGTCTTTTAAAGTACCACACACAACAAAAATAATAGCTTTTCTTTCAAGATGGCAATGTGTGTTTGCTGTTTAGAGGTAGACACAGGTTCAGATTCATACAAGGAGTTGGGCATGTAAAATGGGTGTTAGGGTGACCTGAGGTGCCTAACATTTCATCAGTAAAGTTCCCTGGCCATCCAAAGCTCTGCTTCCAGACATGCCCAGAAGCAATTTAGTCTTTTCTGTGCTAAGTAGTTCAATACCTGTCTCCCAACTATGCCTGGTCAGGATCCACTACCTACGTTTTCCCTGCTAGGTTTAGGCTTTAAACCCAAATGAAAGGAAGTGCCTTTCTGCAGTCCAGAATTAAGTACTTAATATACTAGACACATGCCTTTGTTTTTCCTGTTTGCCACCTTAGGTGGCTCCCTGCTTAATATGTTGGCAGTTTGAGGTGCTAAATTGTTCCCTGGCATGTGCGTGCCCTTAGTGTTAGATGTGTTCATTGTTACAGCATGTAAATCTTAATCTTGCAGATTTAAACTAAAGGGTCCAATGGTCCCTATGATCAGAACAGACTCTCAATCAGTATTCATCAGTAGCTTCCTACTCCATATTACTGCTGAAGTCCCACTTGCTCCATGAATCCTATAAACCAAAAATTACTACTGTATTTTCTTGCACCAGTCTTTCTGGAAGGAAGCTTGTATGTTCTTTACTATTCTGTGTTTATTTACTATGGTACATCTTTATGGTTCTGGGATCACGAAGCAATTTCACACAATAGCCTTTTGTCTAACTGCCCACTGTGCAAATGTTATACATTCTTCAGAGGATAGGGTACTGATTACATGCTGGATTTGATGGAATACTGGTCTGATTTGGGGACACAATTCCTGTGCATTACAAGAAATGGAAGAAAGTAAAAGTTAGTTTTTAACTTTTAAGAAGTTCTTAAAGTATTTTACATGGCCTAATAAAACAATCTATCTAACTCTTATTCTCATTGAAAGCCAGTGGGCTCATTTTCATTATGTTAAGGCCTTTACAAGTTTCTGGTATTGTTAAGTGGCTGGGCCTAGAAATAGAATAAATTACATTTTCACGAAGGCTGCTTTTTACTGCTAGACCGATATCAAGTTTCCTTAGTATAAATGAGAATTAGTACTTTGCTAGACTAGTATCTTACCAGAGTGTTATACTAATTATTGAGTGACTGAAAAGCATATCAGTCATGCCATGTATAATAAAAGATAAGATAGCTAATTATATTCCTTTGCATTCCTTGCAAGCATAAATCTTTCTTACAACCACAGAGATGTATAAAATACATTTTGTAATCTGTATTCTTCCTATTCTATAACTTGTTTGAATCAGAGCCAGACTTTATAGTTATATTTTTACCTCATACTGTAAAGTGTCATATAGATTCCCAATTCTTGCAGTGTTCAGACTGTTAACTGGGTATCCGGTGTGAGCTGCTAAAAATCTGAGAAATGGCTGGAAAACAAAAACCGGAAACAAAGCAGGTTTAGATTTACTATTTTATGACATTCCTATATACTACCTTAGTAGCATGCACGGCACATTTTAGAAAGAATAAAGTTTGTTGAATCGGCAGCCTAGCTGTGACAGCGTGGCTAATGGGAAAACAGGCAAAGGAGTTACCAAACATGGTTCAAGTTGCTAGATTAGTGAATCTCAGGAAGGGTGCCTTGAGATCCTTTCAGGGGTTTTGTGGATTGCCAAACAATGTTAGCATTCTTAGGTGTGAAAACATGATTCACAAGATAAACCAAGAGATTTCAAATAGGAATCTATAGTGGTGAAGACATGCTGATGACCACCTGTTTGTGGTTGTTCTGAGTGCTCTGCCACAGAAAAAATTCTAATTTTTCCATAGTTAATAAATTAGTGAAAACAAAGAGCTGGCATTTTCTAAGGAGTGCCTTGAATCTAATGAGGGTTGTCTTGAGTTTAAACAGTTTGAGAACAACTCTTCTGGATGGTATAACTCACTAGTTCACCTCTCGAAACATAAAATCAAGGTTTCTTGAGGCTGATGTAGGAATGTAGGACATTGTAGGAGAATGTGGGAGTTTGATAGTGGGGAAGGGATTGGCTTTGGAGGTGCTGTGGATTAAAAAGAAGTGAAACACTTGACTGCCTGCCTGGATGCAAGACAGGAAGAGAAAAGGGAAAGACTGGTTGCTGCATTGAAGTTGTGGGAATTTTCTTACGTGACAGTCAGGAAATTAGTGGGAAGATTTTTTGTGGGGAAGAGGGGTTTGAGGAAAGAGAGGGTATATGTAAAGAGATGTCAGAAAAGGGATTGCAATCATGAGACTGAGCAGCAAGGATGAAGTTGGACTGGAGATGCTGGTTTTGGTTGACTTTTGTAGTTTTTGTGTAATTCAGACAATAGATTGAGTTTTGATAAAGGGTGACTAAGAGTCCCACCTTCTCTAAACTGCACTTTTTTCATTTGTGGTGAACTTGCCAGCCCAACAGATTTTCTAACATCATAACTGTTTAGTGGGTAAATAGTAGTCTTCTTCCAGTATATAGAAGTATGGTCTGCTAAGGCTAAGGAGAATTAGATACCTTCATTAGAAGGAGAATACGCCAGTCTCCAGACTCCCAATCTTATGATTCCGGTATTAGATAATGCTGTGATAAGTGGTAGTTTTTAATTGAATGTTTTCCACAGTTGAAAGTAGATTGCTTTCCTTACCCTGTAGTACTTAAGTTGTTTTTGAAACTCTCTTGTTACAAAAGTTCGTTTCTGAAGTTCATTGTATTTTGGACAATTTGGAAAAGGTAAGTGGAGCAACTGAAATAAAAGGTACAATGTATTAATTATGCAGTCTGTTTCTGGTTTGATAATTTAATATACTCTTATAGAAGTCCAGTTCTGATTTGCGTGTCAGCCGGGACAAACTGAAAAAAGATTTTAGGATTGGTTTCCAGTGATATTTTTCCCTCCATACAATAATACCTCTAGCAACTCAGTTTTATAATATTAACCATAAAACATTTGTGGACATTGCTTGTAAAAGTAGTTGAAAATTAGGTGCTATTCACCATGTAGGAAAAGGCCAGCACAAGACCTATGCACTTCTTAAATCCTCAAAATCATGCTTAAATGGTACATGTATATTATTTCTGGCTGTCTGTATTGGGATGATTTGCTTTATCTGAGATATTCTAATATCATTTTTGTTAGAAACTGTCTGCATTAATCTTAAGTAAAGCAAAACAAAATACAATTACAGCTGATTTCAAATCAAGTGGTAATAATTGTCTCAATATTTCCTGCTAACATGTTTTCCATCTCCCTCCTGAGATAATTAATAAAATTCCATTTGTTGTAGTCACACAATTAAAACAAGAGCTTCAAATAAAACCTTGGTGTACTGAGGAGAAAATTAGCCTCAGAATATGTACATCAGCTTTTTGCCACTCTTAGACTACTGATCTAACTATTAGGGGCATATTGTACTAATATAATATAATCATATGCTCATGAATGGGCATGATATTTCTAGTAACTGACAGCTACTAGCTTTGATAGGGGTCCAGGGTGCTATGTATTCATTAAAAAATAAAAATATATTTAAAGCAATAGATAATGGAAAGCAGGAGGGAAAAATGAACATATATATTCACATTTTCCTATTTTGTACATTAATTTGTTTATTAACTTATTTTTATACTTTAGGAGCATACTATACTATTTACAATGGTCGCAAACCACACAACTTGGAGTGATTAAGATTAAAAAAGCACCTATTTTAATTTGACTTACTCATGTGTGTTGTAAATAGGGCATGTAAGGCCCTTCAATCACTTGCATAAACTTTTCAAATTTGGGGAGAATGTGAAACCTAGTGCCTGTTTGCTGAATTTGGTAGTAGAACTCCATCTTTTGTCTGAAATCTGCAAAATCCCGTGGTGTGCAAAAATCTCACTACTAGACCAGGGTAGGGAAGGAAAGAACAGCTCTCTGTGTTCATTGCCTCTGCTCTGCAGCCTCCCAGCCATCACTGGAAGTACATACATATCTGGAAGTTCTTTTCTTCTTTCACTCCCCTCACCTGCCCAGGTCACTGGTCACAGCATTCCCAGTGACTGTGAAGCTGGCTTCCTCACAGCCCCTTGAAGAAATGCTTCCCAGTTCCCATATTTGAGTACTCTGCAGGTGAGGGGAAGAGAGAAAGGAGTACCAGAATCAGATTATCGCACAATTTGAGTTACAGCAAACCAGTCCTCCATATTTTTTCTTTTGGCCACCAACCACAAAATGACTGAAAAAATTATCCCACTACCTGAATCACAGTGTAGTGAGGAATGGGACAATTTTATGGGTCATGAGCAACAAAACATTGAGGAGAATAGTGATAATGCACATTTCCCACCCCCTGCTCTTCAGCAGAGCAAATTATTTTAAATCTCTGCACAGAGCAGAGAGTAGGGTAATGTGTTACTGGCTCACAGTTATGATTTTATAAAGTATGAGAGCATAATATATTAAAAGGGTTCTTGACTCTGGTCACACAGCTATTTATGAAAATGGTGTCATGAGTGGAAGTTTGATTTGAGATTTAGCTTGTCTTATTTTCATTAAGCCCAAGTCTGTCACAGGAGTCTGTGCACAGTGGTGCTTCCTAGACACAGTGCTGTTGCTTTGTATTGTCCTCATCCACTTTATTCACTTTACTTCTGACATTATGAGTCTTTAGTAAGAAAGCATACAGGAAAAAGGAGTTTGCAACTTGTAGTACTCACGTGGTCATGTGATAGTGGCACTGTGTGAACTGGGATTGGCTGCCAAAGGATTTTTGGGTTCCAAGCCTGACCACTGTCCACTGGATACAACCCAGCAAGAGTTGCCTGGGCACTCATAAGTGTTTGGTCAGAGTCTGTGCTTTGAACATAAATCTGGAGCAAAAACAGAAAAAAAATGGTTCTCTTATTAATTGGCCAATTTGATGAGAAAAGAGAGAACTAGAAATGGGATGAAAGGCTTGGCATCCCAACAGGTAGGATATTAAAGAAAATCTGCCATAAGAGGGAAGAGGGAGAGAAGTGGGAGGGAGTTGCAGCAGAGCATTGGGACTGAACTTTGGGGGGCAAGTGAATCGGAATATGGTGGCAACCCCATTAGAAATGCTCAGGAAAAAAAAATCACTTGGCTCCAGCTGGCCAAGTTTTGAGAGACAGTAATGGAGCTACTGAACCCCAACTGAAACAGAGGGTATGTCTACACTGCAGTCTTCAGTGTAGTGTTAAGATGACCTAGATAGCATATCTGTAGGGTAAACCATCCCATACTGAGCGCCATGCTACTGCAGCTAAACTGCTTTTGGTACTAGAACTAGTTTGTTTAAAGCCAGGTGGGTATCTGGACACTACACAGCAGTCTGTGTGGTAGATATTGACCAGAAGAAACCATTAGCGCACAGGAAAAAAAATCCTCCTCCTGATACTTGCCTCGCACTGCTTATATATAGTACTCAAGAAATGAGCATATCTTTTCCGTAAGTATTGTCCAAGCTTATATTGCTGCTGTATCCCAAGCTGTGAAAACAACAATAGAGATGAATGTCAGTGTAATGTTCTGTGGAAGCACAGAGGAGACTTATCTGATCTTGAAGACTGGAAGGAGCGGCCCATTATCTACAAGGTTTTATTTCAGTTTTCTTCTCCCTAATGTGGATAAGTGGAGTGCCTTGAGACTTTTTTTTAAAGTAAATTAAAACAAACCTCCCCTTCTGATTGCTGAATATTATGAGCCTTAATTAGACACTTCCATCTTTCCATACACACTCATCTCTTCCTGTCATTTTAAATCTTTGTGCATTTTGTTTTTTTTTAAATCTAGGCTCCTAGAATCCAATCTATGTGAGAGCAACATTTTTTGTCCATTTATCACAATATATACTTTAATGGAGTAGAGCTAAATAAAGGCCTATATAAAGAAGGTCACATAACCATAATTACAAATTTGGAAATGCCAAAACCTTTTTCTTTACAGCAGTGTGGTAATATATTATTTAGGGCTATGAATGAGAGGAGGACAATAAATTTAATAGTAAGTTTAATATTAGTAGTAGTCAACTGACATCTTATTTAGGAAAATACACCTTAATGTTTTCTAAAAAAGGATCAGAGGGTGTATCTACACGTCTAGCAATGCACTATGTTGCCATATAGTGCGTTACAGCAATGTAGCGACCACGTGGGTCTACATGTGATTAGCAGCAGCAGCACCGTAGTGGCATGCTCCTCCCAGTCTAGCACACTGCTATGGCGATGTAGTGGGGAAATCTAACCATGTGCTATACGCATGGTGCAGTAACTGCCCATACTGCCCAATGCTTTAGTACTTGCAATAGGAAGTACTAAAGCATGGTGCCATAGCAATGTCACTATACGGTAATGTGCAGACATGCCCAGAGAATAGAAAAACACTGCAAAATGGCTGGATGTGTATGGATTAAATCCTAGCTCTTCCAACTCTGATTTTAATTTTGAAGCATTAATGCTGTATGACATGGTCTCTTCAGCATTTAAATTTCATTGCTATTTATAAAAAGGGGAGGGGAAATTATTTGGGGCTTAATAATAGCCCATACTCCATACAGATATAATTGACATCATTGTAATTAGTGTTTGAAATTCACACCTTATTGAACTGAGTAGAAATGAGCAGGCATGAGCTCACACACTTGTTGCTGTTATTATTTAGCTAGATGCAGTTTTCTGCAAATTGGGTTAACGAGGCAGCAGCACATCTGTTATGAAGCTTGCATATTTATAATAGACAAAGAGAGAAATCGAGGCCAGATCCTACAAAGACCTGAGCAACTGAACAACCATTGAATGAATCAATTCCACAGAAATTAAAGATGCTCATTACACAGTGCTTATTTTGTTTAAAATGAGAATATTCAAGCTAACTAACAATGAAACAAATGGGTATAAACAGGCTATGAATAAATTTAAAAGAACCATCGGAGGAGTAGGAATCATCAAGCAAAAGCCCTAATTAACTTTATGGTGGAGTTTGATAAATTATGATCAGGTTTGTATGACTTTTTTTTCAGTAGCAGGGTGGCTGTTTCCAGATCTAAGTTCCATGCTTCTATCAATATCTATTTACATAATACGCTTCACTGCAAAATTACCCATAGATTAATAGATTTTAAGGTCAGAAGGGATCACAATGGTTATATACCTGCTATATAACAGGACATGGAAACCAAGTGATTCCCATAACAAATCCACAACTTCTGGTTGAGCTGTGGAATATTTCTTAGACAACCCTTCTTGAATTCAAGACTTCAAGCAATAGACAATGTACTATATCATCAGGTCCCATGGATTAGTCATCTTCACTATAACAAATTTGCTCCATATATCTCGTATGAATTTATATTGCTTCAGCTTTAAGCACTGGATCTTGTTATCCTTTTGTCTACTAGATTGAATAAGCCCTCTATTATCAGAAATCTTATCTCTGTTTAGGTACTTACAGTATATGACTGGGTGACTTAATCTTTTGGTTAAAATAAATAGAGCTTCATTAGTCTCTCATGTATAGGGAGGCTTTCCAGAGCTCAAAATATTCGATTAGCTCTTTTTTAAAAATCTTCTAATTTATCATTATCCATTTTAAAACATGAATGTCAGAATTATACATACTATTCTAGTAATGAACTCAGTAGTGCTGTATATAGTAATAAATAACCCCTAGCTAGTGTTTCACTGCTCACACAGCTAAGGACTATACATCCAAAGATCTTATGTTCAGCTAACTTTTCAGCAAGATAACCTAACTTCTTTTCTGAGTCATTTTCCAAAACCCAGTCCCCCATCCTAACAACGTGACATACACTCATGGTACCTCAAAGCATGAACGTTCATCAGTGGCTTCCACTGTTTCAATATGTTACACCAACAAACCTTGGTAAGCTGTCCAAATCCTTGTGGCCAAGCATTTTCTTTGTGTTTGTCATTTGGAAAAGATTCACATGGGGTATGATCACCATGGCGAAATACCTAATAAGACAATTTTAATTCCATTCACATTATTGCATTTCTTTTATTAGAAGCAGTTGAATTGCAATTCTAGTCCTATCTTCATTAATGAGGAGTGCTGTGTAGCCTATTAACACATTGATATACACTAGGTAGTAGCTTCCATGCTTATTTTTAAGATTGTAACCTTATTGTGTAGGGGGGTCTCATTTCCTTCATATGAAAAGTAGCTAACTCATGGATTTTTTCTATGATTTTATATGCTTTATAAAATATTATATATTATAAAGAGGACAGAAGAACATAGGCAGTACAGGTCACATTAAATTAAACAAGCAAGATGACTGGTATTAATATAACAAATACAAAAAAGTGAATATTTTGTTAAAGCTACCTGAAAGTTAAGGGAAACAAATAACAAACAAACAAAAAAAATCAGTATATTACCCAACATACAGTGCCTGTGTTTGGCTACTATAAGTCACTTTTTCCTGAAAGAGGCTGCTGTTAGAAAATAGTATGTTGGCAGGCACTGTAAATATCTAAAATCTGAACACATGGTCTTGTGAAAACCCTGAACGGGTCTTAAATTTCCACTGCTTTCCAATGATATTGTACAGTATCAAGCTTTTTCATTCTGTTAATGAAGAATTTCTTGTTATCCTGTATCATTGACTTGGCATACATAGTTATTAGTCATAACATTATGAAGCTATTAAGCCTTCCCTTTCATCGTCCAAATGGGAAAAAAATACATCACAAAGATGTGAAAATGATGTGAAATTCTTGCCAAAAGTTTAGAATAGACCAAATTCAGAAGAGGCCTATTTTTCTTGAGAGAAAGGGTAGCTTACAAATCAGTGCAAGTTCTACTCACATATACCATAGCTTCATGCCAGTCATTCAATGAATCACATATTCTAATTACATATAGGGAGAAATTGCTCTTTTGCAATCCAATACATTATTTGCATTACCAAGAGGAATTTCTGCAGGAAGTGAAGGCTAGTTTTGGCATCTCATCCATTTCATCATTTTAAATTATCCCTATAGAGCTCTCCTTTTGCTGCCACAAATAAAGGACATTGTATTTACAGGAGATTTCAGAATCATCTGAGTCTGCTAAATGGAAGCAAGTTTACAAAACAGTCTTTAAAGTGTGGTACTTTTTATTTTTCTACAGGGGGCAATAATAGAACTTGATTATTCAGAAAACATTTAAATATTTGCAAAACATGTTTTGCAGAGTGTTTCCCCCCTGGAATTATAACAGCAGCAGCAAATGACAGTTTTTTGAGGAAATTCTTTCCATTTCTAAACTGCTGTCTACTTACTAAGGACACAAACTTCAGTTTCCTTTTCGCTGTGGTTTGGTGAAGCAAAATGAAGAGAAGATATAGCAGGAAGCATAGACTCCAGATTCCACAGAGCAACTGTCTCACTCTCATCCTTGCACAAGCTTACAAGTGTTTTATGCACCAACTTCTCAGACTGGACACAGCCCCACAGTAGACTAGTTATATAAAAAAGATGGGAGGAGTCAGCCGTTATGCATGGTAAATGCCAGAAATGGGCAGTGGCTCTGCTTCCTCTTCAACTTTCATCCCCATTTGGGTTACTGGATCCCCAGAGACCCATGAAGGAAGCAGGGAACTCTGCATTTGTGTACTCCTGCTGCATGTGCTCCATGGATTTGTTGGACCTCTTCTGCAGTCCATGCCGTATATATCACAGTGCCATAGACACAGTCTGACCTTTACTTCTTATGCTTTACTGAAACTAAAAGCCCAGCACTATTTCTATATATATCTATTTGTCTTGCAGCTTTCTTATTAAGAAAAGTATTACATATATACAGTTATAGTTCCATATACTGCATATAAAAGTCTAGGTGCAATACTCCCCACTCCATCACTAGTAGATAAATAAAGGAATTGCATTTTTCTTCAAATACTTTGTACTGGAATGTAAGCACTAACAACAGAAGCCATTCAAGTATTGGTTGTCTGTTAACTGATAGATTTAGTTGTGTGGTAATGGTTTGGGAAAATTAAAACAGCAGGTGGTTTTGTTGCTCAGAAGCAGAGATAACCCTACATTAACTGACAAGAATAAAGATGTACCCAGCAAACTTTCCAGCTAACAATAGATTGCTTGTATCTTCAATTTCTTTCAAAAACTTTCTTCTAAAGTAAGCCTCTTTTTGCTTGTTAACTTTCATTGTAGTAGATATGCAAAATGGTACAACACACAGGAGTCAAAAATATTTCTTTCATCATCTTATTATTTATTAAATAAAGAGAAAGCATCCAATTAAAAAACAAAGCAAGAAGCTTTTTTACCTCATTATTTCTGTTTTTTTATGAGCTTTTGAGCTTGATGAGACCATAGCATCAGAAAGGAAAAGACAAATAGGAGTTGCCCCTTTTGGGAAGGGCCCTCTTTTTCTTTATATGTTAGACTCAGGGGCAGCAGGGTCAACTGATTAAAGGCATCCACATTACATACATTCGTTTGACAAAGATGTGCTATCTTAAGATCCTAAGACACAACTGGCAACGTGTAGGTGCATACAGATGCATTTGTACCCCCTGAGATCGGCCATGCACCCCCTGGAAGCGCATTTTAAATGCATTGCATACTGTTTGTAGGACTTGCACATGATGGTGTATACATCCCAAAAGTGTAAACCTTTTTGCTCCTTATCCATGGTTATGGACAAGCAAACTGTGTTAAAAGAGATGGGGACTTGCCATGCATCATCTGTTCTGCAGCAACTGTCCGTGTTCACGTTCTTCTCCTGTGGTAACTGAAAGGCAAATTATGGAAGTGTATCTCTTAATGAAAGAATCTAACAAGATATACTCAAGGAGGGCTTTTTAAAAGTGCTCATTGTTGACCCAGTTCTGCTCCTGAGGAAGGGAACTGAATAAGATGGTGCTAAGTGCTATTAAAAATCACATATATGCATGCGATTTTGTTCCCTTGTTAGGAAACACTGTTTCCCTCACCATTTACATTTCATACAAACTATGAAACTGCTCACCTTCAGTAAGAAGTTGCTGAGAGCAGGAGATGGTATTTTCTTGGTATGCAATTCAAGCCTGTGAACATCCTTTTCTGATATTGCTGAGTCATCAAAAATGTAACCATATTCACAGCAAAGTAGAAACTCACTTTTAAAATTTAGTTTGTCACTGTGTATAGCCAAACTGAAAGCTACTTAGGACAAGAGAAGGTGAAGGAAGAAGAGGTGGAAATTAAAAACATAAATGATGGGAGCTGTTTGGGAAGGTGGAAGGAAACTAGATCCAGTTCAGGAGTGTAATGAATTTGTTGACATTTGTATACTGTGGTGATTAGCCTGATATGAATGATTAGGTAATTGTGTCACATACTGTATAGAAATTACTGGAAATCTGTAGCAGCTCCTAAAAATGTAGGGGTTATTTAATATTCAGATACACGTGCCTATAAGGTAGTGCACAACTTGAGTTATTTTTACACAGTGTTGTGTTACTATATATTTCTGAAGCCCGACAGTCCAAATAGGACCATATTTCCTTAGTTATTGTACTCAAAAGCTCTGTACCCTTCATACAGTTGTGATGCTGGCACTCCCAATTTTTTCTTTAAAGCCTAGAGATAAAGCTTTGTAATATTTAGACATTACAAGATCAGATTCATATCTTGGCATTTAACTTCTCTGACTTAAGTGGAATCACATGAGAGAGCTGGTTGGCTCACTAATTATTATAGGGCTGTGCAAAACAGCATCATTTCGTTTCGACTTCATTTTGCCATTTCAAAGGGATGGTGTTTCATTTTGCTGTTTTGAGGCACTGTGCATTTCGTTTAATTTAGTTTAAAGTGTTTCACTGTTTCAACACGTTTTGCCATTTTGTCCATAGGCTATAATGGGGAATCAAAAAAAGGCCTATAGCTTTGTAATTTTTTCCTTGATTTGGATGAGAATTTCAGGGATGCTAGCTCCTTCTGAGGGCATAAAGTTTGCCAATTTTCAAGGAGTTAGGTCCATGGGGTTTTGAGAAACTGCACCTCAAACTGTTCAAAGCAAAACTAGTATCACTTGCTGGCAGTAGTGGCATGCTGTCATCCCGCACACCTGTATCCCCTGGGAGGAGTCTGGCACAGCCCTGTGGCCCTCCAGGGGGTTGCGGGTCCCCGGATCTGGGTGCAGGATGACAGCAGGCTGCCACTGCCAGCTGGGGCCAGCACCAGCACTGGGTTCTTCCCAGCACTTGGTGCGGGCTATGCCGTGAAGACTCAAGTGCTAGTGCTGGCCCCAACTGGCAGCAGGAGCATGCTGTCATCCGCATGCTCTGCAGCCGGCAAGTGTGGAGGTTTAAAAAAAAACCCAACAAAACCTGCACTCACCAGCTCTGGCCGTGGTGATTGGGGCCTCTGAGGGCTCATGGCAGAGCCCCCCCCCAGCACTAGGCAGCAGGGATCCCCTCCCCCTGCCTGGCACCCACACAGCAGTTGCCTCATGGCACGGGGGCAGCGCAGCTTGGCAGGGTGCCGCACACTGTCTGGGAGTGGGGCAGTTCCATGTGTCAGCCAGAGTCCCTGGTTTGATTCCCCTGGTCTCTGATTATTTCCCCCAGCTCTTCCTGGGGATGGGGGGACACAGCCCCCCGATCTGCATGCGGGGTTTCAGTAGGCTGTTGCTGCCAGCTGGGGAAATAGCCCAGATCCATTATCATCCCCAGCTGGCAGCAGCAGCCTGCTGTCAACCTGCATCATCCGGGGGCCTTTGACCCCTAGGAAGAGCTGGGGGAAGCTATCAGAGAGCTGGAGAATCAAACTGGGAACTGGGGGAATTGAACTGGGAACTACTGAAACCCTGTATGCAGATCAGGGGCCTGCAGCCCCTGGGAAGAGCTGGGGAAATGATCAGAGAACTGGGGGAAGCAATCAGAGAGCTGGGGAATTGAACTGGGAGCTGAATGTTAACATCAGAGCAGTCTTTCCCCCCTCTTCTCCATCCCTCTCCTTAGTTTCTGTCAGCTGCAAGCAAGCCTGGCTTCAAAACTTGAAACGTTTGAAATGTTTTGAGTGCCTTCGTTTCATTTCAAAGCCTTTCATTTAATTTCGATTTCACTGTTTTGAGCTCAAAACAGCTTCAAAACGGAACAGCTGTCAAGATTTCACACAGCCCTACTAGTTAACTACGAAAGAATAGATTCTGTAGTGAGGGGTTATCCTCATGCTTCTTCTCACCTTTTGCTTATGCATTTTGGCATCTTAAGCAGTGAAAGGAAGAAACGTATAAAGGAAAGGGAGGGTATTGTTTGTTCATCAGCTGACTTTTCCAGCTGAAGAAATCAACTAATTGCAGAAAAAACACTTTCGCCATCTTTAAAAAGATGGCATATATTGCATCTGATAAAGGCTAATGCTTCACTTAAGGTTCTATAGCTCTTTATGTGGGAAGGGAAACAATGGCATATCATGTCACAGTGCCCATGTCAACATGACACTGTGTTTTACTGCAGCAAAAAGAGATTTTGCCCATTCAAACATGTTTTTTCTCATAAAGATTTTAACACTGGCATATAATATTTTTCAACCTTCTTTAGTGCAGAGATAGATATATGTATTGTATTTTTTCTCTCAACACAATTTTGTGACTGCTAAAAATACTTTATTATCTACTGGGGCAGATCAATTTTACATCAATTTAATGAAACATTGAATAAATTACACTGATGTCAATATACTTCAAATTTATTTATCCTAAGGTTTCTACAGAATCTGTCATTACGCTTTCACTTTCTGCTCTTCTTCCTTTGTTGGCCATGGGAAAGCATCCATGGTATATGTGTATCTATTGTGCCAGAATCTTATTTTGGAGTGAATTGGGATAGCTCTATTAACTTCAGTGATTTATGGCAAAATTTTATAATCATTACAGTTATGATGGAAAAGCTTTATCAAAGGGGATGGTCTGTAAAGGGGTTCCAGCAAAAGGGTGCTGTAAAGGAGACCATTGGATTAGCTTTATTTCCTCTGGAAGCTTATTGCATTGTTGAAGCTCCTCACACGAGAACGCCTTCTGGCTCCTTTGTGCTTCTCCTTTGGTCTTTGTAAGATGCATGATTTAAGAGGAACACAGATGACTGGCCCAGGGCTGGGGCATGAATCAAGATGCAATATTATTTTAACTTACTTATTGATGGCTATAAAATTATAGAATTAGGCCTGACACCTCCAACTGGCAATGCAAGTAGAATGGTAGCCAGTAAAGGTATCGCACACAATGGTGGTGTTCACTTTGGGCTCAGCCCATTGAGGGGACTGATTATGCAATTCTGCACAGATTAGAGTCCTTTTAGAGGTTCCACCTTCATCTGGAGGTACAAAGAGTGATGCAAGCTTCACCTGGTGGTGATAAATATGTGATTTACTTGACCAGGTAAACATCTGAGAAGGAGGAGTTAAGGCTTTTATCCAACTGCTGATAGAAAGAACTGGTCATTGAGACTTAATAAGGATCTGTGCGGGACACTGAGGATTCACAGCGTTTGACAAAAGACCAGGCATTTTAGCTAAAGGAGGAGGACAGCATTTGCTTAGCCAACCATCATCACAGCAGTCTATTAGGTTTGAGCAAGCAGTTCTTCATCCAGGTGCTGACATAAAGGAATCAGAAAAAAATCCAGTGTAAGTGTCTAATCAGGCTCCAGCTTCCAGCTATTGTTCTTGTACACCTTAGGATACTTTTGCATTTTTAATAATTATATTTACCTTTGATGTGAGCTACAATAACTATGATTAAAGGAATTGTTCCATTCAGCTAAAATGCTTTCTGGTACTGCACTGGCACAATGCTGCAATATTTGAAATACAAACACATTAAGTTGGGGGAAGGATATTTTCTTTTAAAAATTGTTTCCAGTGGAATTTTTTAATACTGTCTTTACAACACCCCAAACACAGATCAGTATTTTTTCTTTGATAGCAGACATGGGTAGTCATGTGGACCATGACTATTTGGACTGTGCTGCATTGCCACTCCTTACGTTCTGAGGCTGGAGTGAAGGATTAGCAATGTCATAGCATATTTCAGGAATGCTGTTCTTTTTTCCCTTCCCATTTTCTTCCATTCTATTTACCAGTTCTCTTTTGATTTTTCTAACTAATGTTACTTTTGAAATTTAGCATGTAAATATTTCCTTCGGGGGGCATTTATACTGTGCTAACATATTTGTAGTGTTGTCCAGAGGGGAACCAATTCCAATACTTGTATGGGCATTTTCTGTATCTTATTAATATTTCCCTTTGACGACCTGTTCACTAATGTCACTGCAGAGTGTGCTGCCCTGGAAAGTATGTTGTTGTTCTCAGTCTTTATGTATTGTCTGCTTATAGGTTTACATGTCAAAATCACTGATTAGAGAAGTGCTCATGAGAGTTTTCCAGTAGTTCTTTTAGCAGAGAAATTCTCATCAAAATGCTTATGTTGTTGGGGGTAAGTGCTGCATTTTCTTTATGGGTTACGGATCCAGAATTTCTCTAACACCAGGCTCAGACTACAATGAGCTTTACATACTTAGGTGGTAGAAATGGGTTTGTGTTGGAGATTGTACCAGTCACTGAGTTTGTAAATTACTTTGAGTAATTAAGTACTTTGTTGGATTGGGATTTTCAGCGCCTTGAAGGACTAAGCTCTTTGATGTTTGACTCTAAAATCTTGTTTGTACTTCAGATATGCTATGTGCATTTGAAAATAGTTTGTAACGCTGTCATCTGATCTGGCTACAACTAGTACATGTGAACAGCATTCCAATAGCAGCTTTATTCACAAGCCAGTTCTGTGTCATCCATGATTCTGTACCTCTTCCTTTTATGCCTCATATGTTTGTACCCGTACCCTCTGGGTAAATCTGCGTAGGTTGCCCCTAATGAGGCAGATAAAGTGATGAGCAGAAAGTGGCACCAGCAACTTGATCTGCTGTTTTCACTCTGGGATATTGTACTGCACACAATTAAGAGGGAAGGGGATCAGCAGGCTGATCAGTCATGGCCACATGATCACTGCAAAAAAGTGTGCCATTTTCAGGAATATAGCTATGAAGCAGCCCAGGTCACTGGCAAGGGCAAACACAGTGAGTAGCCTCTGTTACTGAGTTTCAATAATACTGCATTAAAATTAAAAAAAATTTCAGAGCCAACAAATCTGCTAGGTAGCTAGAAACTTACTTTAAAGTTGTCATGTGGACAGGCCCATTTACTCTACGGTTTTATAATATTTTACACACACCACTTTGTGTTTTTATGTGATAGCTTGAGGACTTAATAAAGCTCAAAACAAAATAAAAATTAGCAGAACAAAATACTGTGAATCATTTTTATATATTGTATAATCATTCTTGTATATTGAATAACTATATTTGGAATTCCCACAGACTTCAGCTGATACTCTGTGCACAGGATGTGTACAAACCATAGAAACAAGGTCAACTGCAACTAAGCGATGCATAGCACAGGTCAGAGATGGGAGACGTTACTTTCAAGGTTCCAGTTGTACTCCTATTAAAAACAATGGCCAGGGTTTAACTGACATCAGTAGACACAAGATTGGGCCCAGAGGACCAAATCTGTTCTGATTTACATTTTGCTGACTTCATTGTCCTTGTTTATGGGGTCATAATTTAGCCCTTAAGGTTTTCTATGCACTCTCAATCCATCCTTTCTAGAAGGACCTTAAGAGGTAATTAGAAATATACTGGGGGATTATACTGGGGAAAAAAAATACCCTTACAATGGAAAAAATAATGCAAAGATCTTTCAAAGCTAAATCCTAAATGTCCTGATGCCAGACAGTACAGTAGCAATCTTTGAAGGTATTCTAGCTGAAACACATTCTTGATACAAAGGGAATAGCATGGTGTCATTGTATTTTTGGTGGTGTGCCCTTAGCTCTGTAACTCATTTCATATCCTGCTTCTCTCAGTCCTACATTTCATGACGTATTGTCAGTAAGTCCTGTGCTCTTCTTCATTAAATGAAAGCAGAGCATCTGGGGAGGAACTGCGTGTACTGTGGAACAAGGGGAGTTCCTCATTCCACATAAATTATATAATATATTTAGCCCTCATGTTTTGTTCACAAGTCCTTCACAAACCAGTCCTGTTAAGTTTGAATGTATTTCTCCAATCCAGCAGTTTGCCATCAAATTTCAGCTAAACATTAAGTTGTGTAAAACTTACAGTTCACATTGATTACTTGTGTAGATTGATCACCTAAGTCGTACGACATCATTTCTGATTGGATAAGTGACACTCGGTAAACAGAAAACCAGCAAATGATAAATAATGAAAAACGCATTTCAGGTCCATGTTGTGAATCACCTTTTCTGTTTTGAGGTCTGCACCACAGCGCGGCCTCACTGTAATTTTAAGAAAGAAAGAAAGAATAAAAAGAGTGTGAGTTTATTTACATGACCTAGATCAACAGAGATTTGTAGATTATGTATAAAACAGTTAATACCTCATATCAATTGACAAAGTACATAGTTCTTCTGTGCCTTAGAAGGACTCTTTTACAAAGGTATATTGCCACCTAGTGATAGCTTCTGCTTTGCTCATTCTACTTATGGTTTGTCTCAGATTCTTGATGAACAGTTATTTTCTTCTGTGTTGGAGTTCAGAACACTAGTTGCATGCTGGGAAATTCTGAGCACAAGAACTGCAACCTGCTTAACCTTGTTGTGTTATGTACAAAGCAAGAATGTACAGTCCAGTGCCTTTTAAAAGTTTGCAGCACAATACAGTGGAGTGTAATGCCTCTTTTTGAAGCTGAAAGTGTATTGTAGCTTGAGCAATTTAAATTACTCTCCAGAGAAGTTCTTTGCCATGGACTGTGTCCAGTGCTTGCTTTATGGTAGAAATACTGGTGAAGACTTGTACTTGTTTTCTGAGCATAATTTTAGCATTAAACCTTAACTGGATTTCTCTTTTGGCCTCTTTAATTGCTGCTGACACATGGATCCAACCCATTCACAGAGAAGATCAAGTTTCTGGATTAATTTTGTATAGTAGGAAAATGCATTATGATCAGATGGAAATAACTTAGTTTATTGTTTTCCCTGTCTCTCTCACTGTGTAGATTCAGCATTTTGGTCTTAGATTGAACTGTGGCCTGATCCACATTTCTTATGTTATGTGTTTCCTGTTGTTTCTGTTTTATCTCAAGACACTTTCATTCTGACATCTAAATTCCCTTGTACTTAAAGGGACAGATTTCCTAGTCATCTCACTCATCGCACATTATTTTTGTGAAACACAGATCTTAACAGTAAAAGAAACCAGCATTGCCACCTATTTTAATTTATTCTTAGGAAAAAAAAAATGTGTGGGTCATTAACCCCTTGTGTAAATTTGTCTACGCTAGATAAAGGCTAAGTACACACATTAAAAAAGCCTGTGGCAAAATCACTCTATCATTCTTCACTTAAAGCGCTGTAAGTTAGAATGCATTTCAGCTGAACAGACTTTCACTGTTCAGTGGCAGGGGGAGGGGGGCTCACACTTCCCGAGGTGAGCAGGGAGAGGGAGGTCTCCCACATCTCACAGCATGTTCTGTGAACTTTTCAGGCTGATGGAGACTCCTGAGCACAACAAAATGGGCAAGCCATCTCTGTTTGGCTGCCTGGCACAGGGAAGCAGTCCTCCCCCATGCTGCTCTATGCTCTGCTGCTCAGTGACCAGAGTCAGAGAAGCAAGGCTGGAAGGGACCTCTGTCCTGGGCTGGGGATGCCTGGGGGAGGGGCCGGGATCCAGGCAGGGGAGCCCCTCTGCTGAGTGCTGGGGCTGGGGCAGGCTGGGCACTGGTATCTCCCTGGAGCTGTGATGGGGGCTGGGTACACTTCATAGAATCATAGAAAATTAAGGCTAGGAGGGACCTCAGGAGGTCATCTCATACAATCCCTTGCTCCAAGCAGGAACATCTGCAATTAGATCGTTTCAGCCAGGGCTTTGTCAAGCCGGACCTTAAAAACCTCCAGAGATGGAAATTCCACCACCTGTCTAGGTAACCTATTCCAATGCTTCATTACTCCCCTAGTGAGAGAGTTTTTCCTAATATCCAACCTAAACTTCCCTTGCTGCAACTTGAGACCATTGCTCCTTGTTCTGTCATCTGCCACCACTGAGAACACTGCAGCTCTATCCTCTTTCAAACCCCCCTGCAGGTAGTTGAAGGCTGCTATCAAATCCCACCTCAGTCTTGTCTTCTGAAGATTAAATAAAGCCAGTTCCCTCAGCCTCTCCTCATAAGTGATGTGCCCCAGCCCCCTCACCATTTTCATTGCTCTCTGCTGGACTCTCTCCAACTTATCTACACCCTATTGTGGGGTGCTCAAAATTGGACACAGTACTCCAGATGTGGCCTCACTAGTGCTGGACAGAGAGGAGTAATCACTTCCCTCGATCCGCTGCAACACTTGTACTAACGCAGCACAGTATGCTGTTAGTCTTCTTGGTAACAAGGACACATTGTTGACTCATATCCAGTTTATTGTCCACTGTAACCCCCAGGTTCTTTTCTGCAGAGCTGCTACTCAGTCAGGTTGTGGTTTATGGCTGGTGGAAGGAAAAAAATGGGGCTGGGATCAGAGGCTGTCATTGACTTGGTTCAATGACAGCTGGCAGGTGGGGGGGTGGGCCCAGTGCTTGGGTAGAGCACAGGAGCTCTGCCTAAAGCTAGTGTGCAACCCTGCACAATGCTGCCTGGGATGGCACTGATCACACTCCAGATTAACCCTTAATGGGATCAGGCACAGGCATTTGATAAAGAGCTCCAAGAGAAAGCACTTTAGTCAGAACAAGGAGCAATGGTCTCAATATGCAGCAAGGGAAGTTTAGGTTAAATATTAGGAAGAATTTTCTCACTAGGAGGGTAGTAAAACACGGGAACAGGTTACCCAGAGAGGTGGTGCAATCTCCATTCTAGAAGTTTTCAAGACCCAGCTAGACAAAGCTTTGGCTGGGATGATATAGTTGGGGAAGGTCCTGCTTTGAGCAGGGCGTTAAACTAGATGACCTCCTGAGGTCCCTTCAAATCCTAATTTTCTATGATTCTAGTCTAATACCTCATCCATTGAGGGTTAACTTAGAGCATGATCCACCATTTTTAAAGCAATCTAAGAGCCACAGACTTCTGTGCAGTTACGGCTTTAGAATGCTTTCTGGGCAATTAACACATGATAGGTGTTAAGTCTGTACCTAGCCAATGTTGTTTCTAAATGTAATAAGGATGAGTGATATCATCCTGACTCAACGGATAGACAGAAGAGTGCTATAAAATGGTAATGTGATGTCCAAAATTAATTCTTTATTTCTTAATTGTCCTGCAAGTTTGTCTTGGGGGGCAGCTTATGATTAAGGCCAGTGAATACCTTGTATTGTCCTGCAGATGTTGAAGACATGTAACAATGCAAAAGTTCAAGATTTAAGCCATATAAGCTGTGCATTTCCAGCAAGGAAGAGATCTATCTAAAATGTATCTGTATCTCCATATGATGATAATGAAGAACTAATTATTGTTTATAGCACTGTACTGTGAGTATCTTTCAATATTTGGCTACACCTTGCCACAGAATCTTGGTTTTCACAACTCTCTACCTTTGTCTCATCTTTCTGCCATAATTATGAATCAGATTAATCCAAATTTATGCATTTAAAATAGGAAAAACACAGACTCCTTTTTTATCAGATGGTTATCCGCTATGAAGTGATGGTAGCACTGCTTGTTATGTAGGTTGTGAGGCATTGCCAGTGATGAACAGCTGTTTTCAGTTGCTTATTACCTTGTCAAACTTTAACAACTGGGATTAAAATCTTCATGCTATCTCTGTCTCCATGTGAATTATGATAATTTTCTTTTTGCGAGGGATAGAATTTCAGCACAAATAGTACAGCCATTTCTGAGAATTAGATTAAGGAAAACATCAATTCATCCATCAATCTCATTTTCCCTCCTACAGCTTTCCAAAGGTAAGAGGCAGCAGCATCTGATCTCTCTATCCTACAGAATTTATAGTGAGTATGCTCTCAGACCTAGGCCATTATTTCTCATAATTTCACAGTATTTGTTTCTTTTCTGCTTATAGTTACTCCTTGGACTGTTAGAAAGTTTAACGATTTCTTTGCCTCCGTCTTCCTAAGTAGGGACCACAACAGTCACCTCCCTGCTGGGCCCCCCTCGGGCCCTGGGGGAGGCACACCTGGGCCAAGTGTTAGCGAGGATTTAGTTAGGGAGCTTCTGGAGGGGCTGGACATATTCAAGTCAGCTGGTCCGGATGATCTCCACCCTAGAGTTCTAAAGGAATTGGCCGAGGTCATTGCAGGACCCCTGGCACGGCTTTATGAGCACTCGTGGTGCTCTGGAGTGGTGCTGGAGGACTGGAAGAGGGCCAACGTGGTTCCCATCTTCAAAAAAGGGAGGAAGGAGGACCCGGGAAACTATAGGCCAGTTAGTCTTACCTCGATCCTAGGCAAGCTGTTTGAGAAAATTATTCTGGCACACATCCAGGAGGGGCCAGCAGGGGACTGCATGCTTAGGGGCAACCAACACGGGTTCATCAGTGGCAGGTCCTGTCAGACCAACCTGGTGGCCTTTTACGATCAGATCACCAGATCATTAGATGCAGGGGTAGCAGTGGACGTGGTCTTCCTGGACTTTTGGAAGGCCTTCGACACTGTCTCTCACCCTGTTCTCATTAAGAAACTGGGGG
>NW_017729006.1:15111601-15140607 GCF_001723915.1 Gavialis gangeticus | reverse complement strand
GCTAGGGTCTGGAACCAACTTCCAAGAGAAGTGGTGCAGGCTCCTACCCTGGGGGTTTTTAAGAGGAGGTTAGATGAACACCTTGCTGGGGTCGTTTGACCCCGGTACTCTTTCCTGCCGTGGCAGGGGGGCGGACTAGATGATCTGCTCAGGTCCCTTCCGACCCTAGAAACTATGAAACTATGAAAGTCAACATATGGCTTTATCATTTATTTCCTACTGTGTGATTCTTTTGGGGTGATAACAATTGCTGGTATTGTTTGACCTCTGTCTTCTTGGTGAGGAGTATGGTGAGGAAGCACAAACAATTCAACAAACTTCTTGAGCAGGTACAAGAAAAAGCTGATGACATTTTGCTTTTTCCCAAATATAGCCCCTATGTTTGTGGCAAAGGAAAATAATGTGGATAAAGCTAGCAGTGTCTCTAGTCATGGCTGGCTAAATATTTTTCATGGTACAACTTGCTTAAGATTTCATTCTGGAAAAATGATAGCTATAATGAGTGGATGTTTTTCTGACGCTTCAGTATTTCTTCCCCATCTTCTTCATCCATGTGCTAGGTAACTCAGCTTCCTGCTTATCTTTTTCCAGTCAGTTTTTGTTGGTTGCCTGAATGGTCATGTCAGACAGATTTTATTATGCTTTCTTTACCTTCTGTCAGCAATGTCCTAAAATAACACATTTCAAGACACTGAGCTTATTTTCTTTATCACCTGGTAAAGAAAAGGACATCTTGACATATGCTATGGTATAGACATTGTAATTTTCTGCAGGTAATTTTTCATCATGTATTGGAAGGCTCAGTTTTGCTTGCTGTTTGTTAAGATTTAAAAACACGCTGCTCAAACTCTGTATTGAACTGCAGTCATTGTACTAAGAAGTAGATTTTGATAGTGATAAGCTTAGTCTGGGAGATTATGAGAACGCTGCAGGTGTATGTGGGTTGGGCTATTTGATTGGCTAATACACATGCAAATATCAAAATGCCCTGTGCTTTACAGGAGTCTAAGATTTATTTTGGAAACTACAATGTGCTGCACTAACAGAGCATTACATACTGTACACAGTGGGACTGCATCCCAACACGGTTATTTACATGGATATTATACTGGTGGGCATTCTCTGCATATTGATTGTGTGCAGTACTGCTTCCTTGTTAAAGAATATCTATTCTACTTCTACATCCAGGAAAGATCAAAAGATTTTTTACTGTTGCTGTAAGATGCAAGTGTGTGGTTCTTTCCTATTCATCCTGCCAGAGAGAAGAAAATGGTGATTCTTTCTGAACTGTGATTGCATTAAACCCTTCATCTAGGTGTCACTATCCCGCCTCAGTGGTGACACAGGTGAAAATACACTCGAAACTGAATTCATCCTGGGGTTCATTTTGAAAAACTTTTTTTTGCATGTTCCATCTTTACTGAACTATAGTCGAATATTTAGTGATTTTTTTTGATGCTCTGCTAAGATGTTTTGGTGTTATTCATTGTCCTTAAATACATTTCTTTAAATCAGTCTAACAGAACGCATGCTATGACATGTAAATATATGCTAAGGATACTTTTCTCTTTTTATTTCCTTTAGTCCTTTTATCTTCTTTTATAACAGGAACTATATGTTGCAGGATCTTATTTCAGATGTTCTCCGCTTTCTTGAAGGTCTTGAAGTCTGAATACCTAGAACCCTGTGTAAGCCATCCTGTTTTCATCAAGACTATTCATATCTTGTAGGTGGGGTACAGTCATTGCATACAGACGTATTAAAGTTGGTTGTATTTTGCCAAACCACTAGCTGTTGATCTCAGATTTTGTTGTCTGTGAATAGGTGCTGTCACAAAGTTAAGACCAGACTGATTGTAGGACCCAGATTTTTTTATGCATATAAGAATAAAGGCATCTAATAAAAGAAGGCTTTCACCTCTATATCACAGTGAATCCATATCAGAGGATACATATCAGTTGGAAGAACTGAAGAACTAGTACCAGCTTTCTGGCTCAAGAAAACATCACAGCATTGAAACCATGTTTATATGGCACCGGCTCTGTTAGACAGGACATATCATAAGGAAGCCTGACAACTGGCTCCCAAAACAGGTCCTACACTCCTAAGTCATTTATGGTTAGTGCTCTAGAAGTGGGCAAAAGAAGAGATTCAATGACACTTTGAAGGCGAATCTGAAGAAATACAATATTAACATCAGTACCTGGGAGACTCAAGCACTGAATCATCACCAACAGCACCGTGATATATAACGTATCAATCATTTTGAGCAATCTTGCCTCACTATGGAGGCAAATAAATCCAGAGAAAAAGGGAAAGAGCTGTGACCTGATATCAGCAGATTCACTTCTTCCTTCTGGAACTATTTGCCACATCTGTTGCGGAACATGCAGATCCTGCCTCCTCAGTCATCTATGGATTCACCAACAACTTCCCTATTTACTGGAAGACTGTTATACTTGCATCAAGGGACCACTGATGATGATGGCAATGAATAAAAGTGTTTTGCAATTAAACATAAAGAAAAAGAAGGAAAGAAGAAGCAATGAAGAAAATAGGAATCTGTACTCTAAATATTGTGTATAAATAAGCAGAAAACCAGACCAGAACATCTATGGACATGAAATTACTTATCTTTAAAGAAGAACCCAAGCATGTTTGATAGATTTAAAGTCCTGTTTTTCTGCATGTATGGGAGACATTGCAATTTCTAATGAGGTCAGCTCTAATGAGGTCCAAATACTATATTTCCATACACAAGAGGACGACAAGGTCCTGCTGTTTCATTTTCCGCCCTGGGTCTAATTAGAACAACAACAAAATATTACCTAATTTTTGCTCTTTGAAATAAAAATGATTGTACCAGGGAATCCTCTTGAAATAATGCAATTTCTGGCTTGCAGCTGTGAACAAGCAATTATTTATTTTCATATTACCAACTTGCTATTAAAAATTAAGGGCTGCATTATGGAGTCTTTATTTAAATAGATTTTCTGCCTAATTTACTCAGGGAAGGATAATCATCTGTACGTTTCTACTATAAAGTTTTATATCAAATATGGTGAGGGGTCCAAAAGTAAGCAAAATGTTATTTGAGAGAAAGACAGGGTTAAAAGCCTTTGTATGTTTTTAATGCTGGATCAAGTGCTGGTCATTCAGGTAATGAAGTAATCATTAGCTAGTACATCAGAAGCTTATTTTTATACCTTATTAAGTGAAACATATTTTGGGTCTTTATGTTTTAGATTTTGAAAGCAAAATGTAGTTGTAAGCTCCCAACCTTGAAGAAACAACTTTCATCATATTGGCTGGATTTGACTTCTATGCATTATACAGTAATGATTTTCAAATCTATTTTTAATTAATGAAGTTGATTTATTTTAAATCTAATTTGTTTACATCTGTTTCCTATTTCCATCTCTCTTTAGCAGTACTACTGAATATTCTGAGGTCTAATGCGTTAACCAAAAAAACCCATGACCAGCTTCACAAAATCAAGTTTGCCTAAAGCACAAAGGTAAGAGATTATTTTCATAATGAATAACTTCCCTTGATTTTTATTAATGAAACATAAGAAGTACTGTGGACATGCACCTCTTTAAACTCCTAATCAGTTGCCCTTTAATGGAATGCTACCAAATACTCTCAATGCTTTCTGTAGCTAGGGCTTGTACAGTTAAATTATAAAAGACAACAGCATGATGGCAAAACATCTAGATAACTGAAGAGCAGCTGTCACACAAAATTGATGGGCATTAAATTTCAGTTATGCACAGAAGTGTGATTGCCTTTGAACTTCTGCTATAAGAAAAGATATATAGTGTTCTGGTCCAGATAAACAACAGAAGGCTGAATAAGCTGTCTATGAAGCAAGCCATAATATCCAGGAGAAATTGTTTTGTGGGTGAATCAATGAATCAAGTCTCATGAAATCTGATTTCAATTTGAGGCTCTGCCATGGATCCCCTGTATAAACTTTAGGATGTGTGAATGGTGCATAGCTCCATGCTGTTTAGAAATATCCAAGCCAGTTTGGGTATCACAAGTGGTATAGCTACATTAGTATTGTGCTTTGCCAATGTGAATATAACCTGCTTCTCAATTGTGCTAATTAGCCTGGGCTCAGCCCACTGTTCTGTGATACGTAAGCATGCCCTCCATGAGTTATTTAGGGTATGCTTATGTTGAAGTAACAGCTGTGACTGCAGTATAGTGCGAATGTAGCTGACCCAGCTCAGGCACTGGTAGCAGTCTACTTGTGGAGCTCAAAGCAGGCTGCAAAACCTGCCTGAGAAGCAGGGCAAACTAGCTTACACAGGGTGCATCTACACGTGCAAAGAGAATGTAGCGTAAACTCTGTGCTGGAGTTCATTGCTCCCAGGTTCAGCGTTCACACGTGTACATGGGACCACAGCATGTTGAGCCAGGTGTAGGAGCCCTAGTGGACAGAGAGCCTGGCTGGGGGGGTCAGCCTGCTAGCCTGGAGCCGCTCTGCCCTGGCTCAGTGTGTTGCAGAGGGGCTGGCTGGGGCACGAGGTTGCTATAGTGTGGGGCTAGCCAGCAGGCATTTTGTAGCACTAAATATCTCTGCAGTAGGATAGTACAGCAAAAACTTTGTTATCCAGCACCCATGGGGAATGGGAGGTGCCAGATAACCAAATATGCTGGTTACCTGAGAGGCTGGTTACCCTGTCCTGCCCCTCCCGCCATGTCTGCTGCGCCGCTGCCCCTCCCACTACGTCAGTGTGCCAGGGGACAGGGAGGGGAGTCCCACACAAGCTGCTGTACCCCAGGCCATGGGGGCTTGGCAGCAAGGTTGAGGGCTTGGTGAAACAGGAAGTGTCATGTGGGCACTTCAGGTTTTGCTTTACCTTACAAACCGGCATGCCAGTTAATAGAGCATGCCAGTTTGTAAGGTGCCAGATAACGCGGCTTTTACTGTACTTGTCCTGGACAGTACTATCCTACAGCAGAGTTAATTAATTTGCTACACCCTAATAGGGGTGCACATGTAGATGGTGATGCTTGACCGTGGAGCTACTGAACCATGTAGTTCAGAAAATTACTTATGCTGTATAACTATGCTGTATAGGCACTCTTTACACACACACAATGGTAAGGAAAGTAACTTTAGGCTCCAGTTGGAAACTTGCTGAAGGCTCTTTGGAGTATTGCCTCTGCTTAAAGAAATATGGCAAGGAACTTTCTTTTTCCTTGTATACCTTGATCATAATCATATGTAAAAGTGTGTTTGTATGGTATTTATTTTATAGATATATAATTCTATCCTCTTTATGTCTGTGGCTTGCTTCTTTTCTAGCCATGATGGCTGTATCTACATGAGCATGGATGTTTGTTTCCCCCAGGACAAGAAGCAGTGGCCCACCTTGAGCCATTGCTACTTGTCCTTGGGAAACACCTGTGCCACATGCCCTCTTATGTGTGACAGGTTACCCTGGGTCCTGGGGGCCTCCTGGGACTGCAGCAGTGGTGATTCTGCTGCTCAGAGCCTGGCTTGTAGCCGAGTGTGGCTCTGGCTGGCCAGGCTCTGGTTTTAGGAGGCGCGGATTGCCTCTGCGTGAGCTGTCCTGCTTCTTTTTTTGTGTGGGTATTTTGACCCAGGGACCTCCTGAGGTTAAAACTCCCCTCCACGCTGCTATCTTGCAGCACAGAGAACAGCTGAATGTATGGCATGTGGCACCACAGCTGTGCTCACCTGGACGTGGTCAAAGGCTACTTCAGACCATCTGGCCCAAGTCACTTAAGAATTTGTATCTGCCCCCTGCCCACGGAGCACGGATGAGTGGCATAGGGAGGGGGCTTTTGCAGTGGTGCAGGATTTCCTTCCCCAAAGGAGATATGCTGACAATCTCTATTAATACAGGTTTCAGCTCTCCTTCACTAACCAAGAAGGGTGGTGGTGACTCAGCTTTTCTGCCTAGGAAAACACATCTATTGCACCTGTTCTCCCATACACAAGATCCAGTGTTAACCTTTTCTGCACCCACTCTCTTTTTTAAGGCTTAAAAGGGAAACTTTCCTGAATAGGATCTTTTCAGAACTGATTTTTAAACTCTCAATCCTTTAGCAGTGAATTAGTTATCTCCACTTCAGAGCTTAAGTTGGTCACTGACTGAGATCAGAAAGAAATCGCTCTCCATGGTATAGTATTGCCTGATTAGAAGCTGTTATGTGGATTTTGTGCCTTCTGATTTGTTTCAGTTGTGACCATTTTGATTTTTCTTGGCAGACTGCTAGCAGGCAGTACTGGATATCCAGTTATATTGTATTGTCTGGTTCTATTATTTACAGCCAAGATCTTTCTATTGTGAGAATGATCTTTGCTGGTCACATGAGTAACACTCAGATCAAGGCTATGTGAGACATCACTGTTGTAATGGCAACTGAACTGATTTGAATGAAATGCTGTGTCAAAAGTCCCTAGCACGTTTTTATTATGTAATCAAAAGTCAAGTTAGAAAAGGATAGGACAGACATCTAAAGATATGATATCCATAAAACCAAACACATTAAGAAAAGTTAGACATTTTAATGGTACAGTTAAAAACTCAGAGGGCTAACTTAAATGTCTCTACATTTTAAATCTCTTATATGAATTAATGCAATCTGATTGACAGAAAATGCTCTCTCTCTTCTCCCTTTCCACCACTGCACCCCATTTTGTACACAAATGCCTGTGCACACTTTTTTCATGCACTAATACTGGTGTGCAAGTGAAGAAATGTATATCTGAAAGGTCCCTTGCCCTTTACATATGGAATCACTCATTTCTGTACACAGGTGTAATGCTTGAAAAGTGCACTCATGAGTGTTTGCATACTCAGAAATGGGCATTTGGATGAGGCCCCTCTGAATTTCAGGCCCAAACCCTTCAGCACAGGAATCAAGTCAAAATGGAGGAAGGCTTCTTAATACACCATGTAAGAACACTTGTGGTAAAATGCTATTTTTTTAAAAATTGCAGCCTTTACTGGTCTGCTTTGCTTTTGGAATAGAATGAGTTCTAAGAAGATGGGGAAGTGTTTTGATCCGTTGACCAAGCAATTTTCCTTTGTGCAAACATGCTTCTGCTGCATTAAAAAAAAGACAGTCAGGGCAAGTACAAAGTGAAAATGAAGTAGAACTCATGCAATAGTGACACAGAGCCCAGCAGGTTTCCACTTGAGAAGGAGAGGCCTTCAAGAAAAGAGTATTATAGTAGCCAAGGATTAAAATGAAGGAAAGTTTTCTTGGAACATTAGTACTTTCTAGACTAGCAGCCAAAAGAATGGCTAGGAGTGCATACTATATAGATAACTTGGTAAAATGTAAGTCATAATTGCTCTTTGGTAAGGAACCTAAGTCCTGTAACTCCATTATGTTGGGAGTATCCTTAGCTAAAATGGCAGAAGAGGAGCAGCCAGAGGATGTATATCTCTATCTCCATCCCTCCAGAAAGATACAGTACAGAGAAGTTGACTCAAAATGATCATGGAAGGCTTGTCCTTTGTGAAACACTATATAAGAACAGCTTGGGTGGTGCCTGCTACTTGCTTCTCTATATATTACTCAAGAAACCATAAATGATAACTATTCTGGGGTACTGATCCTACTTTGAGTGTTGAGTGAAATCCTTATAGAGTATATACTCTGGATTTGTGACATGATATAAATTTTCTGTGCAGGTTTTTGTTTTTCTTGAATTTTAGCTTCATTTTGTGAACATCTTTGGAACAGTTCAGAAAAAGGTTCCCATTTGAACTAAAAGGCATGAGGTTTTTCTTTTCAAGAGCCATCACTGTTTTGACTATAGAAGTGAATTATATGAGTGCTGCAAAGGTTATGAACAGAACTTACCTGTTTCATCTTGGATGCTCCGAAAGAAAAACTGACAGTGGGGTGATATGGAAAGGCATTAGAAAAATGTTAGATGTAAATGAAGAGGGTAACCAGGGTATTTCTCTGTGCTTGAGTTTTTGTTCCTCATGGTATTTGTGAATCAGCTATTTTCTCTAGATACATATATGCACACTAAGATTCACACAGACACATGGAAGGTTTATGAAAGTCCCAGTGCCCTGCATCTCAAGGAGCTTGTACCCATGGGTGTCATCATGGTGTACCCAGCTTTAGAAGTCTCTTCCCGCTAGCACTCCTCACTTTTTGGGGGCCTCCCACTCTGCATACTTGCCTGTTATGTCTTGATAGAACAAATAGACAAAGGGAAGGCTGCCTGTTGAGTGAAGAGGGCCTCAGGAAGTGGACCCTTGTCTGGACTGTGGCTCTCTTGGCCTCATTCCACTTTTTCTCTGGCTGTGCCTTCTAGCTTGGAGCCTACTATTTATGGCCATGAGCTGCCAACTCAGCAGGTGTGCTCTCTTAGCCTTTGGATCATGGCCCTGTGAGCCCTTTATGCAAGCCCCTGTGGCCTTGGGCCCTGCTTTCATGGACCTGGCTCTGGCCTTTTAGTCTCTGGCTGACATTACCCCTCTTAGGCTCTGGACTTACCTCCAGTCTCTATCTTCAATCTTCTCAGTTGAGTCTGAAATAAAGGTTGTCTCCCCAAGCACCTCTTTCAGTGGCCTCCACCTCCTGTATAGTCGCAATGCAGTCTACTGCGGAACAAAAGACAACCACAGGCATGAACACCTGCCTTGGCTCCATACACAATGTTCTGCCTGGGGTTTGCCCCACCCTGCAGCTGTCTTCTCCTGGCAAAAAATAAGAACATAACAGCATATTTTGCTTCTAGTGCGGGATCTCAGGTTTCCTTCACTTTAGCTGCTGCTCTGAGACCTTCCTTCAGGGCCCAGACTTCAGTCCCTGCACCCCTCCACCAGGAGCTCTATCTCCTACAGCCAAACCCCCACCCCCAGCCCCGGTCTGAGGCTTGGGCTTATGAAGGGTGTTCCAGGTCACCTGACTCTCTACTTGCACCCCTGGGCCATCACCGGTATCCTGGTTTTCCCTGATAAAAAAATTGCAACTCCTCTGATAAACCCCCCCAAATCCATGATTAAAATGAAACATCCTCCACAACACCCTGCTGGTGTCCCTCACTCCCCACCACAGGTCCCCCAGGCCTTCCGGGTGCTCCTTACCCCCCCACCCATGGCTGCTGCCTCCCACAGCCCTGCTGGAGTGGGCCCATAGCTGCCAAGGCTACAGGGCCTGGGTCCACAGCCCCGTGCCCCTGGCAGGAGGCAGTGGCTGCTGCAGTGGAGGGAAGCCCAGGTCCCCCCTGCTGTCTGCCTGTTGCAGGCTTGGTTGGGGTGGGACCAGCTTCCCACTGCTGTGTGCACTTCCAGGGGAGCTAGGGGAGACCCATGTCCCCCAGATCTGTGTGTGGGGCAGGGACAGGGCAGGAAGCCCACTGCAGTCTTGGGCTCCCCACCCTGCTGCCCTCCCCTGAGGCCTCTGCAGCCTAGCAGGTAGACCCAGAGCTGCAGGGCTGCGCAGAAAAGCTGCTTGCTGCTGTGAGCTCCATGCTGATGCTCCCCTGATGAGGTGCCCCCTGGGCATGCAGCAGCAGTGAGGGGCACAACCCCTCCCCTCGCTAGTAGCAGGGTAAGAGCCCTGTTACAGAAGTATAAATTGTTTTGTTGCTATGTATTGAAGCATCTGGGCTGGGATTTTGCTGGGATCCTTTGACCCTAGCTGACTTCCTTCCCCTGGGGCAGGGGGCTGGACTCGATGGTCTTCCAAGGTCCGTTCGAGCCCTAACATCTATGAAATCTAGGAAATCTAACACTTGGTTCCATTGCCTAAGATTCTGACATCTCTGAAATGTAAAACATGTCACTTTCCTTTGGGTTTGTCACTCTGGGAACAAGGGACTTGCTTTGATGTTCCATTGCTGGATAAACAGAGCCAGTGCCTCAGATCTGTGCAATCACTGAACCCCATTGAAAGAGAGACTTTTGAATATCAAACATGAATTCTCACTGTTTCAGAAGAGTACCTTGTGTAGTCCAAAAATTAACATTCTCCTTATGCCTTTTGTGAAAATTACAAATTAATTACCAGATGCATAATTCACTCATTTATTTTTCAAATATTGAAAAGGAAGGACCCTCTGGCATAGATGCCAGAAGCCCCAGTCAGGATCAGAACCTTTGTTGTGTTAAGTAACGTCAAACTGAGCAATAGAAATGATCTCCCTGCAGTAAACTGTCAGCTGTTCTAGTGAGGGACTATCTAGTTGGCTTCGCAGAGCTTTGCTATTTCTAACTTCTATAATTTACATTATTACAGTGTTGAGGCTACATTTAGGTTTTGAATTTGTTCTTTCTCTGAAATAAGATACGTTTGTACAATCGTACAAGCTCTGCCTATTTTTAAGATGGTTTCTTAACCTATGAAAAGAAAGAAAAGGTTAATGGTTAACCTAAGCTTCATAGTTCATTAGGTTAGTGTGATCAAGGCACACTAATTTCTGTAGCCAACAGTGTACAAAGGAGTAATGTGTCTAACATGGTGTCCAGCATCCTTTGTGATTCTGTAGTCTAAGTGACTAGGTTCCCTTTTGGAGCTGAGCTGACCAGGTGTGGCCTTTGGCTAGACTCTGGAGTAAAGCTCCAAATAGAAGGCAGGGTAGATTTGTTTATAGAATAACCAAAGCATGCATGCTTTCTCTCCCTCTCCAACTGAGGCCTTCTTAACAGGGTGGGCACTTGAAAAATAAAAAGCAAACCAAAGAAACAAAAATCCCTTTACAATATTTAAACGGTACCGCCAGATTATAACATTGGGTTAATCTTAGACTGTAACTGCTTGATGGAGTCCCTTTAAAATTATTATAAGTTTCCTAGCAATTGTCCCACATTCTTTTTTCTTTTCCATTTAAGATTTAAGAAGACATATATAGGATATCGTTCACCTTTACCTTCAAATTTGTGCTGAATACATTTTGTCGCATGTACCATGAGCACTCTTTTTCCTGTGGGAGCTACATTTCTAGCATAAGCATGCATAAGCCACCAAAAGTATTTTGCATTATGAACAGTGATGACCTGATTGTTCAGCTCCAGTTCTTAAATGGAATTGCAGAAGCTTGATTATGTGACAGTGAAGAATAGGGAAGGAGAAGTGAGAGAGATTTTCATCCTATGTATCTAAATACTGAGTTAGACAGGAGAGGAAGGTGGCCAGAGGAGAAAGAGAAGAAACATGTTTCCAATATATCATTCAATATTCAGTTAGAAGAATACTGTCAAGCTGACCTATTTATTCTCCTTGCCATATGTTTGATGAAAAAATCCATGCTGACTCCATACATCTACAGCTTTTTTATTGTATTGTTTTACTAAAGAAGTTTCTGTGCTAATTCATTTAATTTTTCAAATGCAACTCTCCATTGCCACTATGTAATTTTAGCAGCCCATTTATGAGATGGCCCTGTTATTGGAGAAACTGCTGGGATAGACTGATACAATGGCAACAGCTCTATACACAGCCAGTACAGTGCAAATTTTTAGACAAAAAGTTGATGACTATCCCTGATTCACCCTGTCCACTCCTGGGCAAATCCCATCTATGTTGTCAGGATATACTACCAGCTGGAAGAGGTGAATCCTGGGAATACAGAGGATCACGATCACTGTGGCTGAAAAAGACTGCAGTCAGATTGATCTTTTGCATATTATTTCTTCTTCTGGGCGAGAGTCCTCAGCAGGTGACAGGGGTAGAGAAGGGGGGTCATCCTCACAGGCAGCAGTGGGATTATATTCTTGAAGAGATGCCCCCCACTCCGATCTGCTACAACCCCCTTGTTATTTCTCAACTCTTGTGAATCTCTCACAATACCTTTCCCAAGTGTCAAATTCTTTCTTTTTCCACTGGACTCACAACTTGCCTTCAGTCACTGCATCTTAGTTTCCTGTCATTTGTATTTTGTCTGCACACTGCATAATCCCAGAGAAGCCACTCCAAACTGTTTTTAAAAATAAGATGTATATGTTACTATGAGAGGGGTTTTCAAAAAGTGTTAGTGTATCTAAACAGACAATCTCTATAGCTGCCTTCTAGACATTTCTGATGAGATTCCTCTTTTTCCTTGTAAATATAAGCAATACTAACTTGGTAATAAGCCCAGTTTTTCCTCTGATTTTGATTATAGGCTCTGAAATGCAAATCTTGATAATGAGAATTAAGATGGGCTGTATATAATCAGGACATACAGTGGAGATTTGTTTTTAATCACCAATCTTTTAGCTAGAGAGGTTGTGGAATATCGGTACTTGGAAATTTTTATAAGTACAGATCAGACAAACACTGGGATTGTTTGGGCATGGGATTGGACTAGGTGACCTCTTGAAGTCCCTTTCAACCTTATTTTTCTATGATTCCACAAAGATGGTCTCACTTCCTCAGACTAAAACCATATGTACATTTCACAGGGACACCATCTGCATCTACTATGTATAATTTTAAATCATAAACTAGTAGTAAACTAGCACAATATGATGCAAAATACATATTTACTATAGTCTTTGTTTCTGTATACAAAGCCCCCTGTCAACTTTCCAGATATTAAACTTCTAGTTCCCCCTTAAAGGGCTTAAAGCCCTATACTACCATGATACTTCCCAAGGAGAACTTGACTCTAGGAGGGTGTCAAGATCAGAAAGTTTTTCTTGTGGAAGGAGAGAGAAGTCTCTGATTTGTTGAGACCAGTAGGCCATTCCCCACCCTCCTGTCTGGCTCAGTGATAGAAAACTTGCTGCATTGGCAGGTCTGATTTTTGGCTTGAGAATCCCAGCTGATGATCTCAGCAGGTTTCTCCAGGTTTTAAGCCAACTTTTTGAATAAGGTGATGCTGACCAATATAAAATGTTTCAATGTAATTTCTTGCAAGGAAGCAAGGGATCAGCCTTTATTTCCCCTGCCTCTCTGTCTCTCATTTAGGGTGAAAGGTGCCATAGCAAATTGTGTCTAATGTGTAGCTGATCAGCAAAATATCCCCACCCTGACACTGGGGATGAAAAGGAACTTGAACATTTTGCCATTTTCAGTGAACATTTGTCAGAATAAAAGGAAGTTGAAGGTGTTGTTTTCATTGCTATTCAGTCAGTAGATGAAGAATGGCTTAGGAAAACCTGGCCAAAATAATAGAAACTGGTTTTCATCAAAATCCTTTCAAAAGGGAAATGAAGGTATCCTTGCAAATAATGAATCATCCTTGCCAAAGATAGGGCTCCACTGTGGTGCAGTCTGCTTAAAGGCAAAACAGAAAACCTAATGCAGCTTCAGCTTGTAGTACCAAAACTTTAAACATTCCATAACTGTAAACAGTAGACCGTGAGTCCATGGGGAACATTTTGGTTTTATTAATCATTATATAATAAATTAGAACTAGAGAATTTGAGTAAAGCTAGGGCTGAGGGGAAGATATACAAAGAGTAAGAGCCTTGTTATATGTTGCAATGTTGATCAGTGTTAGTACTAGGCCAAATTTGGGACAGTCACACTTTAAGGCTAAAAAATCTTTTTCGACTGTCCCCCACCTGCACAGCTATGACTTGTCAATAGAGAGCTGGTGAGTAGGGGCCTGACTAGGAGCTGCAGTTGTGCATTGGCACTATAGGGCTGGTGAACCAGGACAGGCTTCTATCCCTGCTCTAGGTAGGGGAGAGGGGTATGAGAGAGAGGTTGAGGGGGGTGTGAGAAGAAGGTGGGAGGCAGAGAGTTAATGGGATGGGCATGGGTAATGAAATGGGAAGTGTAAAGTAAATGGGGGTGGGGAAAGAGTGGTGAAATGAAAGAAGTCAGCTCCTGAAGGCTAAAATAAAAAGTAAAAAAAGAAAAAAAGTTAAAAAGAAATGAAGAGGAATTAAATTAAAGAAGGTCTTATGTTTTAAAAAAGTGGAATTTGGGATTGGGATGTGGGGAGTACTGGTCATACTTTCCAGGGTGGCTGGGAGGTGAGGGAAGGCACTTCTGGGGGAGCTACTGCCCCTCCTCCAGGAAGGAAACTCTAGTTCACAGGGACCAGATTCAGCCCTCTGCCTTGTTCCCCCCACCACCCCCACTGGACCCCACTCCTGGACCCATCCATGCTCTGAAACCTGGCTAGTTGGTTTGTGCTCTGGGCTTGCACCCCTGGGGTGGGAAGGTCACATCTTCATGGTTGGGAGGGGAAGTTGACTTGGTGCAAGAACCACCCCCTAAACAATAGAGTTCAGGGGGTGGAAAGCTTGTTCATACAGAACAGAAGGGTTGGGGAAGGGATACTGCATCCTTGGATGCTGAAGGACTGCAACTTGTTTGGAAGACATAGCAGGATTGCTTGCATGACTGGAGCACTGTCATGGATGGGTACAAACTGTTCAGGAAGGACAGGCGGGGGAGAAGAGGAGGAGTTGTGCTTTATGTAAAAGAGCTGTACGGTTGCTCAGAGCTCCAGTATGAAACTGGAGATAGGTCTGTTGAAAGTCTCTAGGTGAGGGTTAGAGGGGTGAGCAATGTCATGGTGGGTGTCTGCTATAGGCCACTAGACCAGGACGATGAGGTAGATGAGGCTTTCTTCAGACAACTAGCTGAAGTTTCCAGATCACAGACCCTGGTTCTCATGGGGGACTTTAATCACCCTGACATCTGCTGGGAGGGCAATAAAGCAGTGCACAGGCAATCCTGTGCAGTTTTTGGAGAGTGTTGGAGACAACTTCATGGTGCAAGTCTTGGAGAGACCAACTAGGGGCCATGTTCTCTTGGACCTACTGCTCACAAATAAGGAAGAATTGGTGGGGGATGTAGAAGTGGATGGCAAGCTGGGCAGCAGGGACCACATGGGCATTGGAGCGCCCACCCCATATGAACTGGCACTGCATCTCGACCTCTCCCTGGTCTATCAGGTCAGATGTGGGAGCATGAGTTTTGAATTGGCTGGTGCGGCAGTACTGCATAAAGGTCAAGGCCGTGCAAGCACAGTCACCATCACTGACCATAATGGTTGGATGGGGAGTGCCCGCAAGCTAGGACCCTTTATGTGGCAAGTGACAGAGATCCTTACACCCTGGGCAGCAGCAAGGGGGGCCTGCCTGAGCCCCCATCCTGGCCTGGCACCCACAGTGCCTCTGAGCCACCTTCAGCCTCCCCTGCAGCTCAGGGAGCCCAGGCCAGATCCTGCCTTGACAGCTCCGCAACCTCAGCCCCAGCCACAAGGTGTGACTGGCCAAGTCACCACTGACTGCAAGCAGTGCTAGCACCTCTCTGCCAGCACCTCCCAGGCACGCTGTGGCCCAGTGTCCAAAGAGTCCACCCAGAGCTGCACGCTGTTGCTGCCAGCTGAGACCGAATGGAGCCACCAGCCACACCAGCCCTGGCCATGTGATAAACCCTGCATGGGGAAGAGGGTCCTCCCTGCCCTGGTCCATGCCCCTTCCTCCCCTCCCTGCCTGGCTGCACTCCCCTGGCCCCTAGGTTTCCCCCTCCACAACACATAGGGAGGTGGGAGACAGTGCAAAACTTTATTAAGCAGGCCGTGCTTCTGCATCTAGATGGGTACTGGCTTTTCACATGCCAAAGAATGCATCGATGCTAGTGGTGATGTCCTCCTGGGCTGCAAGGGGCAGGGATGTGTAGCACAGCTACAGATAGCCTTTCAGGTGGCAGTGGAGGTTGTGGGGCAGCCAGGGCTTGCCCCCTATGCCATCATAGCTTAGGGTCCCAGGCCAGTTGAGCAGGTGCACCCAGGGCACCAGGGTGATCATCATCAGCAGGATGTAGTGGGTTGAGCACCCCTCAGTCTATGCAAACAGCTCCTCACACAAAACCCAGGACAAGCACAGCAGGGGTATGCTCAGGGCACAGTGCCAGCATGGGGGGCAGGGTCTGGCCCCAGGGCACCTCCCCAGGAAAGATTCCAGCAGGAAGGGTGAGGGCATGGGCAACTCCTCATCCTAGTCACCCAGAAGCCTCATGCCCCCTGAGCCAGGGTGCCATGGGCTTGGCAGCAGCACAGGAGACAGGTTGGCCAGTAGGAAGAAAAAGTGGGCCAGCAGGGTCTGGAGCCATGGCAACAGGTGCTGCCACGAGCCTGACCTGTCCCACCCTAGGAATGGGGTGGGGGAGGCAGGCAGTCTGTGGTCATCAGCACCCAGTAGCCCACCTGCCCCAGGGGGGTGAGCGAGGATTGGGGGGATCAGCTGGTGGCTACCTGGGCCTAGTCCTGTCTGGCCAGTTTACCATGGTCCCTGGGGACTTGTGCATGCACGATTCCCAAACTGAGGCCGGGCAGTGCACAGCCACTGGTACAGAGCATCTTATTTCTGAAATGTTGCAAACTCTTATAAACAGCTTCTTTCGCATGGCTGTGCAGGCCCTGCAGCTGCACGTGGTGGAAAGCCTGCAGTTGGCAGCCAGGATGAAGGCTCAGGGTTACCTCCACCCACATCTGGGGCCCTGCAGATGCACTGGCTCCATCAGAGAAGGACCCTGGACTGCACCATCCCCCTGGACTGGCTGGTGATGGCTTCAGAGGACTATCTGGTGGATGCTTGGGCTTGGCAGTTGGAGGACATGACCTGCAAGGACGTGTGGGACTGGTGCAAAGAGGTGCAGAACTGGGTGGATTGGTAGTTCTGGGGGAAGCTCCTGGCCCTGGAGGTGCTGTGGGAGCAGAATAAGATCCTGGTGTGGGCAGTGCAGGCCACAGACGATGACTGCTTGGCACTGGACACTGTCCTGGCCATGGTGGTTGCTTTCATGCTGCCTGCTTCCCAGTCGCTGACCGTCGTCCTGCCTTCACCCTGGCAGTCATCTGCCACCCAGCAGCAGGCATCCCTATGGACCTGGGAGGAATGTCCTGTGCCACCTCCAGCAGCCAGGAACCTCTGGCCCAGTCCCTACCCCAAGTTCCCTGTCACCCAGCCCTCCCACCTGGGCTCAGGCCCACCATTTGCCCCAGGTTCATGTGGGCATGGAGTTGGAACTGCCTGCAGTGAGGCCAGGACTGCACACTGGCCCTACACACCAGCTGCCAGAGGGGGAGCTACCTGCACTGGGGGACCACTAGCTGCCATCAGCTCTGGGTGACTTGCCCACCTGCTGGGCTCACTGTGGACTGCACACCCACAGCAGAACAGCCAGAGGTCAGGGTGCTGGCTGCCTGTCCCCAGGCTCTGCCCCATAGATGTCCCCACCCCATTGCCCCCCACTGCAGGATTGTACACAAACCACATTTTAAGTAGTTTGCACAGGGAAGAGGATGTTTTATTGTTGGTGACTGGGGTGGGTGGTGGAGGGGCTCTGTTGTTCCAGGGGTTGCAACAATGACCCAGGGATGTTGTCTTTGATGAACTCAAGGCAGGTAGTGAGGGTGCACCAGCATCCCTTGAGGTGGCTGAAGGTGTGCTCCACCAGGGCATGGGTTTGGCTCAGGCACTGGTTAAAGTGGGCCTGGTGGGGGTCCAGCGGGCTGGTGTAGAGCCATATGAGCCAGGCCAGGAGCAGGTAGGCAGGGTCCCTGATGAGGTGGGGTGGGACCACCATGGTGCCCAGCTGCAGGTCCAGCACCCCTGGTGTGAAGCAGCCGCTCTGCACCAGGACTGGCAGGGCAGAGCTGTGGAACACGTGGACATAATAGGCACTGCCTACCCAGCTGGCATTCACATTGAAGTCACTGTAGTGGTCAATGATGGCCTGGAGCACCACAGAGTGAAAGCCCCTTTGGCTGTAGTAGGGGTGGTCACCACAGAGTGGGAAGATGATGGGAAGGTGGGTCCTGTCCAGGGCCCCAATATACTGGGGGAATCCCAGGATGCAGAACCCCACCACCAGGGGTCATGCATGCAGAGTGCCATGTGCCCTGGCATGTCTTACAGGGTGCCGCACAACTCTAGGATGGCTTTGCCCATTCCAAAGAGATGGCCCACATAACAGACGCTGGTGGGCATGGCCAGCTGGAGAAGGGCGAGGGCCAGCTGAGTGTCTGTGGGGAGGGGTACCCACATGGCAGTGTCCTGCATGTGGCTGGAGCTGCTCCAGGAAGTCCCAGAAGGTGGCCCAGGTCATCTGGAATGCCTTCAGCCACTGCTCATCATCCCAGGGCTCCTGGATGACATGCAACCACCAGTCCAGGCTGGCCTGGCAGGCCCAGATGCGGTGGGGCTGGAGGCCCAGGATGGCAAGGGGGATCCTGCTGGTGGCATCCAGCAGCCCATCATCAGCATCCCTGCTGGGGTCTGGACAGCTGGATGGGGTCCATGCAGCAGCAGCTGCACAGTGGCAGTGGCTCTAGGATAGTGTGGTGGAGCCAGGCATGTGATCATTGCATGTGGGGGAGCCAAGTGGGCCTAGATGGCTATGCACCAGCTGGCAATTGGCCTAGTGGGCCAGCACGGTGGCCAGCAGAAGCCCAGGTTGCTAGTCATCACTGCCAGGGGCAGCCATAGTGTGGGGAGGCAGAGGCAGTGAGGAGAGAGCTGCCGTGTGCTGTTTCTGTGCTGTGCACACTGCTCCTGGCCAGGGAAATAGTTGGCCAGGGAGCAGAGAGTGGGGCTGACTTTTCAAGTTGGCTGCTAGCTGCTGGCAACTGCATCCAGAACCTCAAGCTCCTCCTGGTGGTGGCAGAGACCTATTGTACGGTCACAGGAAGTGGTACCAGTTTGCTGCTAAGAGCAGTAAATCTGCTGCCACATCCCTGCACGTGTAGATGCCTGTCTGGGAGCATTTACTTGCTAGTAGTTTATTTGTAAGTAAATGGATCTCAGATCAAATGCATGTGTAGATGTTCCCAGTATCTTAGATGTGTTCTGTGTAGTACTGTTACACTGTTTCAGTAACTATCAATCTCGAAATATATGTACATGAGTTTAGATAGGATCCATATTAAAAAACAACCAAAAAAAAAAAGAAAAAAAAAAAAACCACCACACACATGGTTTGCTGGGGAGGGAGCATCTTGAAAGCTGTTTAAAAGATGTTAGCACTGCCTAGCCCTTTTGGAACCTAGCAATTCCTGACAATCTGCTTCTGTTATAATAAACAGCACTTGTCATTTAGAAGAAATTAAAGTAGGTGCTCAGAATTTGCCCACAGTTTAAGTACCTCTGAGCTACTGTTGCCACATACAGCTTGAATTGTACCTTTCAGAATTTTTGTTGTTAGTATGCAGTAACAGCACTGCTATGTTAAAACACTAGTTTCACTGGCTGTTGGAAATGTCTTGGCTTCACTGGGCTATTTTAGCTGTACTCATTATGGTTTCAAAGTCATTGTTTCTTTGTTTCCTGATTCCATTAGCATATTACAGCTGGAGACCATCAAACAATTACCTTGTGAAGTAATACTTCTCCCTTACTTCATTTGAATAAGTTATTCATCCTTGTTTTGAAGTACAAGCCAATTGGTAGTTTGGCAATCCTGATAGTGTGATGAACATGTAATCAGACTCGTGTTCATAAGAGGCATAACAAGGCAACTCTGTACCCTGGGCAGTAAGGCACAGGTGTCCATCTAGTTGTATGGGGCAGCGCTGGCTGCTGATGCCAGTACTTCATACTTCCTAAATGCTGCTAGAAATCAAATTTGTCATATGCAGTGAAAGAGAATGACTTGAATATTGAAAATACTGAACTAGGTTTCCAATAAAAAGATTGCTTCATTCTGATTATATTAATAAGCAGTTGTAGGGCCTCTTTTCCTCAACAATCCATGAACAAGTTCCTGAGAGGGTTTATAAAAGAAATGCATTGCACCTTCATAGGTGTACTTGGTAGCTGAGTTGGTCTGAGAGAAGAAGACATACAAAAACTAGAACTCTTGGTTCCAAAATGCTTTTATTAGACCAACTTGGAAATTGCAAGAAAATTGTCCCTTTCCCAGTATACTTTTTCCAGAGCCTGACTTTGATCCTAAAAGCTTGCAGAAAAGGACAGTTTTCTTTCGATTTCCCAGTTGATCTAAAAGGTATTATTTTGGAACCAAGAGTTCTAGTTTTAGGTATGCCTTGCACCTTCATAGGCAGACAATGTTCTTTGGATAAATGTGATATCTTTTATTAGGCCAACCAAATAGTTGCAAAAATTGTTCTTTACGAGCTTTCAGACACAAGCACCCTTCGTTAGGCAAAGGGCGGGTCTGTGCCTTCATAACACCCCTACATGCAACTATGAAAAAGATAACATTTAGCTTCACCACGTCCATGTCACTTAGGTATTATCCTCATTATCTGATGGGGAAGCTAAGACAGAGAGAAGTTAAAGGCACCTGTACACATGCCAAATGCCTCCTCTGATGCATGCTAATTGGCAGACTTGATTAGACAGACTTGGAGTAGACTCGATTCATTAGCACTCATCAATTAATCAAGTCTCTTGGAGCATTCTAATTGGCACACTCCAGCAGCCTTGGCTTCTTGCATGTTCAGCATCCCTCCACTTAAAAATGGTAATTGGGGGTGCATTAACTAAATGTTAAACAAGTGTTAGTTAAAGTGCCCCTGCCACCATTTTGAAGTGTGGGATGCTGAACACACACAATGCTGTGGGCGCTTTAATTAGCGTGGCTTCCAAGAGCTGCTCTAATTAAAGCCCACTCCCCCCACCTTGGAGCATGTGTAAAGATGCCCTAAGTGACCAGTCCAAGATCACGCAGGATGAACTGGTAAGAGGAACAAGCCCTGAAGACTCTTGTTCCAGCACCTTTATAACAAGGTCTACTTTATCTTTTTGGGGTGCCCATATTGATATTTTACGTGAAGGAAAGGGAAGGGAATTTCTACAATGCTACCCTTTCACTCTTGACACTGCAGCAGGAGGAGACCAGGAAGATTACTACTGTGCTAATATTACAACAAAGTTTCTTCATTTTTTGTGGCTATTGCAGAATAAAATAGAATATTGCAGTTGACAGGACTGAGTAGCCGAGTTTGTTTTTTTTTACCCATCCTGTACTTTTTATGTTAGTGGCCATAAAGTGCTGTTACAGTGTTTTTTATTTTGCTTACCCTTGCTGGTTTTTAAAGCCTGGCACAGGACAAACAGTAGCTTTTTTTTAATATTTCCCTCTCATCTGGTTCTGAGGAACTCAGAAACTGTGGTGAACAGGGCCAGATAGGCAGACTGATACACAGGTATACGCACAAACTGACAGAACCTGTCACATTGGAACTCCACTCTTATGCTTTGTGTTGGCTAGTAATTATGGTTTTCCTAGGGGGTTTAGCTTGTTGCTTCAGGACATATGCTCCCCTCATTCCTTTTTACTCTTAAAAGCACTTCACAGAGCTATATCCCCTTTATAATGTGTTTTCCTCTGTCCCTCTTTTAAAGACTCTTCATTTTGTGAATTAGTATTAAGTTAACTTGATCTGTCATATTAAGTTTGCTTTATAGATATGATGTTCTATTCAAACATATGTATTGCTGTATTAATAAAACTTTTCATATCCCCATCTATGATGATATACTAAGCCATAAACCAAACTTTCATCATGCTGTACCTTATTCTCACTTAACGGGCTGTCAGTGTTGGGGTATAGGAGAATGTGTTGTTCTTACTCCATGAATTGTTACAGCCAGGAGAACAGATACTCTGCTTACTGATGTATTATTCATGTCACTGCTGTTTGATAATGATCACAAACCTATCATTGATAAACCAATTGAGCTTGGCCATGCTGATAATCTTAACCCCTTTTTTAATGAAGAGTCAATAGTAGTTTCCCCTTGTCAGAGGTATGGAACATTCTTCATTAATAAAAGTATGGGTCAAGATTGGTCACAAAGTCAGGCCCCTTCTAACCAATATAGCCATGAAACAGTTATTACTTAGACATCTTAGTCCATTGTGCTAGGCAATATACGATTACACACCTAAGAGGAGATTATTACTATTACTATTATTGGAGCTTGGAATTCAGGAGCTGAAGTTACAGTTGACTTCAGATGATCTGTCTATCTCAGACTTGGAGGGTCTAACTATATATTTTTTTCCAAAGCAAAAGTCAACAGCACTGACATAATTTCATGTCTGTATTCTCTTCCCCACTTAATTCAAAGAAAGCTACAAGGTCTAGAACATGAAAGCCTTATATGAAAATACCCAAAGACTATGGTAATCAAGGTTCTAGTGCAGCTGACTGTCACAGGGCACTGAGATGCCTGCTCCTAGAAAGGCAGAAACTGCCTGGGGAGAGCCCAAAGAGACCAGCAGAATCCCAGGTGCAGGTTACCAGGGCAACAGGCTAGAAAGCAAATTAGCCTGCAGCTGGTCAGTTGACCAGAAGAGGCAGGGCCCTGGGCCCATATAAACCCCAGGCTGGAACTAGGGAGGGCAGTTCTCCATCAGTGGTGAAGGAACCCTCCTAGAGGAGGTGAAGGGAAGAGGCCTGACTAAGTTCTGCTCCTGGTAATGTTAAGGGGCAGAGCACACCTTGTGCAGCCTGAGCTATGGTATAGCCTATGGGCTTGCATTTTTTTTTACTTTTTTTTTTTTTTAAATAATAATAATAATAATAATAATAATAATAATAATACTGGTGGTTTGGGTGATGCTACTGCGGAAGGAGGAGGTCTCATTGGGGCCTACTACAGTGTGGGGACTTGAGTGTGCGGTATTCAGGGGTGAACAGGCCCCAATGCCAGTGTAGGTGCACAGGCCAAGACAGGGCCCCGGAGAGCCCTGTAAGGACCCAAGTGCCAAGCGAAACCAAGGCCTCGGGAGGGAGTGTGGCAAAGTAGGGCTCCCTGCCTAGCCACAGTGCTAGGCTACCCACTTACCTTTGGACATGCCCCCCACTTAATTAAGAACAAGGTGTTGCAGATGAGTTAAGATGTTCATTAAGGTGGGAGGCTGCCCATTCTTGCCCTAATGCCAGGGGGTGCTATCTGTGGCTCTGTACCTCCCCTACATGGCAGCCCATGCCTCACAGATGGTATCTAGATGTTACAGTGCTCTGGCCTACAGCTGGACCAAGCTTAGGCTGCACAGTCAGGCCTCAGTCACACACACACACACACACACACATTCATATTGCCTTCCTCTCACACTCCACCCTCTCTCAGGGTCTCTTTCATCCATCACCAACTTATGCTGCCTTGCTCCCTCTTGGAATGGGTTCCTTAGGCCATAGGCTTAGCTAGTCCAATCCTTGGGTGGCAGATGTACTATCTTTTGGGCCTCTCCCACAACCTCACCAGGGTAGTGGCCAGCCAACTACCCAGCCAGGTCTGAGCTTGCTCTGGCTCCTTCCAAGGCAACTCTATATATACACACACATATGCAAGTATACTGGGCTCCCAGCCCTCTGGCTCCCCATCTCTGCCCCCTTCTCTCAAGGGTTCCCACCACCCCCTTCACTTGAAGCCACAGGGCTTCACTCCCCAGTGGGCTCAGGTGGCCATAGCCTGGCCCCAGCTCTCCCTCTTGGGGTCTTGCACCCCTAAAGGGCTCAGGTGGCTGTAGCTGTGCCCAGCCCTCACTCTCCATCCTCAGGGTCTTGCACCCTACAGGGCACAGGTGGCCACAGCCATGCCTGGTCTCCAACTACCTCCAGTGTTCCACAAACCCACCTGAAGGTGAGGGCTAGGGTTAAGGTACCCCTACCCACCTTTCACTGGGGTGATAACTGGCCTGGCATTTCATGGGGGCTCCCACATCACTGAGAGCCCTACCAGACCAGCCACTCCCAGCAGGGTACAGTTTTAGGTCATGCCCAGGACCAGGAGCCTCCTAACCATCCCCTACAGCACCTCCCTTACCTCCAGTATGTTACAAACAATCTTGCTGCTAGCAGTGAACTGTCCTGTTTATATGGGCAGCCAGAGCTCTAAAATGGCTGCCAAAATTAAGCACCTGCTGGCTGTTTGGCCCTAGTTTTAAAGTGGCAGGCACCAACAGTGCCCTGCCACACACCTTCCCTCTTTAAAAGGGTACATGGAGGATGGTTTCCTCTGCTGCCCAAGCAGGCTCCCCTCAGAGTCTGTGAGAGCCCGAAAGCAGTGAGCACCCCAAAGGTGCTCTGCCACACACCTCCCCCCTTAGAATGAGATCTGAGGGGCTTCACCTGGCTACCTTCCCTGCTGGGCTCTGCCCCAGCCTACTGCAGCCCCTGCCATGTGGTGAGCACCCCAAAGGTGCTCCGCCACAGGGATGCGGTGTCAATACCATCTGTGAGGCTTGGGGCATGGTAAAGGGGCAGTTTGGAGCCACACATATAGTTCATAAGGCTGGGGTGTCCCGAGACATCCATTGTGAAATGGGACCCACAAGGGGTCTGAGAACCCACGGGGTTCAGTGAGTCTATTGGAACTGTGTCCAAGTAGACTTGAAGGCAGCCTCTCTATTTTTTTTACAACTACATCAAGATGTGGTGGGCAAGAATAGAGGGTGCCCATCGGGCTGAATTGGCACGGTCAAGGGGCCCTAGGGGTAACATGGCCATCCTTGGGGACCCCATCCTATGACACTGACTAAATGCTTTCTTCTTGTTAGCAATACATGCAGCATACTGTGGGATTCTAATTATGGAAAAATTTTTGCCTATATGTGCAGGATCTCTAGAATATGGGATCAGGAGAAAGAGAAAGAGGAAAGATTTGGGACTATTTAGATTAGAAAAACATTAGAGAGAGAAGACAATAGGTAAATAGGGTGCCCTGTCACCCTACTAGAATAAAACAGGATTTAGGAATGGCAACATTACTCTAAAAGGCATTGTATTAAAACTGACAGAAGCTAATTTGCATGAACTAACAGAAGTAACCTGTGGTACTAACTACCTGTGGTACTCTTGTGAGGTATAAGACATCAGAGGAGAAAAAAAAAGAGCTAGGTGATGATGCCAGTGATTATGACATCCACAGTGATGTGAAATAGATCAAAAAATATGCGAGGGGAAAAAAAAACCCATTACGCTTCAGGGCACTACTTCCAACTGACATAGAATAAAAAGAAACTCCCCTTTGGGTAGACTAGTTGCTAATTATCCAGTGTAAGAGTTCTTTCACCTTCCCCCGGCACATCTGTGTCTGGTCATCCTTAGCAAAAGGACACTAGCCTAGATGGATCATCAACTCATTTCACCAAGACAGTTCCTCTGTGTCTGGTAGGACAGTGGGAGGTTGGGAAGCAGTGACAAATAGGCTCAGTGAATAGTTGATTGTTTTGTATTTAGCTACTGGACTGAAAATTCGAAGTAAGAAACTGGTTCATCTCTCTTGTTGACACTGTTCCATTCTCTATAAATAATTTAAGATTCTCTGCAACTTCAGGAGATGTCCCAGCTATCTGTTGTAACTATCCCACTACAGTCTCTCTCTCTCTCTGTCTCTCTATCTCTCTCTGAGTATTTAAGTGTTTTTTTTCCTATAAATGAGACAGAATCAATAGGTGGGACTGAGAGACTCAACTTAAAATACCTGATAGGTTGACAGTTAGGGCGTTCACTTTGTGAGGTAGAGGAACTTTGTTCCAATCCTTGGCTTGAATCCACCGGCAAACAAACTTGAACTTGAGTGTTCTACCTCCAAGGAGAATGTCCTGACCAGGCTGCAAGGTGCTCTGAAATGAATCTCCCTCATTTCTTCCTGCTGGAGCTGTTCCAATTTAAATAGTCCTGAAAAGAGTGAATGAAAAAGTGAAACAGTTACTCTGTTCAGCTCATTGGGACACTCATTTGGAAGTTGGGACACATGATGAGTTCTAGTTGCAGGTCCAGTGAATGTTTAATTCTTCATACAAATTGGAACTGCTCCAACAGGAGGGGCTGAGAGAACTTCACCCTGGATTACCCTCCTCCCTGGCATTAAGGACACTCCCCTAGGAAGCAGGAAATGCATGCTCAGGCAGAGAGGGGAATTGAATCTTGGTCTCTTACATTGTAAATGAGTGCTTGGAGCAATTCTGTAAGAGGAGAATGCTATTGCTTTCTATGGAAGTTTTGTGAATCTAATCTGTAGTGCTCTCAGAACTTTCTCCCCTTTCTAATGGCATCATATATTGCAATCTTGTAGTTTAAGTATAGAAAAACTCACTTTGTTATATGTGTTTTTTTTTAAAAATGGCCATTTAATTTCTGTAAGCATCATCAATATATTTTACACCTGGAGATTTCCCTCTTTCTTCTTATATCTTTTGGATTTTTGCTCCCTCCACTGAAATGGCAGTTAGAGATGGCAAGAGCCATAGAGGTCAGCTGTTTGTTTAGCTTCAGTGAGATTTCTGCAGTAGCAGGCACAGCTCACCAGTTTTTTGAAAACATCAAGAAGAGGATGCCTGATACAAGGAAAAAATAAAAAGATTACTGCTATTAAAGACTGGAGTTGTATTAAGTATTTATGGATGACATTTGTGCTCTCTTAATTAAAGGAGAGCTTTGCCTGCCATTATCAGCACTCATTCAGAAATACACTGCACCTCACCACACTGGATCATCTCAGGACACACAAGACAGTGCAAATGGATCATCTCAGGACTGGTTAGAGTTGCTTCAGTTGTCATTGATCTGAATGGAAAAGCATGGAAAGCACGCATAAAGACTGGTACAGTTCTACACTTCCTCTTGATATGTGTGGTCATTGCTAATTGAGCTTTTGCCCTTTTGCACCTTTAGTCCTCTGAGATGAAATTAGTTTAACATTCCATTGTAAATCCATCCCAGGTTATTCATTAATGTGATTTTTCAAGTAGATTGCCAGTGATTAGATAATTTCTGGAATTCTTATATTACCTGCAAAGGGTAACACAGAGGCACTTTCTCATTAAAACTAAGGGAGTCAGCTTTCTTGTCCTTCTCTTGTGACTTGGAGTTCATTATTTTAATATGTGCTGCTGTTGTGATTATTCTACTATGCGAGTCTGTGGAGCAGGGTTGGCAGACAGGCAGGGCTTTTCGTACAAAAGAATCTTCCATGATTTGAATCCAGCTGGTCCAGGCATCTCGAAGCTCTGCGGTCCTTGACCTGAGGCAGTATGTAGGGCATGGTTGTTCCAGAGCCAGAGGCCCAAGAAGACTGTTCCAGGAATTGCAGGATTCATAGTTTCATAGTTGGTAGGGTCAGAAGGGACCTAAGCAGATCATCAAGTCCAACCCCTGCCATGGGCAGGAAAGGATGCTGGGGTCAAACAACCCCAGCTAGGTGACTGTCTAGCCTCCTTTTGAAGATCCCCAGGGTAGGGGTGAGCACCACTTCCCTTGGAAGTTGATTCCAGCTCCTAGCTGCCCTGACTGTGAAGTAGTGCCTCCTGATGTCTAGCCTGAATCTACTCTCAGTCAACTTATGGCCGTTATTCCTTGTTACTCCCAGTAGTGCTCGGGGGAACAGGGACTCTCCCATTGCCTGCTGGTCCCCCTTGGCGAGTTTATAGGCGGCCACCAGATCCCCTCTCGGCCTTCTTCTGTGGAGGCTGAACAAGTTCAGGTCCCATAGCCTTTCCTCACAGGGCCTACCCTGCTGCCCCTTGATCATGCGAATGGCCCTCCTCTAGACCCTCTCAATGCTATCCACATCCCTCCTGAAGTGTGGCACCCAGAACCGGACACAGTACTCCAACTGCGGCCTGACCAATGTCACATAGAGGGGGAGGATCACCTCCTTGGACCTGCTCGCAATGCATCTGTGGATCCATGACAAGGTGCGGTTAGCTTTTCTGACCACGTCCCCACATTGGCGGCCCATGTTCATCTTGGAATCAGTAATGACTTCAAGATCCTTTTTCTGCCTCTGTGCTGACAAGAAGGGAGTTCCCCAGCCTACAGGTATGCTGCTGATTCTTCCTCCCCAGATGCAATACCTTGCACTTGTCCATATTGAAACCCATCCTATTCTTATCTGCCCATCTCTGTAACCTGTCCAGATCTAGTTGTAGCCTGTCCCTCTATTCTAGTGTGCTCACTTCTCCCCACAACTTAGTGTCATCTGCGAACTTGAACAAGGTGCTTTTCACCCCCTCATCCAAGTCGCCAATGAAGATATTGAACAGTGCGGGCCTGGGGACTGAGCCCTGGGGAACCCCACTGCCTATATCCCTCCAGGTCGAAAATGACCTGTCCACCACCACTCTCTGGGTGAAGCCCTCCAGCCAATTTGTGACCCATCTGACTGTGTAGGCATTGACACCACAGTCACCTAATTTTTAAACGAGGATGGGGTGAGAGAGAGTGTCGAAGGCCTTCCTGAAGTCCAGAAAGACTACGTCCACTGTGACACCTGCATCCAAGGCTTTTGAGACCTGGTCATAAAAGGCAACCAGGTTGGTCTGACAGGACCTGCCTTGAATGAACCCATGTTCATTGCCCCTAAGCATAATCTTCCCTGCTGGTCCCTTGCAGATGTGCTCCTGGGTAATTTTCTCTAAGAGCTTCCCCAGGACTGAGGTAAAACTAATGAGTCTATAGTTTTCTGGGTCCTCTTTCCTCCCTTTTTTGAAAATGGGGACCACATTGGCCCTTTTCCAGTCCTCTGGCACCTCACCAGAGCACCATGAGTGCTTGTAAAGCTGTCCAAAGGGGTACCGCAATGACCTCTGCTAGTTCCCTCAGCACTCTGGGGTGGATATCATCAGGAGATCGTCAGGACCTGCTGACTTGAACACATCTAGTGCCTTCAGAAGTTCCCTGACTAGGTCCTCACTGACCCTGGGCCTGACTGTGCCTCCCCTGGGTCTATCCAGAATCCCAGGGCGGGGGATGTTCCTGTCCCTGATCAGAAAAATGGAAGCAAAGAATCTGTTAAAGAGACTAGCTTTATTGTCTTGTGCTACCACCCGATTACCAAGCATGTTCTGCAGAGGCCCCACATTACTTGGTACCTTCTTTTTACCTCCTATGTATTTAAAAAAGGACTTGTTGTTATCTTTGATCCCAGTTGCTAGCCCCAGTTCCATCTCCACCTTAGCCTGCCTAACAGCCCTTCTACAATATCAAGCAATGGAGGTATAATCGTCCTTGGTGATGGCCCCTCCCTTCCATTGGGTGTACACCCCCTCTTTGGCTTTGAGCTGTTCCTGAATGCATTTGGTGAGCTGTGGGGGCTTTTGAGCACTCTTGCCTCCTTTGATCTGCG
>NW_017729006.1:15105875-15106601 GCF_001723915.1 Gavialis gangeticus | reverse complement strand
CGAGTTTATAGGCGGCCACCAGATCCCCTCTCGGCCTTCTTCTGTGGAGGCTGAACAAGTTCAGGTCCCATAGCCTTTCCTCACAGGGCCTACCCTGCTGCCCCTTGATCATGCGAATGGCCCTCCTCTAGACCCTCTCAATGCTATCCACATCCCTCCTGAAGTGTGGCACCCAGAACCGGACACAGTACTCCAACTGCGGCCTGACCAATGTCACATAGAGGGGGAGGATCACCTCCTTGGACCTGCTCGCAATGCATCTGTGGATCCATGACAAGGTGCGGTTAGCTTTTCTGACCACGTCCCCACATTGGCGGCCCATGTTCATCTTGGAATCAGTAATGACTTCAAGATCCTTTTTCTGCCTCTGTGCTGACAAGAAGGGAGTTCCCCAGCCTACAGGTATGCTGCTGATTCTTCCTCCCCAGATGCAATACCTTGCACTTGTCCATATTGAAACCCATCCTATTCTTATCTGCCCATCTCTGTAACCTGTCCAGATCTAGTTGTAGCCTGTCCCTCTATTCTAGTGTGCTCACTTCTCCCCACAACTTAGTGTCATCTGCGAACTTGAACAAGGTGCTTTTCACCCCCTCATCCAAGTCGCCAATGAAGATATTGAACAGTGCGGGCCTGGGGACTGAGCCCTGGGGAACCCCACTGCCTATATCCCTCCAGGTCGAAAATGACCTGTCCACCACCACTCTCTGGGTGAAGCCCTCCAGC
>NW_017729006.1:15100494-15100875 GCF_001723915.1 Gavialis gangeticus | reverse complement strand
TCCTGAGGGTGTATGCACCAGGATTCATGTCCTGGATATATAGCCTGGAAATACTGGGAGCCCCAGCTTTAACCATGGATCTCAGTCCATCCAGGAAGAACTGGAAACATTACCCCCAGTTAGTTTCCAGGACTTTAAAGCTGTCAGGGGTCTGGGACCTCTGCAGGGCCAGTCCAACCATTAGTTGAACTAGGCGGTTGCCTAGGGTGCCAAATTTGGGGTGCACCAAAATTTATATGCAGAACAAAATAACAGGAACATCATTCTAAATAACAGCCCTGGCTGGCTACAGCTCTAACTTGGTCTAAAACCTTTAGTTCGGTAAGGGGAGAAAGACCTCTGAAAAGATCTCAGAGGAAAGATCACTAGATGTGATCTTAT
>NW_017729006.1:15095007-15095494 GCF_001723915.1 Gavialis gangeticus | reverse complement strand
TGTCCAAAGGGGTACCGCAATGACCTCTGCTAGTTCCCTCAGCACTCTGGGGTGGATATCATCAGGAGATCGTCAGGACCTGCTGACTTGAACACATCTAGTGCCTTCAGAAGTTCCCTGACTAGGTCCTCACTGACCCTGGGCCTGACTGTGCCTCCCCTGGGTCTATCCAGAATCCCAGGGCGGGGGATGTTCCTGTCCCTGATCAGAAAAATGGAAGCAAAGAATCTGTTAAAGAGACTAGCTTTATTGTCTTGTGCTACCACCCGATTACCAAGCATGTTCTGCAGAGGCCCCACATTACTTGGTACCTTCTTTTTACCTCCTATGTATTTAAAAAAGGACTTGTTGTTATATTTGATCCCAGTTGCTAGCCCCAGTTCCATCTCCACCTTAGCCTGCCTAACAGCCCTTCTACAATATCAAGCAATGGAGGTATAATCGTCCTTGGTGATGGCCCCTCCCTTCCATTGGGTGTACACCCCCT
>NW_017729006.1:15091543-15094907 GCF_001723915.1 Gavialis gangeticus | reverse complement strand
GAGGTCCTGTAACTCGACTAGGAACCTACATGAGCAGTCAGACCTAGCTGACTGCTCTTCCCAGCAGATGTCCAGATAGTTTAGGTCACCCACGATGACCACTTCCCTTGACTTAACTGCCTCTGTGAGTTGACCTGAGAATTCCCGGTCCAGCTCTTCCCCCTGGTTGGGTGGCCTGTAGAAGACTCCCACTGTTAGGCCTCTTTCCCCCCGATCCCCTTGTATTCTGACTCAGAGCACCTCAGTCTGCCCTACCTCAGACCCAGTGCTGTTTGCTGAGGATGTGTATTGCTCTTTGACGTAGAATGCCACACCCCGCCTTTCCTCCCCATTCTACCCTGCCTATACAGCATATAGCCCTGCATGTTTACCACCCAGTTGTGCATTGGATCCCACCAAGTTTCAGTGAGTCCCACTATGTCTGGATTTGTGTTAGCTAGCAGGAAGGTAAGTTCCTCTGTCTTGTTCCCCATACTACGAGCATTAGTGTAGAGGCATTTAAGGCCTCCTGAGGGTGTATGCACCAGGATTCATGTCCTGGATATATAGCCTGGAAATACTGGGAGCCCCAGCTTTAACCATGGATCTCAGTCCATCCAGGAAGAACTGGAAACATTACCCCCAGTTAGTTTCCAGGACTTTAAAGCTGTCAGGGGTCTGGGACCTCTGCAGGGCCAGTCCAACCATTAGTTGAACTAGGCGGTTGCCTAGGGTGCCAAATTTGGGGTGCACCAAAATTTATATGCAGAACAAAATAACAGGAACATCATTCTAAATAACAGCCCTGGCTGGCTACAGCTCTAACTTGGTCTAAAACCTTTAGTTCGGTAAGGGGAGAAAGACCTCTGAAAAGATCTCAGAGGAAAGATCACTAGATGTGATCTTATCCTCATAAATGTTCATGAGGATTTTCTTTTAATCGTATATGTATTATAATAAATTCTATTAGAGTTTTTGTAGTATAATTGTGTTAGGGTTAATTAAAAGTATGAAACAATCAATAAAAAAATTGTTTTGATTGTTTTATTGTACATTTTGAATATCAAATAGGTACATGTAAAAGTGCGTTCTAGATTTCTTATTTTCTGCTATATTGGAAGTAGTGGGGGCGCCGAGGTACACAGTTCACCTAAGGCAACAATTACCATTGGTCTAGCTCTGGACCTCTGGGATGTCTGGTTGCTTTGGATCTGTGGATCCTGAAAGATTTGGGGTTCCCTGGCCTACTCTATGGCTGTTCCAGAGTTCTGGATATTTGTAGCCTGTTTTAAGGCTTCAAGCCAAAGCCATAGAAGCTCTGGATTTGTGAATTCTGGAAGCATCAGGGTCCCTGAAATAGGGGCAGTCTGTCAGGAGAGACTACTGGATCTGATATGCTGTGGAGAAAAACATTTCAGGTTCAACAAATAGGTATTTTTTGATGAAATTCTGTTTCACCAAAAGTTTCTAAACACCTCTACGGTGTGTGAGGAATTATGGGACTTGCAACATTTCTGTCAGTAAAGGGAACAGAGCAGCTGGAAAGGGAGCCAAAGAGTCTAACCACAGCTGGCTTGTCTACACCAAGGTGAGGAAAAAAGTCCTCTCTCTCTGACCTTCATTTGCTACCTCTCCTTTTTAGCAGGAGAACCAGATATAGTACATAGGTTTGTGTAAAATATTTTGAAATGTCTTAAACACGTCTAAAATGGAGGGAACCACATTAGCTATTTAGAGATTTCCCCTGGCCTGCGAAAGGCCTTGCTTCATGGAGAAGAGAGAGTGAAAGATAACCTGGTTCTGCCTAATTTTGCTGAGAACTAGAAAGTAATATACAAACTCATTCTTGGTTCTTTCCTCGGTGTTGGAATATTGTATTTTCTACAAAAATCTATGCTAGTAGGTGACAGCAAACACAGATCTTTCCCAGGTCCCTAGTGCACAGGTACTGAGTATGTCCATTTTGGGGGCCACCTTTGACCTGATGTCTTCACTAGAACAGCACCTGCTTACACAAAGTCTGAATGTGGCCCATTGTTGTTGTAGTCACCTCCCCTTAAGAAATAGCAGGTGGAAGGCTGTGATTCTTTGTTCTTCTTCTGAGACTGTTCTACTTTTTGACACTAAAACACTAAGGCAAGATGGTTCATTTGAATATCTATGGTATAAATTACTAGTGTTGTTCTTCCCTAGCATTTGCTTGACAAATTAATTACCAATACAATTTTCTGCAGCATGTGCATTTGCAGGCTGTGTAGGGTGGTGGCAGAGGGTTCAATTTACGTAAATTAATTATAGGTGCAATTGACCGTGCATGAAAGTGGCTGTGGCACATATAAGATTAAGAGCCATTGTGTTAGGCTGTCATTATGGAGCGCCCGCTCTTTGTACTCCTGATCAGCGAATACAATGAACCAGATTGTGTCTGCGTTAGGGGTGGTTGGGGGTGTACGTCCCACTGCAGGGGTGTTCAGAGAAGGACAGTACCTCAGGTGTTTCTTCTGCCTAGGAGAGATGTGACAGAACTTGTTTAAAGTCCCTTCTACAAATTCAATTTAAACTTTTCTTTAAAGAATTGAGCATAAGGTTGCCATGTATATCCTGGGATACCAAAAATATAGTACAAATACTACATATCTTAATCCAAATCATGAGAATTTTACTTAAGGCTTTTAAGGTACTGCCTTGTGTTTGGTATAGTGCATACCTGTCAACATATGCATGGAAAGGAAATGCCTTCCTCAGCCCTGGGAAGGCAGAATTTGCACTCTTCCCTCTCATGCATGAACTCTACCCTGTGATGTAGGGAGTAGGGTCATTGTCCCAACTAGCCTCTTGGACACAGTCCATTTGAGCATGAGTATAAAGATTACAAAACCTTTAGGTCCTTATGTTGGCTGTGCAAAAGGAAGCTCCTTGTGGTCTCTTACCATGGACCCTGCCTATGTAAAGGCCATGAAGATATTGGTTCCTTGGGCAAACTGGCTCAGAGTTTATAAGTGAGTTTTGCTGAGTCAAGAATGAGACCAGACCTTGGGCCTTAGTCCAAGTGTGGAGATCAATTTTTGTTCAATTTTCTAAAACCGTGTAGGTGTTTGAAGTTCAGGATTAATGGAAATAAAGAATGAGAGGGTCATCATCAGAACAGTATGTGATAGTTATCACCTTGGTATTGAGTGGAAAAAAGCATGAACCTCTGTGGCTTGATCTGAAGGATGAAGCTGTACAGAGGTAACAGACTGTTGTTCTTTATGGACTGAGCATAGAGAAGGATGCAGAACAGAGGGCTACACCAGCTGGGGGAAAATAAAGCACATAGAATGAGTGGCGCATGAGGCCCAGCAAGATCCTACTGAGCCTCTAAAGAATAACTAACGTCTTGGAA
>NW_017729006.1:15084106-15086543 GCF_001723915.1 Gavialis gangeticus | reverse complement strand
AGAGGGCTACACCAGCTGGGGGAAAATAAAGCACATAGAATGAGTGGCGCATGAGGCCCAGCAAGATCCTACTGAGCCTCTAAAGAATAACTAACGTCTTGGAAAAAGTTTGAAAACTGTCTCATTAATATATGTCTATATTTTATTTCTGCAGTTCTCTTTTCCTTATTTTCCTGGAAAATCTGCATGGTCAGCCACTTTTCTTTCCTGAAGAATTCATCAGCCCCTGCTACTTATTCTCCAATTTAGAGTATAGTCTGTCTATGACATCACAGCTGGTTGCTGTGGAAATGATTATATGCTTTGGGATTATTATGATTTTAGGTAGGGAGTAAGTGGCAGGATCTGATGTATTCTTCAAAGAATACGTAGCTTTTAAAAAATCCAGATATCCTCAGTAATAAAGAAAGGTATCTAATGCTATTTTTTAAAGATTCCATGAGTATGGTGGTGCCTTTTCAGTGCAACCTAGGGTGAAATTACAAACATAGCCATCAAAGTTTATTTGTGCAAGAATGTTAACAGTGGCACTTAAATATCTCTGAGACAACGTGCCACAGGTAAAAGAACAGTGGATGTCTAAACAATGACTTTGAAAAACATTGTGAGCCAGGTTGTTAGCTCAGCAGCATTGGTATAAAACTGGAATAGTTATGAAGGCAATGGCAGTGGTAGCTCCTTGGATTACTTTAGATGGACAATGAGGTAGGCAACATCAAATTCTGGCACTCTTTGTATAAAGAATTTGGTGTGTAGTAGGGCTGTGTGAAGCTTCATGTAGTGATTCAATCTGGAGAAGATTCAGCCTAACTGGGTGGCCAAATCTCTGAATCTGAATCAAATCAGGGGACCAATTAAAAGGTCCGAATAGATTCAGAGCTCTTCAAATCTTCAGAAAAGATTCAGAGAGCTTTGATTTGGGCAGTTCCTGGCAGCTGGAGCAGGTAGCTGTAGCCAACTCCAAGCTGGTAAGTACTAGGGACAGGGGAGAGGACCATGGGGGGACCCCTGCCTGCTCCCCCAGCCCCACCCCATGGCTGTCCTGCCTGCCCCAGCTCCTGGTGTTTTAAAACATAAAGCCCTGGTGCTCACCGGGTGCTGCTGCGGGGGGGGGGGGCAATCCCTCCTGCCTCCCATTGTCCCACACTGCATGGGGGGCTCTGCATGAGCCCCCCCTCACTCCCCCAGCCCCCACACAGCTGCCCCACCTGCCACAGCTCCGGTCCTTTAAGGAAAAAAAAGGGAGACAAGCCCCAGGACTCACTGCTCCTGCAGTGGCCTCAGGGCTTTGTGGGGCTCGTGCAGATGGGTGGGGCAGCCATGGGTGGGGGAACTGGGGCAGTGCAGGGGTTGGGATGCTTCTAATGTACTTTGATGAATGTCCAACAGTCCTGTCAAAATCAAGTTGTCCTGTGAAAACTGAGATAGATGGTAGATACCATAACTGGTAGTAAGGGAACCCAATGGCAGAATTTATTAAAGAAATTCCATTTTGTTTTAATACTGGGTTGTATGACAACTCATTTTCATGTATTTATTATCAACAATTGAAGTTTAACTTACAATGTTCTTGTTTGGATGATGGCTCACAAATGCCACTTTTAATCATAAATTTAATTTAAAGTAAAACAGTGTTATTTCACAGGCACATCTAGAAATAAAAAATATCTGGCTCTGCAGATCCTGTCTCAGAAAGCTTATCCATGATTCATGTCTCTAATATTTGGATGAATGCAGCAGAGATGAAATCTTCTCTAATGAAGAAAATGGTAAAACTCCTGTTAAATGGATCGAGATCAATATGTTATGCCTCACCTTGAATGTAGAATAAGCAGTAAGATATTATAATGATAGGTGTTTAGGATATTGCTAATGATAGAAAAATGAGATGCATGCTGGCTGCTGTCATTCTGACCATTGATACAGTGGGGCAAGGAGGAAGTTGATGATGCTCTTTGCTGTCCAGCTGTGGAGAACCTTATAGATCAATATCTTATCTAAAACTGGGCTAACTACTAGTAGTAAATAACTTCTCAAACTTAGCCTTCTTTTTACATTTGGGAATGCTATTTCATTTTTTAGTCTGAACTGGCTGTTAAAAAAATAATTGGTGAGCACTAGGGCTGTATGAAGCTTCGGTAGCTGATTCGATTTGGAAGAGATTCGGCCTGATTTGGAAGAGATTCGGCCCGATTTTGGGGACCAAATCTAAATCAAATCAGGAGACCAAGTAAAAGCTCCAAATTGATTCAAAGCAGCTGGATTGATTTGGAAAAGCTTCAGAAAAGATTTGGCCATAGATTAAACAGGCAGCTGGCAGCTGCCTCCAGCTGGTAAATCTGTTGGGATTGGGGGAGAGAGAAGGGAAGGGGTGTGGGGGAAGGAGGGATTGGGGCTGGGACAAGCTGCCCAGCCAGGGTCGGGGTGGGGGGTGCAT
>NW_017729006.1:15076614-15083921 GCF_001723915.1 Gavialis gangeticus | reverse complement strand
AAGCTGCCCAGCCAGGGTCGGGGTGGGGGGTGCATTATTCTGGAAGAGGGGGTGGGGGTGTGGAATGAGGGCATGGCAGCGCTGGGAGCGGGGGCTCTGCCCTGCTGCTGCTTGCCCAGCAGGGGTGGTGGAGGAGGGGCGGGATGCAGGCATGGCTTGCTCCAGGCAGAAGGGGGCAAGCGGAAGCAGGGCATAGTCTGACTGGCAAGTGGCAGCAGGGCAGAGCCCTCACTCCTAGTGCTGATGTGGGTGTGGCAGCACTGGGAGCAGGGGCTATGCCCTGCTGCTGCCTGGAGTGAGCTGCGCCTGCGTCACAACCCCCTGTGCTGGCTGGGCAAGTGGCAGCAGGGCATAGCCCCTGCGGCTTCCCCTGCCAGGGCAGAGGCAGGCACGGCTAGAGGAGCCATGGGAGAAGTCCCCATAGCAGCCCTGCCTCACCCCATCCCCTGCCTGGCCCAGCCTTCTGGTACTTAGAAGAAAAAAAAAAGCCCCGCACTCACCAGATCTGGCAGCAGTGATCAGAGGTCCCTGAGGGCTTGTGGTAGAACATCCTCATGCAGTGCGGGGTGGAGGGGATCGCCCCCCCATTTGGCACTCGTGCAGAAGCTGCCCCATGGCATGAGTGCAGTGCAGCTTAGGGTGCTGCATACTGCCTGGGAGCTGGGGCAGCTCTAGCAGTCAGCTGGAGCCCAGCAGCACTCAGTCCCAGTGGCCCCAGCTCCCAGGCAGTGTATGGCACCTTGCCGAGCCACACTGCACCTGTGCTATGGGGCAGCTGCTGCGTGAGTGCCAAGCAGGGGGGTGATCCCTGCTGCCCCCCACTGCCCCTTGCTGCATGCGGGGCTCTGCCATGAGCACTCAGAGGCCCTAATTGCTGCTCCTGCAGCTGGTGAGTACAGGGCTTTTTTTTTTTTTTTTTTTTAAGTGCCAGGACTAGGCTGGGCCTGGGGTCGGGCAGGGCAGCCATGGGGGCTTCTCCCGGAGTTCCCCCTACCTGGGGAGAGGCAGGCACAGGTGGAGGAGCTGTGGGAGAACCTACAGCTGCCTGGCCGTGCTTGCCTTTCCCTGGCCAATCCAAATCACCAAATCTCTCAGAATTGGTGCCGAATCTTCTGAAGCAGATTCAGCTGAATAGATTCAGGACAGTGATCTGAAATGAATCACTGTCCTCCGAATTGGCTGAATCTGAATCAATTGGCCTAGTGAGCACATCATGTGAATGGTTTTGACCCTCAGTATTCTTGTAGACTAGCTTCTATTTCCTTGCCACTGGTGGTATTTGAGTGGTCCCCCCAAATCAAGTGGTACTGCTTCTGCTCCCAGATTGGATGTTTGAAATAGACTGCAGTAAAATTGAGGACCTCTCAAGCCAGCAACTAGAGCACTTGTGGACTAAACTTTCACCTGAATGTATTCACATGACTGTTCTTGAGACTCTGGCTTTTTGACAGCATTCTTGTATTCATAGAATCACTTGTATGAATTTTCACAGGAAACAAATGAGCAGGGTCATAAATACCTCAAATGGCAGTTGCATTATCTACTACATGCTAATGCAATAATGAGACAAAAAAGATTGTTTTCATCCAGGCATTTATCAGCCTGCTCCCAGCCAGCTGAGGCATTAGCTATAGTGAATCCTGCCAAGAGCTGATTATTATTGAATTTTGAAGTGACCTCCTAGACTGGAGGGAGACAATTTTTCACCAGTTTGAACTGGATCAAATTGTAGAAACTGAAGTCAGGTTTTTCAGGAGCTCATCTTCCATTGACTTCACTCAGAGTTGAATTCAGCACTTTTGAAAATCAAGGTATAATTTGACATTGATTATTCATTCCAGAACCACAAAATGTACATTGGTGTGCAGTCCTAGCCTGGTTCCAGTTTCTAGTCAGTTGGCCTGCTGACTGGGTTATTCATGTAAGGTTTATGGCTTTTCAACATGCAGAAAACCAGATATTTTGAGAACCTCAATTTTCTTTAGTTAGATCAATTAAGGGACAAAATGCCAAGTATGTAGTTTTGTTGTATAGCAGCCATTTTGACTGAATTTCCATCTAAATAAAATGTATAATGCATTAATTACCGTTTTCAGATTTTCAATGTGGAAGACTTAAGTGATCACCTGTAGGTGGCAGTGCATCAATAACTTTTTCTGAACAACTTTGAGGAAGCTATATTGCCAAATAATTGTAGACATGACAGGAGGCTAGACTTTTTGCAGGGTGTTTTGTGTATAAATCTAGCTTTTCTTATGAACTAAAAAGTATTTATATTAAAAGATATCATATTTCATCACATTATTTCCATACAAAAGACTGAATCAGAGATGAGTGACCCCATACAAATTAGGAAATATTGTATATCTAAATAGAAATGACTTTCAAAATCCTAATTTTCTAAACAAGGAATGAAACTTAGTTGTAAATGTCCTTCTGTCCTTGCAGAAAGGCTCCCTCCCTTCCTATGCCCTTTCTGGAGGGACATTACTGTTGTTCCCCATAATGGCACCTGCATTCTTTACGATATCTGTAGGTATATAATGTTACAAATAATTAGGATTTGCAATAGTTCTTTGAATGGGGTATTTTTGCAGGCCTCTTATATCCCTGTTGCAGCTGTGGGGAGGAACAAAATATGAAATGATTGACTGGCAAGCCTCTTGGTTCACATCTGTTATCTGTCCCACTCATCTTGTTTGAGGTGTCATATTTCAGGAATAAAGAACCATGGCTGGTAGTAACCCTGATATGCGGCACATATTGTTTAATGCAGCAGTGATGGTGAATCAGTATTGCACACTTGGCTTTGCTTGCATCACCCAGATCTGACTAGATGCATTAGATGGCCCTATGTAGCTGTGCTTTTGGCATCTGATCTTACTGGATGTAGCACTACAAGTTTTTATTATTATTCAAGTTCTGTCATGTGAGATAAGATACACTGGGAGTAGAAGCATTGTCTATGTGCTCAGGTAACTTGTAGTATTATCAATAAATTGAAGTGTTGATAGAAAAATCCTAAATCCATTCCAAAAATGTGGATTTTTTCATTTCCAAGTATTCAGAATAGAACCATATTTCAGTATGCCTATCAAAGTGTGATGGAAATGCAATTAAGATATTTATTGACTATTTTGATTTAGTGAAATATACAGTTTTAAGTAAAAAGAATTCAGTAACTGCTTTGATAATATTTTTGGCAAGGCTTATGACAAAAATCAAAATAAAGCCAGAAACCTTTCCAAAGTGTGTAAAAATGTTAGCAGTTTTTGTGAATGATTTCATTTTAAAAAAAGGCAATTGGTGCACTAAAACCTTTGTTAGAAAAATTGTGACCAGATTCTTTAAATCGTTTCTTAAGGGCTTAATTGTATCTGCCCCAAAACTCAACTAAAGTCTGCTCATGTTTGTCTACACCTTTTTGTCACTTCCAATCCATGAGGACTGTCTCTTGCTACTGAAATTTCATGATGAAATCTTAACTCTCACTCAATAATAAAAACTTAATTAACCTCAATGAGGCCTTGATTTCACCCTGGGTCTTCAGTTAATCCCATTGACTTCAATAGGGTGATTGAGAGAGTAAGGCATTACCCAACGTGAGCAAGAGTGAACACTAAGTACATGATAATTTGACAAATTTATTTTATTTTTTCTGTTACATCACCCACAGACAGCTTTCACAGAGTCACTTCTCAATTACTTACCAAGTATATTTTCTCTAAACATAATTTTTGGCATGTACATTATTCACAGCAATACATTCCATAACTATACTTGAGCATATTAGTTTTCAGTGAATGCTTGGCCGATGTGGCAGTGTTTTTTTCTCTTGGTGGGATGCGTACAACTCTTATGTTTCTGGGATAAATATATTCATAAAGTCACAAATTTACCTTCTTTATGCAACTTGCTGTTATGGTGCTCATTCTTTCCAGTAAACTTGTGTGCTGAAATACAAATGAAAAGCAACTACAGCACAGCCAAAGTTAGTTCAGCTTTGTACTGAACCAAATATTTGTTCAGAGTTGTTGAAAGGCATTTGAATGACCTTTTTCCTTCACTGAAGAGTTCTAAGGGAGCACTACATTTATTCAGTCTATACAGCTGTATACTGTTCACCTGTATACAGTTTAACATTCTCTAAGTTGTGACTGGAGTGTGAACAGATAAAGTTCCTCAGGTAGAAAGGAAGCACTAAAGTCTAATCAAGTTCACTATGCTACTAACAGCAGAAATTAAGCCTGGAGTAAGATGAAAAAAGGAGTGGATTAGAGAACAGTCTTGTGGAAAAAAGTGCAGAGAGGGCATTAATGAATAGGATGGTGTGAGAGGGGGCTGTTGCAACATTAGCCTGCACACCTGTCTAGGGCAGTCCTCCCACCTGATGCACCTGCCACATCTTTGTTGGAACTAAAAAAGTTGTTCATAGGCAGGAGGCTGCCCATTTACTGCTTGATGCCGAGGGTGTAATACACAGCTCTGACCCATTTCTACACCATGTCCCATGCCTTGCAGATGGTATCCAAGATCACATTCAACTCCCCTGGCCCCTTAGCTGGGCTGCACTTGGCTTCCAGCCCATACTTGTCCTCAGGTGTCCTCAGATTCTGCCCCTTCTGTGGGCAGAGGGAGACTTGGGCAGATGATCCTCAAGTGTGCCAGGCTGCAGCCCCTCCAACTCCACCGCCTCCTTTTGAGGTTCTGGTTGAAATTCACCCCCCACCTTTTTGTTTTTGGTCACCCCATCCACAGCCCCACTAAGCCCCAGGAGCTCCTGGTCACCCTCCTCCTGGCCTTGGCCAAGTGGGCCCTGTACTTGACCAGGAAGGAGGCTCTGGCTGGGAAGGTGCCCGGAGACTGTGGGGCCTCTTCCCCTTGCTTGTCTGTGCATGTTTCCAGGCAGAGCACCAGTGGGTGGTGTCCACTGGCTCCTTGGATGCCTTTGAGGACTGGTGCATGCAGCCCAGGGGCCTCTGTTCCATGTCCCCCCCAGGCACACTTATTTTCATGTTTTGACCCTTTGACCCACATAACACTCCTGTCCTGTCTTTTTCATTTATTGTCTCAAGTATTTTGTTGTAACATTCACCCACTAGCCCCCAATAAAATAGAGACTACTTGTTAGCTGGGTGGGCCTTAGGGCCTATGCTATTTTGAATGTTACAAATAGACAGGTGTCCTCAGCCATGCCTGGGCCTGTCTGCCTCCCTCCCTTGGGCCACAATTCCACCCCCTCACTGGGACTGCAGGTACTCTTCCTGACCCTGTATAGCCCTTTAACCCCTTTGGCCCCACTCCATACAGCACTTCAGGCTTCCTGTCTCATACATGGTCCTGACCTGACCTTCAGGCTACCCAGTTTAGGCCCTACTGTATGATGGGCATCAGGTCTACTGCCCCACACTCTGGGCTGACTCTGGCTCCTGGCCCTCTCTGGCCTTGGGTGTCTCTCACACAGCTTATGTCCCAATCAGGCCTCAGGTGTCTGTCAACATACTTGGACCCCTAACTGGCCTCTCACTAGGCCTCGTTCTCTCAGGCATTGGGCCCTGGCCCCTCCTGGCCCCTATGCTGTTGCCCAAGCCTGTTGCTTTTCTTTCTGGGTGTGCTCTCCTAGCCTTTCCCCTCCACAGGGTACCCACAATGCAGTGGGAGCCAAGGCTTTCCAGCACCCCATACACACTTTTCGCTTGAGAGGCATTAGTGTGGCATTTCCTGGAGACTGCCCTGCCAGAGGCAGCCCCACCACACCATTCAACCCCAGCAAGGTGCAGTTTTGGGTCATGCCCTAGGACCAGGAATCTCCTCAATCCCCATAGTTCCTACCCTAACCACCAGGTGTTCTGGGAGCTGCAAGTTGCAGGCTGAGAGATATTGCTCTTCTGGTTCCCTAGGTATAACTGCCAGCTCTGCTTCTAGGGTCTGGGCTTATACTGAGGCTGCTCAGCCCTTCTCCAATCAGGTGGCCCTCTTTCAGTCATGTGACCATTTAATTGGGCCAAACTGCACCTGCTGGCTACTCAAAGCCTACCTGAAATCTGTTAAAGTTGTAGGCACAACTGTGTTCTGCCACAGTTGTTACTTGGTAAGATTAGGAAAACCTGTACAAGACAAACTCAAATGTAGCTGGCATGGTTCTCTAAAATTAAAGAGGAAGCTCCCAGTGAGCTATTGTCTTAGAACAGTAGCGCTCAACCTTTTTGGCTGGTGGGCCGGATGGGCAGTGTCCAATTCCACTGTAGACCAGATCCAGCTGGTAGACCAATCTGGCACCTTGGGGGGAGGGGGGTTGGACCAGCCCTGATTCAGCTGTGCAAGGGAAGGGGACTTGGCCCAACCCTGTGGGAGAAAGGGAGTATGGCCTGGCCCCAACCTGGCCAGGCAGAAGGAAGAGGGGGTGGCCTGGGCTGCAGGGGGCTGGGGAGGGGAGAGAAGAGAAGGGGGCATGGGCTAGCTGCAAAGGGGAAGGATTGTAACCTGGCCTTGTGGGGAGAAGAGGGCACAGCCTGGCTCCAACTTGGCTGGATAGAAGATATGGGGTGTGGGCCAGCCCTAATCTGCCTGTGCAAGGAGAGGCTCATTCCCTAACCCATAGTTTCTCAACCTGTGATACATGTACCCCTGGGGGTACACAAGAGAGGCAGGGGGTACATGGGTACCCCAACACTCACTTTCACCCCTTTTCTTCTCTCTCTCTCTCTTGCCCTCTTTTCCTCTCAAAACTATGGCAAAAATTTGGTGCAATTAAAAAAATTTAAATTCCCCAGTAATAATTTGGTGTTCAGCCCCCCCTAGCTTTGGCCATTATCACCTCTAGCTCAGGTACATATTTGAGTTGTGCACCCCTGGTGTAAACGGTGGCAACCCTACCCACATCATATCAGACATCTGTCATTCACAGCCTTATCTACACAGCCCTTCTTCCAGCATATAGCACACATTAGTCTGTAAATATAAAATCCCCTGGAAAATAGAATGTTGGGGTACTTATTAACATTTTCAGAAGTTAGGGGGTACTTGCTACTTAAAAGGTTGAGAAACACTGCTCTAACCAGGTGAGCCTCCCCCTTTGGGCCCCGGGGGAGGCTCACCTGGGCCTAGAGTGAGTGAGGATTAAGTTAGGGAGCTTCTGGAGGGGCTGGACATTTTTAAGTCAGCCGGCCCGGATGATCTTCACCCTAGAGTCCTGAAGGAACTCGCTGGGGTCATTGCAAGTCCCCTGGCACGGCTTTATGAACACTCGTGGTGCTCTGGAGAGGTGCCGGAGGACTGGAAGAGGGCCAACGTGGTTCCCATCTTCA
>NW_017729006.1:15065782-15076037 GCF_001723915.1 Gavialis gangeticus | reverse complement strand
CGGACTAGATGATCTGCTCAGGTCCCTTCCGACCCTAGAAACTATGAAACTATGAAACTAACCCACCCCATGGAGTTTGAGATTATGGCAGTGGGGAGTGGTGGTAGTACTGCCACTGTATCTCTGCTGCCAAATTTCTCAACCTGTGGGGAGCCCTGTGACCCAGATTCCTAGGGTCCACAGGCTGCATTTGGCCCATAGGCTGGAGGTTGAGCACTCTGTCTTAGAACAAACACAGTTTGTGCAGAATCTGATCTCCCAAACCCTTACTGGAGTTGTTTCGAATTTTTAAGAATGAAAAATAAAATCACTAATTTGTTGTATGTTTGTTAGCTTAAAAGTTTTAATAAACCCAGAAAGCTTTTTACTTTATTTACTTTTTTATCTTAATTTATTTTATTTAGTCACTTTGGAGAGGTTCCTTTTCTGTCTGAAGATGATGATTGTCTCTCTTCTCTCTTATCTTCCATTGCATTAAAATCATCAACATCACAAATGCTATCCATCTTGTGTGACACCTTGCTATGGCCTCCAACTCTTCATGAAGCCAGCACTAAAGGAGGGTAGCAGGGTTTCCTTCTTCTGGTCACAGAGCACAGTGGTGCAACCTTTCAGACAACCAACTTACCTCTTGTTCCCCTCTTCTTACGGCTCTCCCCTTCCCCACTACCCCACTAGTGTCTTGCTAGACATGATTTTCAGGGTGTGGAGATTAAGTAAGCATGGCTCTTCAATAAGACACGATTCAAGGATGAAAGGCCATATACAAACAAAAAGCTTATGACTGATTCTAGGAAGGAAGCTCCCCTGTGATGAAGATATTACATTATTATCCATTATATAATTGTCTATAATAGGCCTTTGCAATTTTCCCTGAAGCAGCTGGTCCTGGATCATTATCAGAGACAGAATACCAGACTAGATGGAACTCTGCTCTGGAATGGTAATTTCTATGTTCTTAATTGAGGAAGTAGATAGTCTGTAAATGGAACTGATTGTGCAGAAATTTAGCCCTGTACTAGTAGGTCCAGAAATTACTATATTCTGTATAGGTGCTATTGACTAACAAATATAATATTGTCCATATCTTTGCTAAGAGGAATGTGGAATACTGTGATACATTGGAATGTTCAGTAGGCTTGTCCTAAAATGCTTCATTCTGGAGAATTAAATTATTCTTTTAATACTGGTATGTGTAAGGAATGCTGTTTATATTTTATAACACTTAGGAAAGTCATCTGTTAAACAGAATGTGACTCAGCATTAACTACAGCAGGCTCCCACTCCACTATGATTATCTCACAAAATAATTATTTTTTAAAAATAATTAATGTTTATCTTGGTCATTTATTATCATTGATATAAGCCTTCTAAATTCAGGAAAGGAATAGCTAAATCCACATACACCTGAGATACTAAGCAGATTCTTATACATTGGATGTGTCTACACATGCAATTAGTGCATGTCAATAAGCTCTGAAGCTAGTTGCTCTGGATTTGTTTGCTCCTGGGTGTGCTGTTTGAATGTGCACCCAGGAGTAATTAACTCCAGATCAATCAGCTCTGGAGCGTATTCATTCACAGCATGTGAAACCTGGTCAGAGCAGCCCTGGCTGGCAGTATGCTCTGGGGGTCAGCCTGCCAGCTCAGGACTGCTCTGACAAGGCTCAATGTGATTTGAAGGGGCTGGCTGGGACACGAGGATGCTTTGGCATGGGGCTAGCCAGCAAGCATATGAGCTGCCAAACAAAAAAAACCTCTGCAGCAGGGTAGTACACCTAAATACGAGTTTATTAGTTTCTTGCACCCTAATTGGGATGTATGTGTAGACACTGAGGCCATGTGTAGATGAAACAAGGGGCATGTGTGCACAACACTTTAAAGCAGACTAAATGCTTTTGCACTGCTTCAATGGTGTTGGTGTTTCCACGCCTCAGCGGCATATTGCGCATTAATTCCAGCTGCTGTAGCAAATTTGGTGGTGTAATGTGCCTTAAATGACTTGGGGCACAGCAAACTAAAACTCCTCTGCTCTTTTCTAAATTTGTGCTTATTGCCAATACAAAGAACTTTTTATAAAGGGCTTCAAAGCAGCTTTTAAAAAAATAAAGGTTGTCAAAGCTATGGGCAGCACCTGGTATTTCCACTCTGTTAATATTTTTAACCTTAAGGCCAGTTGCCAGTAATGATAACTTGCCACCTTTTGAAAAGCCCGGCAGATTTTAGCATTTGGTAAAAGTTAAGTAATGTGAAGACAGATAATAGCACTGGTACATCAGCAATGAGCTATGGAATTGTAGCCAGGACCAAATCTTCCTATTCTCAGCTGCTCTTTATTTGAGACATCTTAATTCCCCCTTGCTCTTTGTGTGATATATTAACTATACAGTCCAAGATCTCCTTGTGAACTCTGTGTGCTGTTCCCAGAATGACTCCCTCCTCTGATTAATTCACAGTCAGTGAAAATTTACACTCATAAAAAATGTCATATAGTTAATAGTTCAGGTTTAAATGCCAAAAGTTTTTCCCTTGAATACATGAGGGGTCCAAAAGAAAGCCTAAACAGCCACCAAATATAAGTCATCCCAGCGACCTGCTAGAAGCCAAAAGTCATATAAGACAGAACCAGAACAGATCATTCCTAACAGAGACAGTTCAATGATGAGGGAGAAACTCATCAGTAGTCTAATACGCGGTAGTGTATTAGCAAGGTGTCGCAGAGCACTTAGGTGCCCTGTGCCTGAGAACAGGGATGGCTCAAGAGAGGCCCCTAACGGTGAGAAGGGGGAGGTACAGCTGCCAGTCACCAGGGCAGCACAGGTGCTGGTTGCTGGGGCAACCGGTGAAACCCCCTGACAGGAAGGGGCAGGGCTTAGGCCTTCTTAAACCCAGGCAGGAGGCTAGGGTGGCAGTTTCTCCTCTGGCAGCCAAGGAGTGAGGAGCTCAGCCAGTGTGGAGAGAAGGCTAAGGTTTGGCTGCATGAGTATTTGTGGGTTGCTGCTATGAGCTGGAGTATTTTGCCTGATAGGGATTCTGACCGGATGGTTTTAGCTTTATGTTATAGCCTGGGGACTTTGTCTTTTGTGTTTACTGTTTAACTGGAGGACCGGGTGAGGCTATTAGGGGTTGGAGGAAGCCTCATAGGGACTCCCCAGTAGCGTGGGGGTTCCTGGTGCCAGAGAAAGTGCAGTATTTTGTGGGGTACATTGGCCTAGCCCTGAGAGAGAGGGGGCAGAAGGGCTGCAAGAGTGTAGAGGGGCCGTGGGGAGCCCTGAGGGCAAAAGGAGGGCTGAGACATAACAGGGCGAGAGCCAGATTACACTAGCACTATCTGTGAAGCTTGGGCTGCGGTGTAGGGGAAGAAAAGGAGCTGCAGGTAGTGCCCCCTGTCACTGGGGTGCATATAAATGGGCAGCCTCCTGCTAACTACAGCAATCTATTAATCAAATAAGATCAAGGCATGGTAGGTGAGTAAGCAGGCGGTTGGCCCACTACAGGAGGGTGGAGCCATACCCGGAGAGGCTCCAATAATAGCACTCCTGTCACATGTGGGTTTTGCCCTACATGCTACTATGCAGTATTATTGGGGTACTGAGTGCACAGTTAGCATCTTGTATAGATGCATCCTGTCAGTATGAAGTATGTTTATGTTGAAAACACTTCTGCTTTTGCAGGAAGTTTCCTATTACTTTAGCAGCCTAATTTATGGGAGGATGAAAAATCCTTCCATCACTTCATCTGTCCTGAACACATTGCAGAAGGGTTGCCCTTTAAAACCAGTAATACTTTTGAGCCTGGCCATTAATTTAGACTGTGTGCCTTGTAAGCCAGGACCTGTCATTTACTCTGCTTATACATTGCCTAGCCCATTGGGGCCCCAATCTGCTGAGACCTTCAGAATTTATTGCAAAATAAATGTCTGTTATTACCACTAACAATTCTAATAAATAATATCACTTTCCTATTAGATGGTGAAATAACCATCACAAGGCAGAATTTTTTGCCATGCTACAATTTGGCACATGCATCTTCCCCTCAGAATTATGCATTTAACATAGAGCTAGTCTCCAGAGTTTCCTTTTTGCTTTTTAATTAAGTCTTGTTGTATATGCTGTACTGACTTCACCTGTGCACTTTTTAAAATATAATTGTATTGTGTCATGTGGCTTTTTCTAAATGATATAATCCATGCAATTATATTTCACTTTGAGGGCTTATAACTTTATCTGTAAATGCCTTTTTGAATTATTGATGTCTTGCTCTTTTCTAAATTAAAATTAAAAGTTGAATGTTACTTGATTTTATTTCTGTTGCTAAATTCTTTTTTTCAATTTTGAAATTAAAGTTTCTGGTGACATGATTGATGGGTTTTTTTCCCAAGGCTTCTTCACCTCAGGATTTTCTTCTATTTTAGGTATCTTATACAAAGTATATGTATATTATATTAAAGTCTGGAAAATTTTTCTTCTGGGTTGTCAGTGCACATGTACTGTGAACCAGGAAGTGTGCAGGGTTACATATATACCAAAAAAGAGGATATACTTGTGAAGAAAAAGAAGAATAGCACTACAAGTGAAGATGATACATTTGCTATGAAGCATTGGCAGTAGCTCTCTCTACTCTTTGACTGGTATGGCAAGTGCATTAAACTCTATGGGAACAGCTGTATATCTGCCATTTTGCCAGGTAAGTTAACACTGTTTAAACTATAAATGACTGAGAAATGTTATAAAATCCTTTCACTTTTATGTACTGGACTTGTTAAAAGGAAATTACAAATTTCCTTGTAACTTATTACAACTTGTCCATGATTTGATTCCAGTAAGCATTTAGAATCTAGGATGTATGATCATAGGGTCATAGGAATGTAGGACTGAAAGGGCGGGTTATGAAGTAATCTAGTCTAGCCCCCCTGCTCAAGGCAGGATAACCCTTGACTAAACCATCCCAATCAAGTGCTTGTATAAAATATTTGAAAGTTATTCAAATGCCTTTGCCTAAGGCTCCTGCCAGATGTGCAGATAAAGGCATGATGAGATCTGATGCATGATCATGCTTCCTGCCATACAGGCTTCTCCTGCACTAGCAAGTTGCAAGCTCCCATTGCTGTGACCCTGGTTAGCTGATCCAGACCCCCAGCCATGGGGAAACGCCATGTCTCCCCATGGCTGGGAGCCCAGATTAGCTGATGGGGCTCCCAGTCGCAGGGGTGCACCTGCTCATACACTCAATTAATGGCATGATAGAAGCCAATCACAAAGTTACTACACTTTTTTTTTTTGTGGAAGATCTTTGACTTAGTCTTATGACGTCATTAAGGCTGATTACAGATGTTAAAGTGCTTTACTGGAAGAAGAGCATGTTAGTTCGACTTGGCTCCACAGTGTCTATATAAATCGGGCACTTCAGCAAGGGCTTTTTTGCCACTTTTTATCTAACAGCTGATTCAATTGGCGATTAGATAAAAGTGCTCAACCCCCATTCCACTTAAGTGCCCAATCTATACAAACATTGGGCAAGTCAGATCTAACTAACATGATGACTCTTCTGAGCACGTGCTAGGTTTGGTGTGGGAGCATGTTGATTTTATTTTTTAAAATAAAATGCTGTTTAGGTTTTTAATACTTATAAGCAGTCTAATTGCTTTAATGTGTGGCCAGTTACCAGTTAAGATGGGATTAACTGGTTATTCACTAAAGTGTAAGGTGTGGCAGGGGCTTTAACTAAGGCTGCATATCTAGCTGGTTAGATTTCTTGTCTTTGATTCAGTGTAAGACAGCTTAAGATCAGCCTTTTAATGATATTTCAATATTTCCATTTCCCAATTAAAAACCAGGAAAAGCAAAAAATGAAAGGGGAAAAATCACTAGAATTTCTGAACCTTTAAATAATAAAGGTTCTGAACAGCTATACCTTTTTTCTGTTTTATCCCTACTGGTATAGAGATTATAAGGAATTTATTACGAAGGCTTTGGCAGAACTGTCAGGTGGCTTTTTTTTTTTTTAAAGGGGAAAACAGAGATTTGTTATGAGGTAGCTTATAGTCATTATATCATGGTTATAAGATCACCCCAACACTATCTGAGAAGCAAGAAGCAGTAATACCTGTGCATTTGTTGCCCTGATATTGGACATGACACTTATATTTTTCCAATGTGATTTATTAATGTAGGTCAGGTGTAGAAGAATAAGGGGAACCCAGGAGAGGGATTCCCCACTTGCCCCCTTTCCTGCAGCCCCAGGAAGCCAAGTTGCCACACCAGCACTGGGACAAGTGGTGGCAGCAACCCGAAGTGGATGGCAAACAAGCCATCCCTGACAGCGCGAGTTAAGGAAGAAGGCCTGAGAGGTAAAGACAATCTACTCACTGTCCCCTCTTGGGATAAGGGGGAAAAAACCCAGTAGCTCGGAAGGGCTGTGGAGCTGTTCCTGCCTCCATGACAGACTGTTCTAGCTTGGTCCAACATTCAAAGTGGCTCCTCTGGGAAACGTGGCCCTCTGGAGAAAGAGGCTGTATCCAGGACTGTGGGAACCGTAGAACAAAAGTTTGAGTGGTACTGGGACAAGATCTATGTGATCCCAACCTAACTCAGTTGATTCCTCTTGACCCAGGAGGAATGAATTGCAGTCAGAGCAGAAGCTGGACCTGATAGTCTGAGAATCTCTCAGGAGGAATCTCTTAAGGGATGTTGGAAGTGATGAAGGAGGAGAGCACCTAATGGAGAGCAACACCTGCAGAAGGTGAAGGGCATGTCACCTGCCCATAGTTCATTAGTTTCCTGTTTGGATGGACTTACAGGAACTCCCAGCAGCTATCTGGGGAGGGACTGCACCTAGCTCCTGGCTGTGAAGCCTTAACAGCGGGGGCTAGCATCTGTGTCCATATCTGGAGGCATGTGGTTGGAGGTGTAGGGTGGAGGATCCCTCACTATAGGCCCAGTAGGGCTGTACTAGAGGCCTTGTTGGACTTTTTGCAACTGAGAGCTTCCCTGCTGATAGAGCCTTTTGCTTCCTATGGGGCAGTATTCTATCTGAACTTTCCATCAAGTTATGGCAGGCAAGTACCCCAAGAGGTTAGGAGACTCTTCCAGCAAGTGCACAGAGGTCCAAGCCTCAAGGGTGAGGTACTGGTACACCAGGTTATGAACTTGTCCTTCCCCTGAGCCAGATCCAGACTGGGCCTCCTTGCAAGCTGGATCCAGAAGGGGTGAGTAGTCAAGCCAGTGGTGGTGGGGCAGGCAGTGGAGGGGTGAGCAGTGGTGGTAGGGGCTACAGCAGCTGTTGCTCACCCCCCACCTCTGACACATGCCCAATGAGGCTCCATGCCATGTATTTTGATAGTAGGCCCTGCCCCACTTGACACACCCCATGAATTCTTGGCTCTTCTACCATCCCCATGGGCCTGCACAGCATGGCCCCATGCATTAGATCTGACCCATGGGCTATATGTCTAACATCCTGGTGTAGCCCAGCAGAGTTCACAAGATGTGTAGCTGCAAGTTTAATATCCAGAGTGGCACTCTTAATGTATCTGTCTCCTGTACACTTCATTTAAGAAAGACCTGTTTCATATACTTGATTCACTTCAACTTTTATTTCAAAATGATTTGGAAAATGGGGTGAGTAGCGAGGTGGCAAATTTGCAGATAACAAAATTGTTCAAAATCTTAAAGACTAAGGCAGACTGTAAGGAACAGCAGAAGAATCTGGCATGATTGAGCAAACTGGCTGCTAAATGATGGTAGGTAAATATGAAGTGGTACACCTGGGCAAAAGTAACCTAACCTTTACCTATACTATAATGGACTCCATATTAGCTGTTACCATACATTCGGAGTTCTTGTGGACAGCTCACTAAAAACATCAGCTCCGTGCTCAGCAGCCATCAAACAAGCAAAAAAAAAAAAAAAAGTTGGGGATTATTAAGAATGAATTGTAAACGAAATGGAAAGTATCATCATGCCCCTTTATAAATCTATGGTGTATCCACACCTTGAATACTGTACCTATTTCTGGTCCCCACGCCTCAACAAGGACATAGAAGAACTAGAGAAGAACCAGAGAAGGAGAACAAAGGATGATTAAGTGGTATGGAGGGGTTTCCATATGAGGAGAAACTAAGGAGGCTAGGTCTTCAGTTTAGAAAAGAGACACTTAAGGGGATGGGCATGAGAAGGCTTTACTAAATGCAGAAGAGAAAATACTAAATGATGAAGAGAAAGTAAATGGGGATTTATTTACTCTCTCAATATAAGAAATGGGTGTTGCAACATGAAACTAGTAGGTCATAAACTTTAAACTAACAAAAGGAAGTTCTTTTTCACACAGTGGATGCATCTACATGTGACTCTTTTTTTTTTTTTTTTTTTAGTGTGCTGCAACACATTTTGGTGCAGTCCTGGGCTCAACATTTACACATGCACCCAGGACTGCAGCAGTCTGAGCCAGGGCAGAGGATTCCCAGGATAGCAGAGGGCTGAGAGGTCTGCCCCAGGCTCCGGGTGGTGGAGTCAGGTGGCAGAGGGGCTGGCTGGCTGGGGGACAAGGGTGCTACAGTGTGGGGCTAGGCAGCAGGTAGCCCCTTGCACTTTAGTGCCCTTGTGCCCCAGCCAGTCAAATCATCATCTACGTGTACTCTTTGGTAGAATAAATTACTTCTCCATAGGATAGTACTGTCCCTGACAGTACTATCCTATGGCAGAGTTAATTAATTTACTGTGCCCTAATATGGCACATGTGTAGACGGTGACACTACTGCAAAGTTAATTAGTCAACTCTACAGTCAAGTGCAAGTGTAGATGCATCCATTGTGTAATTAATGTGGAACTCATGGCCACCAGAAATTGTGGAAGCTGATAGTTTAGCTGGATTCAAAATGGGACTGGACAAATTCTTGGAGGAAAGGAGAATCAGTAGCTATTGAGCATGGGACTTAAAGATATAGCCTCTGAACTGAGAGAGGAACAGTAAGGAAAAAAAACTCCCTGGTCATGCCCAATTCATCTTCTGCCACAGTATGACAAAGGATACTGGGCAAGATGGACTTATCGTCTGACCCAATTAATGGCAGTTCTTATGTTCTTATTGTCTGCCACTCTCTAGTGAAAAGGCAAGGGACAGTTTCTGCCTGTTTGATGCAGAACTGAAATGACTGCATAATAATACTTAGTCTTATCACAATAGACAAGATCCTAACACGCTTTACACTTTCTAAAGGCAAAGATGGATGGCATAGTGTGAGGCTTCTCAATCCTCACACTGGTTGCTGGCTCCTTATTCAAAGGCAAGTTATTTTGAAGTAAAAATTTTTATGAGCTACTTACACTTCTTCTTTAACATTAATATTTTGTTTATCTTTATGTTAAATCATGCTATGTCTGTAGAATCTATTTACACATGTGTTGTCAAAGAAAATGACTTTGATGGGTAAGTTCAAGCAGCAGTTGGGGGGGTAGGTCCCTAACTGACTTTCATGACTCTATGGGCTTCAATCTATTGGATGAGAAATATTCATTAGGCTGGGGGGGGTAACCCTTTTGGCAGGTGTGCCACAAATTAGGTCTGCACCCTCCCCAAGTGCCACTCCAATCCCCCAGCTCTGCCCAATCTACTGCTCTTTTTGCTCCTTATTCTGTGTTTCCTCCCCAATTTGTTGCTCTACTTCCTGCCTCCTGTTCCATCTTCTGTGGTGCGTGCCTGCCTTCTTCCTGATCTGCCACACAGGCTGCTCATGCCACAGATTGGCCATCCCTGGTCTAGGGGATAGAGCATGGAATTGGAGACAGAGAAACCTGGATTCAGTTGTTTGCTTTACTGAAAATATCCTGCACTCTGCCTGGCTTCAGCTCTCCATCTGCAAAATGGAGACAGCACTTCCCTTCCAGAGAACTGTGTTCAGGTTTTCTATTAAGTACAATAGTACAGTAAATTTTTAGAGTCCTATTGGATTTAAGAGATGTAACCAATAGGACTGTTGCATAAGACCATGAGAATCAGAGACAGAACAAAACAAAGCTTATATTCCTGAGACAGGTTTATCTCTGATGTGATGCAATACCACCATAGTCATTGCCATGGAGCCTGACTGCAGATTTTGGGTCTGTGTTCTGCCTTAATATATTAAGTCAGTTTAACACACTAACAGCTTGTTAAATTCAGTCAAAATAAAATGTTCCTTAACTTTTACTCCTTCTCTTTAAAAAAAAAAAAAAAAAAAAAAAAAAAAAAAAAAAAAAAAAAAAAAAAAAAAAAAACA
>NW_017729006.1:15065461-15065730 GCF_001723915.1 Gavialis gangeticus | reverse complement strand
ATCCTTTTTTTTTTTTTTTTTTTTTTTAATCCAGTGTCAGAAATGTTCCCATAACATGAGAGCTACCAGTTTGCCTCTGAACTGAAAATACAGAAATGAATAATACACATCTCAATTGTTTTTTGTAGGCTGTCTGCATGCTTCTGGACTAGATGGGCATTAGTTGGGGAAAAGGCTTGGCCAGAGGAAGGCCTGTGGGAACTTCTCCAAAGACTTGAATACATATCTAAACCTACTCTCCAATAATTTGTGTCCATTATTCCTTGTTA
>NW_017729006.1:15051208-15060461 GCF_001723915.1 Gavialis gangeticus | reverse complement strand
TTTTTTTTTTTTTTTTTTTCCTCCAAGCCAAAACCTGACCTGTATAGTCTGTCCATCAGCAAGTGCTACCCAAAATGACAGGAGGCACCACATTTGTTTTTCTTGTTATCATTCAGCCTAATTGAGACAGCTATGGAAAAATGCTACTTATACTGTGAGTTGAATTTCTCCTATATTTCTAGGGGACTTTCCCTTCCACCTCACCATAAATCAAGTAAAATATGACACGTCCTGCAATTGGCTTATCAGTAGCAAACAAAGTGCAGCTGTCCCTATTAAGCATGCAGGTTCAGGTTTAGAACACCCAGTTTCATTAGGTGGGAATCCAGTCAATAGGAACATATTTGGTCAACTGATTTCAAGGGCTCTTTTTGTAAAGAGAATAATCCAGTATACTGTAATGGTCTTCCTTGACTTCAGGTTCAGTGTTTGAACATAATTCATGTGTGTCTGTGTTTATACTTGATAAAATAGAAGTCCTTCATCTGTTGTCTTGTAAATGCTAGGTGTTCCACTTTAAGGATGTGTGCAAGACAGAGGACCAGAACCTCACCTAGTATATATTGGCATATCTCCATTTAAATTGCTACTGTCAGCAATAGAAAGTAGGGGTGTGCAAAGCAGGTCCTATTCAATTTGGATTTGGCCTGAATAGGGGACAGTGTTTTGATTAATTGGTATGTCATGTGTGGGGGGTGTTTTTTTTTTCTTAATCACTGCCCCTAACTTTCCAATTTGGCTGAATCTGAAGATTCGAGGCTGATTCAAAGAATCGGCAACTCGGACATAGACACAGCTTTCAAAGCTCTTTTTTTTTTTTTCCCCTCATACTTTGAGGTACTAGGTGCAGCTCGTGAATACTGCGATGCTGGGTGCATGGAGTGTCCCACAAGTGCAGGGAGGCCCTCCACATGCTCAGCAGCAAACCTGGGAGTGCCTCCAGTCCACTTCTCGGTCTGCCAGGGAGCATGCTGGGTCCCTGCCTCCGCACCTCCCAAGCTTGGCAATGGGCCACAGGTGGACCCCAGCTGCTCCCCCCCCACACCCAGGAGGTGTCAGTCACTGAGCCAGGGGAATGCAGAGGGGCCCCTGTGTGTGCTGCCCAGTGGACCTGGAAGTACTTCTGGTCCACTTCTGGGTCTGCTGCCAAGTGCACTAGGGAGCCCCCTGCACTTCTGTGGGACACTTCGTGTGCCCCAGCATCTCAGCATTCACAAGCCCCTGCTACCTAGAGATATGTAGAAAAAACATTTTAAAGCTGTCTTTATGTCCAAATCTCCAAATTTTTTCTGAATCTCTCTGAATTAATTGGGAGGGTTCCAATTTGATTCAGAGAGATTAAAGTGTCCTCTGATTAGATTTGAATTCCAAGATTCAGCCACTGAATCGGGCTGAATCTCTGCCAAACTAAATCGGGGACTGAAGCTTTGCACAGCCCTAATAGAAAGGAACTTGCTTTTGTTAACTTAACTGTCAAACCTTGTTTTCTGTCTGTACTCTTTAACTGTAGTTTTAGAATCTCAAGCTTGTGAAAATGGATACAATGGCACTGGAGGATTAGGACTGTATTAACAAGAACAGTTGCTGGGAAGAGTGGCAGGAATTGGAACCCTGCCCAATGAGAAGAGATTAAAGCAGAATTTTAACAAAAGGATGATCATATCTGGGCTGGGAGGTGGAAAAAATACACCTTGCAGATGGAGGAGCAAAAAATCCTTAACCACTATTGATTGTTGCAGCACAAACATAGGTTAAAAGCATACAGTAGACAATTGGAGTACAATTAAAATGATAGAGCTGACCTTTCATCCCAATTAAAGGAGAACCTCATATGGACAATGTGATAAGGAAGAAAATTGTTCTCTTCATGCCCCTCATCTCACTGAGTGCTTCTCCTTCTCTATTTTCACTGACTACTTTGTCATTCTTCCTTTGGCCTTTAGTTGACATGTTTATTCTTTCCATCTTTCCTTCCAGAAAATCTATGCTTAACAAGAGTTAGAAAAAGGGTAGATTCAGAGCCCAGAAAAACTTCAGAGGAAAGAAAAAAAAAAAATTAATCTTTAGTTAACATTAACTAGTATAGTTCCACTGACTTCAGTGGAGTTTTTGTAATCTGAGTTGGAGCAAATTACACCCTTAGACTGCATACTGAATGATTCTGTTTTCTGGGCATGGCACCTTTTAAATTTAGAAAACCTCCTGGCCTGATATGACCCTGATGTAGGAATGGTTATTGAGGGAGGATCAGATAATGAAAACATACTGCACAGATAAGTTAGTTCACAGTAATTACCACCCCCTGGCTGAATCTTCCATCTTGTTCTGCCAGCTACAGATATGGAACACCTTCCTTGGCAAGATTTTCTGGCCATGTTCTGTTCCCAGCCACACCCTTCACATGCCCTTTGGGAAGTGGGGTGTTGTGATAGGATCAGGTGGCTGGCACACAACTGGCTTGGTAAGGTTTGTGCCACTCAAATATTTCCTTATTCTGGAGAGGGATCCCAGCTGCCTAGATGGGGCAAGTTTATGCTAGGAAATACCTGAATTTGGAGGCTGAAGATGTAGTCCATATTTTCAAAGATGGAAGAAGTCTAACATTCACAGTTTTTAAATTAAAGTTAATAATCAGCAGTGGCATTTATAAAGTATCTTTCATTCTAAGATCTCAGGTATCAATAGTAATATCTTTCCTCTGCTATTGATGGAGTAACTAACACATAGAGATGAAGTTATATCTTAAGGTCTCATGTTGAGTGAGGCCATATCTGCACTTCACAGGACCATGTATTCTGTACCTCACCAATCTGTGCATTCTGTACCTCAAAAGAATATAATGCAGCTGCCCTTATCTGGCACTGGATGTGTGCCAGTAAGCACACCTAAGATGTAGGGATGACTACACTGTGCCTAGACCTTGCCATAGAGTGTCACAGTGATGCACAGCATGACTGTTCTGTGTATACTACATCCATTAGTGGTCCTCAGTGGCCAAAGCTGAAATAGCACACAAGTGGCATGACTCTAATCTCCTCATCTAGCCTTTCTTTTCTGGGTGAGTTCCTGAAATCCTGCTTACCTGTTTCCCACAGTGGGCATGCATGAATGGTAAATAGACAGATATAGAAAGGTGTCATAGATAGGGAGCCACACAGAGACTTCAGGCATGCACAGTTGCTTTCTCCCTCTTGCCCTTAGATATATTTATCACTATACTTCCTTATCTGTATAACATGCTTTCATTATTCAGAATGCAGAGGAGAAAGCCAGGTAGATCTTTTTGTCAATTTGTGGGCCTACTCTAATACTTCTACACCACATTGCCTCTCAGTGGGTTTTTGATATTAAAGATGGAGGAAGGGCTGTTGTTTAATATAGAAGCATTGCTGAACCAGTCTTGAAAATTGGATGGAGATGAAAGAATCTCAAGCATGCTTGTTCTGTTAAGTTAAATGGTTCAATCGACTCTTCATTTAGGAGCCAACTGGTATTTGACAATGAGAGAGTGGTTTGGAATAGTGCTTTGAGCAAGCACCAAGTGGTGGATGCTCCTGTCTGAATATTAACATAACAAATGACAGTTTGCCAATTACTGACTCTTGGAAGTCTCTTAGATAAATTAAATGTAGTTCCCAGAGGAATAGTAATGTTAGTTATTAGCACTGTCTTACAAACATAATAATCTTTTTATGCTTCAATTAGGGCTGTAAAACTATTAAAAAGTTTGATCGTGGTTAGTTACACAATTAAAAAAATTAGTCACGATTAATCACGATTTTAATCGCACAGCTAAAAACAAAATTATGCAGGTACTTTGTATGGTTGTGGGGGTGTGTGTGGGGAATTTGTGAAGGTGTTGGAGGCTGTGGGTGTATGTCTGGGGTTTGGAGATTGGGAAGTCGGGTGGCCCCCACATGCCCTGGCAGGATGTGGGGTACTGTGGGTCAGAAGTGAGGGGCAGCAGCAGGGCTGGGGTGAGGGGGCTGTGGGTTGGAAGTGAGGTAAAGGGACAGGGAGTGGGTATATCATTTCCCCCCAATCATATTACCCCTTCCCACAGGTGTCCTCTTTTTAAAAAAAAAAAAAAAAATTGTGGTAACCCCACAGGAATGCAGTCTGGCAGCATGTAGAGCAGCAACCAGCAGGTAAGTCTGTGGAGGGGAGGCGGGGCAGAGGAAAGAGGTGGTGGGGGGGTGGGACTGATCAAGGCCTCCATGGTGAGGGAGGGAGTGGGGCAGAGGCAGTGGCTGGGGTGAATGGGGCCCTGGGGCCAGGGCAGGTTGTGGGATGGAGCCATGGAAGGCTTGTCCATGTCAAAGATCAAAGTCTTTGATTTCAGATGCCGATGGCAAAAGAGCAGAAGATCAGATGGCAAAGTCAGAGGCTAACGCAGCAAATTTTGTAATTGTAGTCTCACGCTATTATTTTTTAGTTTGTAACAGTGCTGCATATTTACACCCCGTCTGTGCCTCATTTCAAATTACTTGAGCCTCTCATATGAGAGAGACACTAACCTTGAACAAATTGCAGCCTAGTATCATGACGTCAAAAAGACCTATAGCGACCAGATAAAAATGAAACTAACGGAACTGTAAAATTAAATAATATGCTACACTTGCCCTCTTGTGACCAGACAGGACCAGTACCACCCAAGCAAAAATATAGCCCCCCTTTTATGAAACTTGAGAAAACAAAGAGAGCACAAGTGCCAACCTGTTAATTATTCATACCAGGCGTATTATTATTGGTTATTTTGTTTCCTATAACTTTGAAAGAACTTCCGCCCAAAGGCAGAGGGAGAACTGCGTATACACTCAAGAAGGGAGATCTCGGAGCATTCCCAAGAGACACAGTTTGTAACCTGATCAATTACAAATATTATCTCTCCGCCTACGTGTCTTTCTGGCGTACCCCCGTTTTGCCGGCTCGTGTTGTCTTATCTTCTTCGCTCGTCTTGTCTTGTCTTTCGTACGTCCCTCTCATCAAGAGCTCTCGGTAATCTGCAGACCATAGTAATTTGTATAAACTGTTTGAAACCTGTACTCAGCAAGTCTGCAATCCACTGTAATCGGTGGGTGACAGAACATCTGCATGCTGTAACTAAGAAATCAACTGCTTCTGCCTACGCTGCAAGCCATCAGAGGCGTAAGTAAACTAAACTTTCTGTGTAACCAATGCGCATTTAAACCATCTAAATCCTCTGACTCCTGCTCGCCATTAACACCCTCCTGTCAGGTCATAAATCCCCCCTCGCGCCAAGCCGGTCGTACTGACCCAGGCTCACAGGTCAAGGGTGCACTGGCATCTGGGCGCGACAGTCCAGAGGCATGGGGGGAGGACACAGCTCCGTGTCACTCTGTGCAGCCCCAAGCAAGGCATGGGGGGTGCCCCCCCAGACTTGTATGCAGGGAGAAGGCTGGCTGTCCACTGCAGGCTGGGGCTCTGCACTCTGCTGCCTTTGTCCTGGAAGCCGTGAGCTGGCTGCGCATCCCCTGCCTGCCTGGTGGTAAGAGGCACAACATGGTGTTGCATGGCTCCTAGGACAAAGGCAGCAGGGTGCAGAGCCCCAGCCCAAAGTGGGCAGCCCGCCTCTGCCCCACACACAAATTCAGGGGACACATCCCCCCATGCCTCCCCCAGGGGTGTGTGCAGCAGCAGGGAGCTGCAACCCCCTGGATGAGCCACCCATGGCTCTGTCCCACAACCGGCCTTGGGCCCAGGGCCCCATTCACCCCTGCCTCTCCCCCACTCCTTTCCTCACTGTGGAGGCCTTAATCTGCCCCCTCACCCCTTCCCTCTCCCCACTGTCCCTTCTCCTTGTGAGGGGAGGCAAGAGCCCCCCCAGAATGGCCCAGACCCTGATCAGCACACCTCAATACTTACTGCAGGAACAGAGATGGGCAGCAGCTGGAAAGAAACCTGAATCCCAACACAAACGCAGGCTCAGCAGTTTTGCAGCTGCTTAAGCCTGCGTATCAGAGAGGTCTGGAGGCATGGCTCCCGAGCAGTGCGGGCTGTGCAAAAGGCAGCCGGGGATCCAGCTGAGCTGGTGCCACAAAGCGAGGAGCAGGATGCCAGCTGGGAGATGCTGGCTGCGGAGCTGGTAGGCTCCAGCTCCTGCTGCCACAAGAAGGAGCCAGACACCTGCTGGAGGACCCAGATGGGTGAGTCAGAGGGCAGCCTCAGGGGCCAATGGGGGCAAGGGAGCCCCACTGAGGCAGCAGCCTCAGGGGACATCACCAGGAAGCAGCAGGCTCTGACCAGGAGCTCATATGTCAGAGATGGGGATGGCTTCTCATGCCCACAGGCACCCCCAGACAGCCCTACAGCAGGCAGAGCACTGGGAATCATGAGTCCCCATGAGGGGGAAGTAGATGGCGCCAGCTGGAGGGACCAGGGCAACAGGACTACAGGTCAGCTGGGCCCCAGGGAGGTGATGCCAGAAGAGCCAGCAAAGGCTGGACACGGTGGTTGCCTGTACACACGTCTATTAAAATAAAGGGGACAGACAAGTCTTCCCCAAGAAACTGAGGGCTCAGAGAGAGGGAATCTCAGGAGCCCACTGGCAGAAGCTGGTCATTTTCAGTTGAGTTATTTCAGTTACAGTTTGACCCCAGATGGGGCAGGTTTAGTTTCTCAGGAGAGGGGAAGCCAACCTGGAGACAAGGGACGGACCCCTTAAGATTAATGGCCAGGAAGACCTGACCCTATCAAGGTGGGCAGTATAGGAAGACCTGTGGGGAGCACCCAGGCTGAGGATATGGTAAGGGTGGGGTAAAGGGGAGGTTTGGAGCCCCACAAAGACACCCACAGGGTAAAGACCCCTCTGGGTCCCCCAACAGGGAACTGCCTCCCCAACAATAACACCGAAGACGTGGCAGGTGAGAAAAGGGGCAGTGCCCAGACTATCTAGGGGCACCTGAATAGAGTTTCACCCTGACGTCACTGGGGGGGCAGGGTGCCGATGGGTCCCCAAAGCTGTACAACACCTACCAGAGACACTCCTCTACAGACTTATCTGCTGGGCGCTGCTCTACAAGCCTCCGGTCTGTATTCCTGGTATACATGCTGTGGCTCCTCGTGTGTGTGCATGCACTCTACCAGACCTTCCTCTTGTAGCAGCCCGTTGCTCACACCCAGACTGTCCTGCGGCTCCTCTGCACTGTCACCACTGCTCTGCTGGGTGGCTTGGAGGCAGCAGTGACAGTGGTAGAGTGGAACCGAGGCAAGAACAATTAATGCATTAATCACACACATTCATGGCAATTAAATGACAGCCCTAGTTTCAATAGATCATGCATCTCATTTTATCAAGCTTTTTTTTTTTCTTCCTCTTAATTTTTTATTTTTTTATCCCTTTAACAGCTCTAATAAATAATACATCTGGTGTATTACACATCGCAGCCCAAGCACAAGATATTTGCATAAAGACAACTTAATTGTAAAAGGGTAGAACTTTCTTGTGTACAGGGTTTGATCTATGATACACAGTGGGTGCATCTCCATGTGCACTTTACTGTGGAGTTTACTAATTGGTAAAGTGTCACTGTCTACAGGTGTGCCAGTACTAGGGACCAGTAAATTAATTCACTCTAGTGCTATCTTATGGCACTAATACTTACTCCACTGAAATGCATGATGGTAGCTGGGGCAAAAGGGTGCTAAAGTGCAGGGGCTGCCTGCTACCTAGCCCCTCACTTTTAGCACCCTCATGTCCCAGTCAACTCCTTTGCTACCTGGTGCTGCCACCTGGAGCCCAGGGCTAGCTGTCTAAGCTGCTCTGCCCCGGCCATGGCAGGGAGAAGATACAGAAACCTTACGCTTATTATATAAAAGTGTAACTACAGTTTTTTATACTTGCAGCTCATGAAGAGTCGCATCCAGTGCTCTGGAAATGCAAAGTCCTACATGAGAGCCAACTGCTAATATGAAAATATTAAGCTAATTGGAACTGGGAGCCACTTTAAAATTGTTTATGATAAGAGTGGAAATATAGATCTCAATTATGCTCGGATCCAAGTCAAAACTCTGCCTGAGATTTAAACAGCATTAACTTTTTATATACCTTCAACTCCAAAGGCACATCTGCACATTAATTAATGCTCAGTGGCTACTCATTACATTTAGTACTTACAAAAGGAAGTACTAAATAAATGCTCAGTAGGCTGCCCAGGAGTTAGGCTCCGGGAGTGGTGAGAGATGCACAGGTGGAAGCCTGCTGCACCCCCGCTCCTCTGAAGCCCCCCAGAGACCCCTCAGCAGCTGCAGAGTCCCCTGCTGACCCCCAGCATAGCCGGAGGTAAGTGGGGCCTGTGATGGGAGGGGGTTAACCCCTACAGAGTGGGAGAAGGTGGCTGAGTGGGAGCTGGGCTGGGTCTCGCCCCACCCAGGCCCCTACTTGGCCCAGCCCTCCAGGGGAGGGTACTTACCCCCCAAATCCTGGGCAGAGCACCCCCTAGCCTGAGCGCAGCTTCCCCGATGGCGGGCCCACTGCACATGCGTGTAGTTTAAAAGGGTCCGCCAACAGCAAAAGAGCCCTATTTAGGCTCTGGGAACAGCAAGATGTGTGGGTGGAAATCTGCTGTGCTCCTGCTCCCCTGAAGCCCCCCAGAGACCCCCCCCAGAAGCCGTGGAGCCCCCCCCACCAATCCCCAGCACAGCCGGAGGTAAGTGGGGTCCATGGTGGGAGGGAGTTAACCCCTAGAGAGTGGGAGGAAGCAGCTGAGTGGGAGCTGGGCTGGGTCTCGCCCCGCCCAGGCCCCTACTTCCCCCAGGAAGCCACGCGAACAGGCTGTGCAAACAGGTGTGCTTGTCTGCTGGCACGTGAGTTAGCGTGGAGTTTGCGTGGGAGGGTGCACGGGAAGGCCTGAGGCCCTGCCTGTGAGCCCCCCAGGGTAGACAGTCCCAGTCGTAGCCAGCCCACCAGCGGCATGACGCGGATGGGCATGCGCCACACCCCTTGGGTCCCCTTGGGCTCTGTGGCTCCCACCTCTGGCACCTCAGAGACGGCCATCCAGACAGAGCCTATGGTTCCGGGCTCCATGCAGATGGAGCTCTTGGCTGTGGGGGCTGCCTGTCCCTTTTTCAGGCTCTGGGACCCGGGAGCATGGCCACCTCCCCTTGTGGGGTCTGCTCCCTACTGGGGTCTCTGGCGTGCCAGCTGGAGGAGCTCCAAGCCACAGTCCAGAGACTGCGTGCCATCAGGGACTGTGAGCAGGACATAGACTCCTACTGCCAGGCCCTTCTCCCC
>NW_017729006.1:15049482-15049882 GCF_001723915.1 Gavialis gangeticus | reverse complement strand
ATGACAGGCTGAGAGCCATGGGGCTCTTTAGCCTGGAAAAGTGCAGGCTCAGGGGTGATCTGATGGCCGCCTATAAGTTTATCAAGGGTGACCACCAGTATCTGGGGGAATGTTTGTTCACCAGAGCACCCCAAGGGATGATGAGTTTGAACAGTTCTAAACTACTGCAAGACCATTTCAGGCAGGACATAAGTTGGAATTTCTTTACTGTCTGAGCCCCCAAAGTCTGGAACAGCCTGCTGTCGGAGGTGGTTCAAACACCTACATTGAACACCTTCAGGTGTAAATTGGATGCTTATCTTGCTGGGATCCTATGACCCCAGCTGACTTCCTGCCCTTTGGGCAGGAGGCTGGACTCGATGATCTTCTGAGGTCCCTTCCAGCCCTAATGTCTATGAAA
>NW_017729006.1:15049142-15049367 GCF_001723915.1 Gavialis gangeticus | reverse complement strand
TAAAGTGTTTGTTGTGGGAGACTCCATCCTGAGGGGGACTGAGGAGGTAATCTGCCGCCCTGACCCGTTAGCCCAGGAAGTCTGCTGCTTCCGGGGTGCCCACATCGGAGACATTGCAGAGAAGATCCCTAAGCTCCTCCAGCTCACAGACCACTATCCCATGCTCCTTATTCATGTGGGCACCAATGACACAGCTAGGAGTGCTCCCAGCTGGGTCATGAGGTG
>NW_017729006.1:15026766-15047796 GCF_001723915.1 Gavialis gangeticus | reverse complement strand
TAAATTGGATGCTTATCTTGCTGGGATCCTATGACCCCAGCTGACTTCCTGCCCTTTGGGCAGGAGGCTGGACTCGATGATCTTCTGAGGTCCCTTCCAGCCCTAATGTCTATGAAATCTATGAAATTAGTGTTGATCGCACACTTTTTTGTGATGGTTAATGTGTAGTAGGCTAATACTACTGCACATTAGCCTAATAGCATGGCTTTAGCTGTAATACTCAGTTACTCAAGTTACTTCACATTAAGCATCTCATGTAGATGCATCCCCAGAGATGGAAATCACAAAGTCAGGTGATCTTAGGATTTGTCCACATCCCATCTTTATAGTGATATAATTATAGGTTTTACCTACCTACTTATGGAAAGTTATTTGGTACTTGGACACCCTGGGACCTGGAATTGACAGACAAGCAAGTTATTCCAGTGTAGCACACTCTAGGTCACTAGGTGGTTGTGAGAGAGCCCTTGCCAAAACCAGAGGCAGATACCCTAGACCCACAGCCCCAAAGGCCCCGGCTGAAACCCTTCCTACCCAGGTGTTTCTGGAGGGGAGGAGCCGGGAACTCGATGCACAGTATAAAGAGGAGCCCGGAGCAGGCAGGAGGGGAGAGCGCAGGACCAGAAGCAAAGGAGCCAGGCTGAACAATGCTGGAGGAATCTGTGAGAGCCATATGGAGGGCTGGCAGGAGGCTCCTGCAGACAGGGAACTCCCTGGAGGAGCTCTAGAGGAAGGTACGGTGGAGTGGCAGGGTCAGGAACTGCCTGCAATCTCCTTGGCAGCCAGCAGAGCCCGATGGAGAAAAGATACTGTAAAGAGTCTAATAGAGGGGCACAATTGAAGCCTGGTACCGTAATGACCCTAAAAGGGATACAAGGAAAAATTATAAATGATGACCTCAATGAGATGAGGGTCCTATGATGGGGCCTGGTATACCTGGGGTGCAACTGTGTGGTGGTTTTTTGGGGTTTTTTTGGACTGGGACAGTGGAGGTTTGAGGCCATTGCCTGGCTTTGGGGCCAGTGGACAGGTCAGGGAGGCTGGGCTCCAGATTGGAGCAAAAAGGAGGGCCATGAGCCCTGAGACTAAAGAGCTAGAGCCTCGGAGTCAAACCTTATCTGGTGGGTTTAGACGGGAAGGCCTAGCTAGAGAAAGACGGAGTCACAGCCCGTGGTGGCAGAGGACCCCGACATACAAGAAAGCAATAGGCAGTCTCTTGCTTACAAGAACATCAGTATAATATTTCCATCAAGACGTGGCAGACGAGTAGAAAGCGGGACACGAGAAACCTTAAGGGGACTCCAAGGACGCCTCATATAGGTCATGAATAACGCAAAAGATGGCACTTGGGAGGGCGACCTGTTACAAGGACCAAAAAAAAAACCCACAGACAAAAAAACCAAACCTATAGAACATTCAGTTATTTGCATCTATAAGTTTTGCAACTATATTCCTGTGGAATGTCCCTGGAAATTAATCTATCCACATTGTAGTATTAAATTAGCTGGGTGTTTGAACAAAAATGATCAGCACTCTGCCTTTATGCAGACTCAGGAAGACATCACTGTTGACTCAAAATATTATCAAGAAAAAGAGAATTGCTAACTTACTGAAATCTAAAATTCCACTAAAACCATGGAATCAACATAAGATCTATGCTATGATGTTGAATTCTGGTCATACATGATTCAGTTGATTTTACCAAAGATATTTTTCCTTAACAAATAAATGTCTTTTTTTTAAAAAAAATAGCTTTTCTTTAGGGAAACTGGAAATGCATATAGATATTTTGTCAAGATAGACTCAAAGGAAGCATTTCTTTGATGGTCAGAAACTTTTCTATGAGTGTCGATTTCATTTTATTCAATTCAGATATTCACATTGGGGCTTTACATCAAATGGCTATGAGCTATATTGTTTACTTACATAAAATTCCCCGAGTAGGAAGTAATGGTGTAATATATATATTCACTTTGACTAGCATAAACTCAGGATTGGATGAGCATTTACTTAGATTTATGTGTTTCTGACAACTCAGAAGAGTTTCCATTTAAGGCAAAGTTGGAGAGAACAGCTAAATAGGTAATAATTTTCATCAGCCAACAGCAAAAACAAAATTCATGAGGGGCCAAATAAAAACAAAAACAAAATCCAACTCTCTCAACCTCCCACAAAACCTTTTAAAGCTATATCCCCTTATATTATTTTTTACTTTCTCCCCATTGTTCCTGCCACAGAACCTACATAGCTATTCAAAGGTAAGCATAGATGTGAATTACTAATTACTCTGGGAAAAAAATTGAATGCATGTGTCTAAAGCTATAATAAGATGTATAAAGCATGCTTCATTTAATTATTGAATTGACTTGGTAATACTACAGTCTGGAGGGATGGGTTACATAAAACTATCTTTGTCCATAGGTCAAGTTTGAGTCATATGTACATGGGTTCTCCAGAGTTTTTAAAACTTTTTTAACAGGCAGGATGACTAGTGACCAAGTCCTCTCCTTCCAGTTGCTAGTTTTAGTATTCATATGACTGTTTACTATATTAATTGCTAAATAGGAAACACTATATTAAATACAGAATAATATATATTAACTAGAGAAGAGCAAGTAGCATGAAACTAGTCATCTCTCCACCACAAATCATAAGCTAATATCATGGGAACCAGCAGTTATCCATTCCCCACAGCTTATAAACCAGGAGTCCAAGAACTTCTATAGTACATATGCTACCATTTAAGAAGGATAGTTGTGAGAAATGGCATTTGCCTTTTACTCTGTATTTTTCTTTTATTCCCTTTCTATTGCCATATATTTGTTTTGAAAGTGAAATTATTGCTCATCATGGTTGCCAACTGTCAGTAAATTTATAGACAGTCAGTAAAAAGTCAGGCTAAAAACATCTGTCTGTAAAATCAGTTAAAAAAAAAAAAAAAAAAAAAAAAAGTCTTGAGCTGTCTATAAAAAAGTCTGAGCAGTGGGAGCTGATTAAAGCTCCATGGTAGGAAAGCAGCTGGACACAGTTGAAGTACAAACAGAGCACAGTAGCTCCACCTAGTGTCTGAGTGAGAGTCTAGCACCCTGAAAGTTCTTTCAGGGCTTTGTAGATCCCACCCCTAGCCATGTGCTTTTCCTTCTGCTGAGTTATTTTGCCTAAAACACTGCTAGATCACTGGTAGGTTTCTTTGGGGCTCTGTGCTGGGGTAGAGGGAGTAGGACTGGTGAGGGCCAGGCTGTGGGATGGGCTGAGGGATGACAGCATGGTGCAGGGTGCATAGTGAAGCCACACCACACTGGGGGTCTGACTGACAACTCTAGCCTACCTAATTAATTGGTTGTTGGGTGTGTAGTTACCCTTTTAGTCCCACCTGTGGAAGCAGACTCTAGGCCAGTCAACAATATTGATTTGGGTCTGTTTTGGTAAGCTTCTCAATTTCTGTGCTTGCTGTTTCCTGGCCCAGATTTGGCTCTGTTCTTAGACTCTGGCTATGGATTTCCCCTTGGGTCTGTTTCCTGGTTTCTGGACCCTGTTTGTTCAGTTCATAGACTCTGGCTTGTGGATTTTCCCCTTGATTCTGGTAACTGAGTCTCACCCTCCTGAACTCTGACCTGGTCTATGTTTGGATTCTGCCTCTGGATTTCTTGTTGGATCAGTAATTTGGTCCCTGATTCCTGCCCCTGGACAGGGCCGTGGTTTGGCTCCTTCCCTTCTAGGTCAGACTGCCTGTGTCCCAGAACCTTATGCAGCATGTGGTCAGGGGTATCAAGGTATGGGATTGATTAGGGGATCACTAGGGAGGCAGCATGGTATAAAACTCTTGCTGTAGTCAAACAGGGTTGCCAACCCAAGAACATTTTTCTATATATTTTCTTTTTAATTCAAACTTTTTACTGATACTAACTTTTAAAAAACCTTTTTCACAGTGCTTGCTATTCAGCCCCTAAACTTGAATCTAGCCATTTTAACTGAGGTCTCGCAGCAGGGCAGAGCCTGGCAAAAGAGTTACTTTTACTTTATGTAAAACATTTCAGTAAAAATGTGTCAGTAAAAGGTTTGTGTTGCAGGGCACTGGAGTGCCTGCTCCTATAGAAGGACAGGTGTTGGTTGCCGAGGCAACCACAGGGGTCAGCTGACCAGGAGAGGGCAGGGCCTGGCGTATATAAACAAGCCAGGCTGAAACCAGGGTCAGTTCCCCTCTGGCAGCTGAAGGAGTTGGAGTTCTGTTGGAGCAGGCAGTGAAAGAAACCCGATGGCCAGGAACAGCTCCCGTGTGAGGAGAGCGGGTGGAGGAAACCCTGGTAGGGATTTGAGAAGATAAGCTACCAGATGGTTTAGGGCCGCGTTTTAGCCAGGAGGCTTCGTTTGAGTTATAGCCGGTTGCCTCGTGTTATTCTGTTTGTTTGTTTGTTATTACACCGGAGGACCGGGTGAGGCTATAAGGGGTTGGAGGAGGCCTCATGGGGCTCCACAGTGGTGTGGAGACCCCGGTGCCAGAGAGGGCACAGCATTAAGGGGGTACTGACCCCAGCCCTGAGAAGGGGCACAATGGATTGGGGCCAGGTAAGGCTGAGGCTGCCTGAGCCGCACAGGAATTGTAAACCCCAGAGGGTGCTTAGGTTAAGGCCCAAGGAGGGGATTCGGGGCCAGGCACGGCTACGGCCACCTGAGCCTCGACTGTGAGGAGCCCCAGTGGGGGCGCAAGACCCAGAAAGGGGGTCTGGAGGCCAGGCACGGCTACAGCCACCTGAACCTCGACTGTGAGGAGCCCCAGTGGGGGTGCAAGACCTGAGAAGAGGGTCTGGGGGGGCCAGGCACTGCTACGGCCACCTGAGCCCTGGTTCTGAGAGTCGTGAGGCAGGCCCCAGTGCGGGCGGCGTGAGCGTGGAGGCAGGCCCCAGTGCGGGCGGCGTGAGCGTGGAGGCAGGCCCCAGTGCGGGCGGCGTGAGCGTGGAGGCAGGCCCCAGGGAGGGCGATCATACAGTGACTGCAGGGAAAAAGTCCAGAACGGGCAGCAGCCGCAGGAGAAGTTAGGGAGTGCCCGGGAGGGTGCGTAGGTGAATAGCCTAGGGGGCACACAAAAATAAAAGCCCAGTGAGGGTGTGTAGGAATAAGGGCCCAGAGAGGGCGGGAGTACTGCATTAAGCTCTGGAGAGGGCACGAGCTCAGAGGGGAAGGCCCCGGAGAGGGCGCGAGCATACAGAGATGAGCCCCGGAGAGGGCGAGTGTGCAGAGGCGAGCCCGGAGGACGTCCGCAAGGGTGCAGGCAGTAGTAATTTGACTCAACAACGTCCGGTACACCTGAGAGGCTTGGGGTGTGGTATTAGGGGTGGTAGGAGCCACGCATAGCCCATGAGGCTGGGTGTACCAAATCAAGCTATGCGGAACAGGGGCCAGGATAAATAAGAGCACCGTGTCCAAGGGGACAGAAGGCAGCCTCCCTTATAAAACAGATACCATCAAAGATGTGGCGGGCGAGAACGAGGGTGCTTAATCGCCAACTTGGCACGGTAGGGGGCGCCAGGAGAGATCACAGCTGCTCCTGGGTCCCCGCCCCTTGACAGTTTGATTGTCAGTAAAAAAAAACTTTTCAGATGGTCAGTAATTTTTTTTTCTTGAGTTGGCAACCCTGGTGCTTGTGAAATGTGATGACTGTCTGACTCTAACAGAAGAACAAAGCCTTTTCTATACAACACAGATATGGCACAAGAAAAGGCAATGGAGATTTTCCATACCACTAATATGGCTTGGCAGCAGTAGTGGAACACCTCCAGGGTAAATGCCATGACTTCTAAAGTCCTTGAAAATGATGATAAAGTTCTTACTGTTGTTTATAAACAGTAAATTAGTGTCCAGAATCTCATTGCTAGCTTGAAACTCTGGCTATGTTTCAGTAGTTACTATTTATGGCCATGTGTAACAAAACAAGAGGCATGTGTGCACAACACTTTAAAGCAGGCTAAATGCTTTTGCACCACTTTAATGGTGTCAGTGTTTGCATGCGTTGGCAGCATATTGTGCATTAATTCCAGCCACTGTAGTAAATTTGGCTGCCCCTACAGTCGTGGAGTGAAGCTCCTCCGGGTTATGTGCAGCTCAGAGGCTCTGCAGAAAGCCCTGCAGGCAGCCTGGCAGCAGTCTGGGAAGGCAGGCTCTGCCCAAGAAAAGCAGGGATCCTGATCTCCCCACCCTCTGGAGCCTGCCTGTCTGCCTGAGCTGCATGGGGGCCCAGTGTTTCCCTCTGCAGCTGAGGTGCCCCCCACCCCCCCGACCGTTCAAATCTGCTGCCTGTGGGTGGGTGCTGCCTGTGGGTTGGTGCTGCCTATGGGGGGGGGGGCACTGTCACAGAGGGAAACACCAGCCCCCCGCTCCCCTCCAGCAGCCCAGGGACCACTCCACCCACCAGCAGCTTGCCTCCCCTCCTCGCCAGAGAGTCAGGTAAGTCAGCAGGGTGTGTGCACGACATGGGGGTTTAATCAGCCCTAAATTGAAGCGGTGTTTTTAAAAACCCACTGCTTCAATTTAGGGCCCCTGTTTCATCTAGACATGCACTATATCAGGTTTCTGATGGAACTTTTTCACTACTGAATGCACTAAAAGCATCCTTACACAAATTAACTGCCAGGCCTTCAGAACTGTATCAAGAGTGCTTGCTTTGAGATGATCATTTACCACACTTGCAGACAGCTTTATAGAGGATCTCATCAGCATCCAGAATACCTGTGTAAGACTCATCATAAAATAAATCAACTTTTTTTCCATAATTGTTTTCCCCAAATGCATTGACTACAGTGGCTGGATTTTTCTCTTTCATTTTTTAATCAGCCAGTTAGCCTGAGACACACACAACTAGTTTGGCAAGAACAGCTTGTTGCCTTGACCTGTGATCATATAATTTTCCATGCCCTTGACCAAATCCTAGTTGTCTCTCCTAATAGCTTACCTTGAGGAGACAGATGTTGCCGTCAAAGTTCATCTTCCATTCTTTTTCATGTATGACTGGGACAGGATTAATTTTCCACACTCTGAATTATTATAGTATTGAGGATTGTTCCATTTGCAGATGCTTTCAAGAAAAGACTTCCTTCCAACCTAAGTTGGTACAGGTAAACCTGGCTCTTGTACTGGAGGTTTATGGTTGCCCATAGCTTGGCTATGGAATGAAGAATGTTATCTACCATAGCACAGGCTCTGAGATGAGCAATAATCTGGTAAACAATCAAGGAACTTTGGCATTATCCAGTGAATGAGCTAGGGAGCAACTTGGGAACATTTGGCATGCCCATGCATACCACACCTTGAAAAGGATGTAATGGAGCTACTTCAGCAGTCTGAGCACTCCAAAGACAGCACACTTATCAATTGGAACCACACTGAGACAGCAACATTTTGGGGTATGACACCCACGGAATGGTTAGTTGTGTTTCACCGATATGCTTTTAAGTTTTGTTTTTTGACAGTGTAGACTTGTCCTTAAAGGGTGTTTGGCGGGGGGGGGAAGGGGATTATTTATAGGTTTCATATATGCTTTGTTAATCAGTCAAAAAGTCAGTAATAAAGAATATGGCTATTGCAACAAAGTATCACATTAATAATTACAGGTCTACTTAAATTGGGGTTTGGAAACTGTGAAACATGGAATGGCTTGCAAAATAAACTTAATAAATAAAATGTTCACTTCCCAGTGGGAGCTAGCAGTCCTTACTACCACTGTGGCCACCCAGGAGGAGAAGGCAGCAGCTGGCAGGGTGACATGAAGAGCAGTAGAAAAGAGGGCTGCTGTCCCCTTGTCCCTCCTCTTCCTGAGGCCTTTCTACCAGTCTGTGCTGAGGCGTGGGGATGCACAAAAGGCAGCCAATAGTCAAGATGGCCACTAGTGGCCACCTCCTCATCCCTCCTCTCCCCACATGGGGCCTTTCTACCAATCAGTGCCATGGGGCAGGCTGGCAGAACACATCTGCAAAGTGTCCATGGAATTTTTTCTTTATGTTGTGACCAACCCACAGAAATTGATAAGTCTACCAGCAACTTGGGTAGAACCCGGGGAAATTTGACATGCCAATATTTTTTTTTTTTGGTTTTTGTGTGTGTGCACGCAAATGATTGAATATTATAAACTGCCTATTTACATTTTACAATAACTTACAGAATAAGGTCAAATTCTGGATAGAGTGAAATTAAGTATGCATGAATCATTTCCACTGATTCAAACAGGAATTACTTGTGGGTCCCCTACCTCAGATGGGTGCCAGTAGCTTTGTGAGAATGCACTTTCCTTCATAGCCAGCCAGTTTTCTTGCTCTGAGGAACTGGAACTTTCTACCTTTTAATGGTGAAGTGAGTGCGATCAAGTACGAGACTTTGGAGCCTCAGTGGAGCACAGGGCTAGCCTCAGTGGAGCACATAAGAGTGGAAGATGTAAATAACTGTATAGTCATTGACTACAGTGTGTCCCAAAGAGAATTTATGGCTCAAAGAACTTCTAGCATACTGATTAAAGTGGAATGTAAAAAAAATTGCTTGTGTTTAATGTCTAATAATAAATATTTATCTCTTATGTAGTGTTCTCAGAGCTCTTTGCAGAGGCAGATACGTGTTATTATCCTCACTTTACAGGTTGGGTAAATGAAGGTACAGAGATGCAAAGTAGTCTAATGGAAGCTAGCCAGTGGACCAGTGTTAGAACTATGCAGAGAAGCTAGATTTCCTGTCAGTCCAGTGCTCTATCCACTTCCTTCAGAGTAGAGACCCACATTGCTTTGGAGAGAAACCAGAGTATGTGTGGCTGTATCTAACATACTTTTGTTTGTGTAAGTAATGCATATTGCAGTGTTTATAGATACATTTGAGCTATGTTTTCCATTTTAAGACCCTGCTTTTACTTGCATATAACTTTGCCAATCTTAACCCACTTCCAATGCTGTTACCGTTTTTGGGTGTCAGCAATGGGGTGTTTGCATTAGGCATCTCATGTGAGCCAACACTACCCATATACTGACTGTTCTCCACTTCTGACAGTGGAATTCCATCAGGCATACGTTTAGGCCATCATATCACCACTTTTCACATAAACTTCCTGGGGATTGTGCACTTGTTGCTGTGCAGAAACAAATAACTTAACCTGTTCTACTTGTGACACTACTAATACATCTGTTCTTTAGACCTAGTCATTTTACCCCGTATCTGAATTTATGAATATGGAATTTCACCCAGAGTTCATATCAAATAAATTATCTGTTTACATTATATAACTGTCCTGAAATATAAGAATTGCATGGAGAATAGAAATATGTTCAGTAAGCCACAACTCCTTGAAATGCATTATATAATATTAATATTCTGCAGAGCATATTATACAAGCTTGAATCCAATAAATACTGAAGCAGATGTACAATCAAAAAGAGAGGCCATGTGGGGGGGAAATCATGAAGGTCAGCCGTGGCTATGGAAATGAGTGGTGTTGGATCGCTCAGTCAAGATAAGCATTTCCTTCCATCAAATGCTAAGGGACTTGGAAATGACAGGCATCAGTACCGTGGTCCTTATAATGATGTGCTGATTATTCCCTGGCAGAAAAAGAGGTAGTAAAGCACTTCTGAGTTAGATGCTGACTGCTGGTTGGGACTCTGGGAAGAAATGGTTTATAACTGCTCAGAACTTTGCTTTTGACTTCAGTGAGTAATTAAGTCATAGTGCTTATTTTAGTGATTTGAGCTATGTACCAGGGATCTAAAGCCCAAATCCAGTATAGGATATGTTTGTATTTTCTGACTGTTTATATACATTGAATTTATAACCCATTTAGCTGCTCTCTTTTCAATCACACGTTCTGTGTCCTCTAATTGAAACCAATAACAAATGCCTATTAAAGTAAATGGAAAGAAACTCAACTGTATTATATTAATACAATAAAACAGCTTAAGCTCTATATTGCCTATTGAAGAATCTGACATGTTCTACTTGGCAATCCCACAAATTTTCTTTCACCATTTCCATATAGAGGTTGGGAGAGGTTAGATCACATAAAATGGCTACCCTATCTAACTTAGTTTGCCCAGGTGTGGAACTTACACTTAGCTTGACCTAACTAGGGATCTATGTGTGAACTGTGCAGAAGTTCAAGACATTTAGATTTATCTAAAAATGGCCAACCCAATCTAAGTTAACTGTATCTCTTCAGTGGTCTAACTTGGATCAGGACGTGAAACTGATCTAACTGAACTACTGTACAGTTCCCAGCACCAGGCTATTTTTAGCTCCCTGGCACCTCCCCCCACCCCCAAATAGACAATTCCCCCCACTGTGGACTAGCCAGCCCCTTCTACCCTGCCTCAAGAGCCCACCAAACCTCCCATCCCATAAGCTGCTTCCAGTGCAGGTTTTATTGGCACCGGGTGGTGCTGGGAGCTGTTCAATTAATTTGTTCTGTGTGGGGGGTGGGGTGGGTTGGTGATATTCATTTAGGGATGGGAGAGTCAGGGGGCTAATAATAGCCCCTGGTCAAGGGGGGAGAGAGCTGCCCCATCCCCCAAGGCTCCCCCCTGTTGGTCTCTGCTAACCCTCCCAATTTCACACACCCTCCTGGACCACACCAACTCCCCAGCAAACCCTGCTTGCCCCCTCAATACCACCAAACCCTCCCAGTCCCCACCCCCCTCTGCAGACCCCACTTGCCCCCCTGATCCCCTCTGAACACCTCACCTGCCCCTGATCTCCCCTGACTCTCTGGCAGACCCTGCTTAGCCCCCCAAACTCCTTCTCCCTAGCTCCCCCCATCCCAACTTACCTTAAATCAGGTGACCATTTTTAACTCTATTTAACCTCACTGAATGTCTATATATACCCACAGAGTGTTCACTGAAAGCCATTAGCTTCTCAGCATTTGCAACATCAAGTGATGCATGCTATCTCCTGTCCTAAATACAGATAACATTTACTGCATATATCTAGGAAAGTTTGTGCTGAGTTTTTTAATGATGCACTTTGTGCATGGTGAAATAGTCTGGAAATGACATCCAGACATGAAGTGATATGATACTTGGTAATTTTTTTAATGTGTGTAGAGCCATACAAGCACATAAGACACTTCATTATTATTATTTGGCTGAGCAAATAAGCCAAGCAAAATGCAACAATATGAACTCAAAAGCAAAAATATGGGTAAAAATATATATAGACACATGACTTCTAGAAATCTTTAAGTGCATAAGTAATTTGTTTGTCTATCACTAGCTACTACATACACTAGAATCACTACAGCTTAGGGTGGTGAGATACTGTATGTGAAAAATCTAAATGTTTTGAATATAGCTCTGCAGCATGAAATTGTGTCCTTTCTGAAGACATAAACCATTCCATTACCCTTACTCCTTGGTTGTTTCTGAGTGGAAGGGAGAAGTAGGCAGCTTCCACATGTAGGCAGTAGTACTAAGGGTAATAGAATCTAGCAATCAGTGGCAGTAAAACAATTACATGCTTTCTCTAATATGACTCTCATTTTCAACTGTACCTTGAGTGGGGAACTCTGGTAGGATGACAAAATTGCACCACCTTACTTTATCTAAAAGCCATTTAGGTAAGTCTATACCAGTCAAAGCCATTCTTAACAGGTATGTGGGAAGTTGAAAAAAGAACAAAGGCAACATTGGACCCTGTGAGATGAAATGGGGCAGCTGACATCTGATACCCAAGAAAAGGCCAATCTCCTAAACAAATATGTTGCGTCAGTTTTCCACCCACCCAAGGGGGTCACACTTTCAGACAGGATGCAAAACTTCCAGGGAGTGGGAGATGGGCCAATAATTGATGTTGATCAGGTGAGGGAACACCTTGAAGGGCTAGACATCCACAAGTCCACAGGCCTGGACAGAATGCACCTGACTCTCTCATGGTCCGATGGCTGGGGAACTGGCTCCAGGGTCAGATCCAAGGAGTACTAGTTAAGGGAGCAAATCAATGTGGCACAAGGTGATCAGTGGAGTCCCTCCAGGCTCAGTTCTTGGTCCGGTACTCTCAACATCTTCATTAATGATCTGGATTTGGGCATCAGATGCATCCTGGTAAAGTTTGCAGATGACACTAAATTATGGAGAAGGTGACCATACTAGAAGAAAGGCTGGGGATACAGGCCGACCTGGACACACTCACAAGCTGGGTAAACCAAAACCTGATGTCATTTAACATAGAGACGTGTAGGGTGCTCCATCTTGGGAGGAACAACCAGCATCATACTTACAGGCTTGGCAGTGCTATGCTCACTAGCACCATAATCAAAAGAAACTTGGGAGTCTTGATTGACCACAAGATGGACATGAGCCACCAATGCAATGCCATTGCTGGCAAAGCAAAGCAAAATCTGGTGTGCATCTACTGATGCATCTCAAGGAAAACAAAGGATGTCATCCTCCTGCTGCACTCAGCCTCAGTGAGGCTGCAGCTGGAATACTGCATCCAGTTTTGGGGCCCCCCACTTCAGGAGGGATGTGGACAAGCTTGAGAGAGTCCAGAGGAGAGAAACCACATGGTCAGAGGTCAAGAGACCAAGCCTTATGAGAAGAGACTGAGGGACATGGGACTCTTCAGCCTGGAGAAGTGAAGGCTCAGGGGGGACTTGGTGGCAGCCTATAAGTACATAAGGGGAGTGCATCAGGATCTGGGAGAACAGTACATAAGGGGAGTGCATCAGGACCAGGGCTCCCCAAGGAATAACGAGGTCCAATGGCCACAAATTCCTAGAAGGTCTATTTAGATTGAACATAAGGAAAAACTTCTTCACAGTCTGTGTGTCCAGGGTCTAGAACAGGCTCCCCCTGGAGGTGCTGTAAGCACTCCTCTGGACTCATTCAAAAGGCGTTTGGATGTTTATATTGCTGGGACCATTTGATCCCTGCAGACTTCCTGCCCAGACAGGGGGGCTGGACTCAATGATCTCGCAAGGTCCCTTCCAGCCCCTAATGTCTATAAAATCTATGAACAGAGAAGAGACAATAGCAAGCATAGAATCATCACCTAAATGTCAGTGGGTGTGTCTACACATTCATTAGTTATGGTGCATTACGTTTAGTACTTGTAATGACAGGTACTACACTTAATACACTAGAACTGGAGATACTGTGCATTAGCACAGATGAACATTTTTTTTTGTGATGCTACTCTACATAAGACTAAATCTACTGTGAAATGGCACATTAGCACGGGCTTTGCTCACTGTGCTAGTGGACAGTAGATTTAGTCTTCTATGCATTAAGCATCTCACATAGACGTGCCCAGAAATATCTACCTTTAGATTGTAAGGTCTTCAGGGTAGGAACTATCTTGTCTATTTTATTTTTTTTACAGTGCAGATCATACTGTAATCTGATCTTAAGTGGACAATGCAGATAAATCCAACAGATGTTCAGCATGGAAAAATGAAATAGGCATCTGAAGGCCAGAAGGGATAGACAAATAATCCTGTAAAGTCAGCTCTCTGGTAACTGTACTGGAGGCAGGATTATTGGCCGGCCGGTGGTGTCCTACAGGTCTGCAAGTAGCTGAGATACTTGACACATACCAACAGATTTTCTGGTATGGCACAGCATGATAAATTAGCAAGATATCCAGAGCCTGACCACACATAACCTCAGAGATCAACCTTTATAGAGTTATTGATCCAAGTTACTCCCAGTTGGCCATAAAAGTCTACTGAGAATGGGGTCCTGCAACAATGAATATTATATCATCCAGAATACATTCATGCAGAACTAGGAAGAAGCTGAGCCTAATGCAAAACAATTTCAGGCAGCCACATAGCTTCAAGATATCACAGCTACTGACTTCATTGAACAGCAGCAGCTAAGAGTTTTTTGACTAAGGAAGTTTTCTAACCCAGTTTTAATTTTTGAGGCTCACCCTAGACAAGTTTTCACATAAACAAAACCCCAGTTCATGCTACAGCAGAGCCCCCATAGTAACTGAGGGCTGTGAGGAGCAAGGAGCCCAGAGTGAGGGGGCAGCGAGGAGCCCCAGAGTAAAGGGGGCTGTGGGGGGCCCCTGAGAGAGAAGGGAAGGACTACGTTAGTACCATCTACAAGGCTTGCTGTGGTGTAGGGGTGGAAAAGGAGCCGCAGATAGCGCCCCTTGGCACCGGGGTGCATAAAGTGGGCAGACTCCTGCTAATTACATCAGTCAATTAAGATCAAGGCATGGCAGGAGAGCATGCAGGCGGTTGGCCTATAACAGGAGGGCGGAGCCACCAATAGAAAGGCTCCAGTAGAGATACTCTTGTCACAGGGTTTTACGGTACAAAACTCTGCCGGGCTCCACCAGCTCGCAGCGTGGTAACAAACAGTTCTAAGCCCCACCGGGTCAGCAGTCCTTGTTCTAAGTTCCCTCTGTGGGGCTTACTCTCTGCAACAGTCTCCTACCAGCTCTCCACGTCACTCTCAGAGTTCCCTGCAGCGTGTGTCGGCTCATTCCTCCTCCTCCTTCTGGTTCCATGCTCTCCCTCCTTGCCTGTTCTGGGCTCTTCTTTATACTGGCGTTAGAGCTCCCTGCCCCTCCCCTCCAGAAACACCTGGGTAAAGGAGATTTCTACCGGGCTCTTTGGGGCTGTGGACCTGGGGTCACTGAGCCTTTGTTTAGCCCTTGTGCTTTGGAGCCCTGTGACTCTTTCTCTTTCTCACAGTATGGATGCAGAAATTCACTGAGCACCAGCATTAATTTTTGTTTCCATTACAAATCAAGGCCAAGATTTTCTCTTCATTTGATAAAACAAACAAGTGTTCTTTCTGTGTGCACTGTTGTTGTGCAACATGTCATGGAGAATTTATGCTCTGGTCTTTCATTGCTGGGGCTTCTGGGCCCAGAAGGAGATATGTCAGAGAGTCAATATGCTTGGATTTTTGTGGTGTGACTGGGGATGCAAACCACACAATTTTTTGCTGGATACAGACTTATCACTTGCCACCTAGATAGAAAGATGGAGCTAAAAATGTTCCTCGGCTTCTCAACATCTCTTCTCCTGATTGAATGGGCCAAAATCTCCCCTAGTACAGCTCCATTTAAATGAGTAGAGTGTTGATGTGGAAATTCAGACAGGATTACTGTTTGGCTATCAGAAGTGCTTTATTTTGCATGGCCACGGGAGAAAAAGCAAGGGGCAGCTGGTTCTCAACAAAAGCAAAGCACAGACTCCCTTATATAGTGGTAAGTCACATACAGGTCAACCTGCCCTGTAACACACTCTTGGCAGTCTGCCAGCAGCTCATCCTGGTGTCTTGCTGAACCAGGTGCATTTTCTCAAGCTGTTTCCTGATAAGCTTATCCTGAAGGCCGCTGTGTTATTCCTACTCGGCCTTCACCCACATCTCCCATCCTGTCCCGACACGTATACACTCCTTTCAGTACTTTTCCATTCCTCATCATTCCCCCCTTGTAAGTGCTTGTGTTTACACCTCTATATTCATAAGGCCTTTGACACTTTCTTGTCGTTTGCACTCATAGGCCACCTCCTTGAGTACCATCATATGTAACTTGGTCCTAGAGAGTCTAGAAACGCTCTGAGCAGTTTTTGATAAACAACAGCATAAGCAACACAGAATCATTTGGATAATAATAAAAATGGCAAAAATGCATAATAAACTCAGAATACACCATTTTAGCAGGGATTTAAACCACCCCCCTACATCTGGCAGCCACCCCCACCAATCTAAAGTTTTCTCCTCTGCAACCTCATGGACCACCTGCAACTGTCTGTTTATGGTGCGGAGGTCCTTCTCCACTCGGTGCTGATCAATCCAGGCACAGCAAGTATGGTTCACAACCACACATACCCCTCCTTGGGTGGCTAGGAGATAATCCAAAGCCGTACGGTTTTTGGTAGCCACCTGCCCTATCTGGGTGATTTCATCTTTAAGAGCTCCTAAAGCATCGGCACTGGCATACATAAAAAAATTCCTCTATAACTCCTGAAATGTTTACAATGGTTCTTTCTAATTCAGCTACTCCCAACCAAGGGAGAAATGCCCTAGTAAATTGATGGAATCCTGTGGGTCGGCAAACCAGTGGGTTTTCAACAGCTCGCTTATGTCTGGGCAAACCAGGTGGGAAATTAGATACCTCATGCTAAGAGATGCTTGGGTATAAATCAAATGCTGGGACGAGTCTCCCCAGGGTACAGGTGTCGACCCAATGCCATGGCAAAATCTTGTGGGCGTCATTCCCACAGAGCCAGAACAAGCCTGGAGTGGTTATACTGCTGAGGTCCCTACAGGTCGTGCTTCCAATTCGACACTTCCGATTGACCTGTAAGGTATAGGAAGGGGCATGTTGGCTCCCTGTGCTGAGATATTGATTGATTACAAGAAATAGAACCTAACAGCACATAAAATTCAGACCCGTTCATTACCAGACTATGGGTATCTTCCAGGGTTCTATGGATACTGAGAGACCCATTGGTACACTGAAAGGATGTATTTCCCAGCAGGATCCCAGACATATTATGGGAGTGGTAATCAAAGTTACCTGGCATTTGGGGTAGTGGCCCAATGAGTAACCAGCTTCGCCCGTCTTACTACTCCCATTGGATCTATAACAGAGGGCTGCTTCAAGTCTAGAAGATGGTCTCCAGCTGTCTCGAGTCTTTTTCCACCATTCAGGGATTGACTGCTGTGTTCTATTAGAGTGGGAGGAAAATCTGACAATGCTGGTATTGGTACTGTTTCCCCAATCCTCAAGGGGAATCGGTACCCCAAGCATTGGGATTCCTTTGGCTGGGTGTGTAGGCCCATGTATGCACACCCAGCAGTTCATAAGGTTGCCTGCACTAGCAATGCTCTGCCCAGGAACATAATACTGTTCTCCTCCCATGCCTTGACTAAAACTCCTGGTATGAAGCAGAGTAAAAGAAAAGGTAACATCTCGGGGCCTACTCGAGCAGTATCCCAAACACTGCTATCCCTTGGAACTTCGAGGGGCTACCCTTGACTAAAATTTCAGCCTCCAGCACACTACTACCAATAAAATACTAACCACAAGAATACAGAACAGTGTTACCCCCTGGGGAGTTTCTAAATCTATGTAATTATCTGCGAATCCCAAGGGTTAGTGTGATTCATACTAGATCACTAAAGGCAATTCAACACACAGAACAAAAGTTTATAGCCTCAAGTAAAACTTGGCTAGCCGTGCAGGCTATTTTTCGAGATTTCGTTGTCTGATCTTCACTCGCAGGGAATCCTCTGGATCTTCGTGGAGGTATCGCTGGTGAGAGAGGCCTTCCACTCCATCGACGCGGTTACCATCTTGCAGTGGGAAGTATGGACCCAAGCAGAAACCTCGGCAACTTTCATAGCAGTTGGGCTGATTAGCAGGACCTGGAAAGGCCCCTTCCACAGAGGCTGCAGGCAGTCCTTCCTCTGGTGGACCTTAATCAGGACCCAATCTCCCGGTTGGACCAGATTGACAACTGAGCCACCATCTAGAGACTGATGTTGTGCTGTGGCCTTAACCTGCAATGAGATAACCTCGAGGGCCTTCGTGAGCCCTTGGCAGTAGGTTAATAAGGAATCATGGAGATGAGTCAGGTGTTGAGGGGGAGGTGAGGCAAGTCCCCTCATGGGTTGACCCATAACAATCTCAAAAGGGGTCAGACCTGAGGACCTCTGAACAGAATTTTGGATTTGGAAAAGTACCAATGGGAGGGCCTCTGGCCTCTTTAGACCAGTTTGTTCACAGGTCTTCACCAAGCGAAGCTTAATATCAAAGTTTTTCTGTTCCACTTTACCCCCACTCTGAGGATGATTTGGGATGTGGAGCTGGTATTGGATGGAAAGGACCTTGCAAATGTGTTGGACCACCTGGCCAACGAAATGGGAGCCATGGTCTGAGTCCAGGGAAAGGGGTAGACCAAATCAGGGTAGCAGGTCAAAAAGAAGCTTTTTGGCTACAGTGAAGGCATCAGCTCATCGGCAAGGGTATGCCTCAGGCCAACCGCTGAAAAGGCAGGTAATGACCAACACATACTTCCAGGGTCCCGACCTGGGCAACTCAATGAAGTCCATCTGGAGATGGGAAAAGGGGTAAAGACCTAAAGGTCTGTGGAATGCATGTGGCTGGCGGGGTGGTTGGCCAGGATTGTGTCACTGACACTGCAGACACTGGCGACAAAAATGGGCAGCCATGGTGGAAAAACCAGGGGCATACAAATGGTGGTCAACTTCAGCTACCATCCCCCCTTTGGCTGAATGGGTCACTGAGAGGGCCATTTGAGCCAAGAGGGATAGCAAGGCCCTGGGGGCTACAAGACGACCAGACGGGTGCTGCCAGAAGGAGTCGGAGTGGAGAGAGCAGCCCACGGAGATCCAGGCATCCTTTTCAGTGTCTGGGGTGGCATCCTGGAGAGAGGGAAGGTCGGGGAGACAGGGAAAGAGAGGTAGAAAGAAGCCAGAAGGACCAGAGTGAGAGCAATGAGTTCAGCAGCTTGAGCACTAGTAACAGAAAGAGGAGTGGATTCAATAATAGTATGATCGGAACAGACAGCATAGCCAGCTCAGAGAATGCCGTGATTATCTCAAAAACAGGGGCCATCAATGTAGAAAATGAGGTCAGGGTTAGTCAGAGGGGTATTGGAAAGATCAGGACGGGGAAGAGAAATGAAGTCCACAAGCTGAGTGCAGTCATGGGGTTGGCCATCTGAGGGCGAGGGAAGAAGAGAGGCAGGATTGAGGGGATCACAGCAGACAAGAGTCACGTGGTCCGCAGCCAGGAGAACCACCTCGTAGCGGGTTAGATGGCCAGGGGACAAGTGCTGAGTCCTGCCACGTCGGAGGAGGGTGAGGACAGCGTGTGGGACAGCAACAGTAAGGAGGTGCCCAAGGACAAGGTTGTCAGTTTTAGAAACCAGCAGAGTGGCAGCAGCAATGGTGCGGAGATGAGAAGGAAACCCAGAAGTGACTGGGTCAAGGGAGGCACTATAGTAAGCAATAGGGCGGTGTGGGGAGGGTCTGAAAGGCTGGGTCAAGACACCAGAGGCAGTGCCTTGGTGCTCATGGCAGAAGAGAGTGAAAGGCTTAGAATAATCAGGCAGACTGAGAGCGGGGGAAGAAGAAAGGGCTTGTTTGAGCTGACAGAAGGCAGATTCATGGACATCCTCCTAGGGTAGCGGGTCAGGGGAAGAGTCACAGGTGAGAAGGGTGAGAGGTATGGAAAGTCCAGAATAATTAGGAATCCACTGTTGGCAGTAGTTGGCAGCACCTAGAAAACCACGGAGTTGGCGTTTAGTCTGTGGGCGTGGAAGGGAAAGAACAGCAGAAAGACGGTCAGGAGACAGGTAACGGGTACCATGAGAAATAGTGTAACCCAGGTAGGTAACAGAAGTCTGACAGAATTGGAGCTTAGAGTGGGAGGCTTTGTAGCCCTGTGCTGCAAGTTGTTCTAAAAGAGTGACAGAGTCAACTTGGCAATGAGGGAGGGTATCAGAACAGAGGAGCAAATCATCTATGTATTGGACTAGCACAGAATCATGAGGCAACTGGACTGTATCCAGGTCAGACTTGAGAAGTTGGCTATATATGGTGGGCGAGTCACAGAAACCTTAAGGCAGATGGGTGAAGGTGTATTGCCGGCCCTGGTAAGTAAAAGCAAATAAAAATTGAGAGTCAGGGTGAACTGGTATAGAAAAAAAAACATTACAGAGATCCACCACAGAAAAATAGAGAGCGTAAGCAGGTATTTGAGAAAGCACAGTGACAGGTTTGGGTACCACAGCTGTCAAGGGAATAATAAAATTGTTAATAGCACACAAATCTTGGACAAAACGATAAACAGGCAAGCCCTCAGGTGTACAATTCTCCTTCTTTTGGACTGGAAGGATCAGGGTATTACAACAAGAACGGGTAGGTACAAGGACACCCTGTTCTAGGAGACTTTGTATTACAGGAGCAATGCCTCTGGAGGCAGCAACTGATAGCAGGTATTGCGGGATCGATGGGGGAGACACTCTTGATTTAACCTTGATAGAAACTGGGATGGCACCCTTGAGAAGTCCCACATCGGTTGTGGAGTGGGACCAAAAAGACTCAGGAAGGTGAGCCAATAGTTCCTGTTGCAACGAGGAAGAATTGGGCTCGGGTTCCTGTTCCATTAGTGTCATCATCAAGGCAGGAATTTGGGTCTGGGGTAATGTGAGAAAGACCCCATCTGGAGATCGGTGAACTGTTGCAGCAATTTGCAAAGGAGGTCTTGCCCCAACAGATTTATAGAGGCGCAAGGGCTCAGCAAAAAGGTATGTTGCTCAGTAAGGGGACCCAAGGTAAACAAAAGTGGCTGTGTAACGGGGTGGTCAATGGGCTGATCCCCAATGCCTACAGCAGTGACTACTTTACCAGAAATGGGAACCTTAGAAACAAAACCAGAGCTAAGCATAGACAAAGAAGCACCGGTGTCGACAAGAAAGGGAACAGTTTGTCCTCCCACAGTAACAGGTATCGTAGCATCGGAAAAGGTAGAAAGTAAAGGGGCTAGAGTCTCTGGGTCTTCTCGGCTGTCCTAATACTGATTTTCAACTTTGAGGGACTGGAGAGGAGCTGGTCCAGGTGGTGGAGCTTGGTGGGTGCCTGGCTGAAATGGAGGGGCACTAGCTGAGAGTGGGGGCCCCTGGGGTTTATTCGGGCACTCATTCTTCCAATGGCCTTTTTGCTTACAGTAACAGCAGACATCATTGGGAATGTCAGAGGGACCGGGTGGTTGGGCCGAGCGAAATGGTCCTGCAGGGCGCTGTGGTCTGGTACCACCCTGGAGATCTCTGATTTGCAAAGCCATCAGTTTGTCCTGAGCCTTCGATTTTTGCTGTTGGGCTTTAGTATAGAAGTGAGTGGCAGCAGCCAAAACTTCAGTGGGGGGTTTAGTTTCCCACCTGATCACAGTGTTTTGCAGGGACTTGGAAATCCTAGGTAACAGCCCCTAAAACAAAGGTCTGAATAATCATGGCAGGGAGGCTAGTTTCTGGGTCTTGACTGCCAGAGTGTGCCTTAAAGGCTTGGACCAGGC
>NW_017729006.1:15020771-15026750 GCF_001723915.1 Gavialis gangeticus | reverse complement strand
GCAGGATGTTCTTCTGGCTTTTGCTTACAGGTGGAAATTTTGGACCAGTCTGTTTTTTTGTGGGGAGACCCTGGGGACGGCCTCAAGGACTTGTTTATAGAGGTGCGGCAGATGGTCTTTGCCGGGGTCTTGAGGAGGCCAGTTGGCCACTTTAAGGAGGGTGTCTTTCTGGTCTCCAGGAAGAAGACCACTGAGGAGCATCTGAATATTGCCGTGGTTTGGCTTATAAACCTCAAAGCGCATTTGGAGTTTTTGAGCAAACCCGGTAGGGTCATCACGGAGTTAAGGGAAGGTAGCTGATCAAGAGACAATTTCTGATGGTGAGAAGGGGACGTGGACCACCACGGGTTGCCTCCCGGCACAAGGTATTCTGGGAGGAGATACTGCTCCCCAACAAGCTTTCCGCCCCGGTGAGTCTTCCTTACAAGGGCCCTCTGGCAGTCTACCTCACTGGCAGCGTTATTTCAGTTCCAGAGGGTCAATTTGTTTGGGGTATCTTGCCAGTCTAGGGAAACTGAATGTAGGGTCCACCTGTCTTGGAGGTCCAGGGGGACGTCAATTTCGAACTGGTCTCCCATGGGAGAATCAAAAGTGATGGTAGTAATGGGAGATGAGGGGCCAGGGGCAGGGGCTGGTGGAGTTGTCAGGGCGGCCAGCGCGGCGAATGCAGCAGCGCCTGAGGCTGCGAAACCGGCGGGCGGTGGCGGGAGTGGGACCCAATGATCCGACAAGTCATCTCGGGGTGGATCATTTGGTGGCGGGGGCAAAGCTGGGTAAAGTCTAGCTGGATATGGTGAACAAGGGGCAGATGGGGTCGGCCCTTGACACTGGAGATCTTTAACTTGATTCTGAAGGTGATTGATTTGTTTCTTAAATTTTTCTTCGTTATCCTTATAGGAAGCCACAAGGGAGCACTTATGGCACTTTTCGGACTCGTCTTCCCATAGGTACCAGGCTTGCATTTGAACAGGGTGCTTGCTTTCCAAATTTTCTCAGAGATGTTTGAGGATATGATGATCCCACAACCCAACTAGGGGCCAGCACAATTTGGGGTCACCATTGGTATGCCGGTTCCATTTAATTAAGTACTGCATTGACTGGGGCCCATATTTTAGATGCATAAACCAGATGGGATCCCGCAGCGGGACCTTGGAGGTCCCACTACCCACTGTCACGCCTAGGACTTACTGACACCGAAACAGGCAGATACTCACTCTGACCAGGGATTTTTCCAGAACCAAACAGACGGATGGTAGATCAGAGTCCGAGGCGTTGAAGCCTCAGAGCCGAAGAACTGAGTTGAGGATAGCCTTCTTGGAGTGACGGAGTCGAAGAGCCGAGACAAGGGTCCTAGTCGGGGCAGTCTGTGTAAGGACACAAGCTGGCCGAGCCCCCAAGATGATGTGGAAATTCAGACAGGATTACTGTTTGGCTATCAGAAGTACTTTATTTTGCATGGCCATGGGAGAAAAAGCAAGGGGCAGCTAGTTCTCAACAAAAGCAAAGCACAGACTCTTTTATATACTGATAAGTCACATACAGGTCAACCTGCCCTGTAACACACTCTTGGCAGTCTGACAGCAACTCATCCTGGTGTCTTGCTGAACCACGTGCGTTTTCTCAAGCTGTTTCCTGACAAGCTTATCCTGAAGGCCACCGTGTTATTCCCACTCGGCCTTCACCCACATCTCCCATCCTGTCCCAACACGTATACACTCCTTTCAGTACTTTTCCATTCCTCATCATGGTATCATGGATAAATTTGGGGTAGAGTATTGAACTTCAGCCATCAGAACTGGAACAGCTTGCTTTCTTGCAGTCTATGTGCCATCACACATCATCTGTGGAATTCTTTCTTGATCTGCCAGAATTCTTTCACCATGCCAGACATGGTGGGATTAGATGGTAGTTCAGTCTCCATGGCTTTGTCTGTTTTTGACATCTTTGCTTAGATTCCCCAACAAGTATTCCATTTACGATACAAACCCTTGTCTATTAGGCGATAGACAGATAACACATCCTTACTTTTCAAAGTATACCCAACAGCTTGTAATCACTATATCCTGTTGGATTGGATTTGAACTGATGCCATTAAAGTTTTCATTTCCATTGCCAGTGCCTTGTCCCTCCCAGTGACCCTAATGCCCTGAGGTGGGAGAGGGATGGAGGAAGCACTGAGACACATGCTGTCTTCAGTACCAAAAGGAGAAAACTCATTAGTATATCCTGGCTGTGTCTACACATGCGGCAGACTGCTCAGTTGTTGCTGTGCAGTCATTTAGTACTTGTATAAGCAAGTACTAAATGACTGTGCAGTAGCTGATATTCCTGTGCAGTACCGTCCCTACAGGGTTTTTCCAGACGTTACTGCTCAGTAGTGTCACATCATGGTTAGTGCCTGGCAATACTACTGCACAGTAGCGACAAGCTGTGGTGCAGGAGCTCATTGTTACTGTGCCATAGTATCTTGTGTAAATGCGCCCCCTTTGTAGCATGCTACTGACTGTTAGTTGGGGGACTGGGAACACAGTGGGTGCCAGTGTTATAGTCAGACTCTTCCCTGCACTCTTTTTGGTGACTGGGAAGAGAAAGGAGCGTAAGGACCATGCAAGGGTGAGATTCTTCTCCTTCCTCTACGTCCATGCTCACATGTAAGGGATGGGCCCACACTATCTCTTAATAAATGTGTTTTCCTTTTTAGTTTATATAAAGATCTATAATGTGAATCACAACACAGTCCTTGAGCTTGTATTATACTCCCACTCCTTACACCTACAGACATCTAATGACAAACTGGCTTACAAATTACAGCTTCTCAGTTTTGCTTCACCACACGGATACTGATATTATAGAGACAACTCATTAGACTCCTCTTCCTTCTAATCCTATGACAGCATCAGCAGTAACAAGGGGCATCCAGGTCTGGCCGAGGGTAGTTAGAGATTTGCCATTGATTTTGGCAGGACCAGGATTAGACCAAAGGTCAATAAGAAATTAATTTTCCTCAGATGATAAATCATGAAATATTGTTTGTGTGCATGTCCCATCTTTCTGATTAAAAGGGAAACGTATGTTAGGGGCTGTTTAGAAAATGTAATTCTCCTGTGTATTGTTACTCCTCCTGTGATCTCCTAGAGCCACAATGTGCTGGGGAAAAACACATTAACCCCAATATAATTTTCTTCCTACAGAATGGGGAAAAAGACATGTTGTACCATCAAAAATAGCATTGCCTAACAACCTCTAAAAATATACATCACACATTGCTGCTTATTTTAAATAGTTGGCTGAAAAAAAGAAGTATATTTAAACCTCCCTCCAACATATTCCAGTTATATTTTATTGACGGGTTCACATCTTCCAGAAAAACAACCTTTTATCTTCATCAGGAGAAAGGTGTACATTTGAAGCCATTTTAAGCAATTGGACTGATAGGCAGAGTTAGGATGTTCAGAGCCTATGAGAATGCAGGTTTTCGGTGTGTCTCCAGTGTAATTAAATGAAGTATGAGATAAGATATTCACCCTATCTCCCACAGGATTATGCTCAAAAACATAACCTCCAACTTCTCATTCAGGCCCTACTACAGTGCTTCCCAACCTTTTCCTTGGCTTGACCCTATTTAAACATTGGAAATTTTTTGCAACCCTAAAATAATGCAGACAAGATCAATACCCTTTGCCCTCACAGGCAACATGGCTAGAGCAGAGCCCAAATGGGGGGAGGATGTGGGCTGCTTGCTGCGGGCTCAGGGCTCCAGCGAGTGCAGGGGCAGTAGGGCCAGAAGTCCACAGTGGGCAGCCCACATTCATCCCTGCCCCACACAAAAATCTCGGGGGGAACGTGCCTCCCCATGCCTCCCTCCATAGGAGTGCATGCAGTGGCAGGGAGCCAGTGGGCTCCAATCTGAATTGATGCATCTAGACAGTACTTCAGCTGTATTATTATTGCTAATATAAACCAATGCCACAAAACATAAGCAAGTTGCCGAATAATGGTATTGACAACCCTGGACCACAGACTAATCATCCTATTTCCCCCTTCTCCTCTCTAAGAGATGCCATTTTAAGTCTTCAAACTTAATTCCCGAACAACCCAACAGTTTCCAGTCCTGATGCATAAAATTGTTTGATGTCAAGTAAGGGTAAGAGGTTTTTGTGTACTGTTGAAATTACTGGCCCTATACAGTAGAAGCAGAAATTAATTTAGCCCTAATTGAATTTCAGATACAAGGCAAAGCATAAGGAAGCCATAAAAGTTCCAGATATCCGTGCCATAATAAGTAATAAGCAGACAGGATACAACTGCATCTTTATCTTGATAATTGACTGTTATCAAATTTTCCTTCTCTGAATGGAAGCTGGATTAATTAAAATAATAAAATATTTAATAATTTGCTAAAACATCCTTAACAGGCTTTCTGAAGCAAATCAATACCATACATTTCCTAGAGAATGGACAGGAAAAGAAGATGGTCTTTTAAAATATGAATTTCTGGAGTAATTAAAACTTATGTTTGTTGTGAAGCTAAACAGAGCGTTATTACGATGCTGTTCGACACTGAGAAGTGTAAAGTGCTTCGCCTGGGGAGGAAAAATCCACAGCAAACTTACAGGCTTGGAGCTGCTACATTAGCTAGCACCACATCTGAAAGGGACGTAGGGGTCATAACTGACCCTAAAATGAATATGAACTCCAGTGTGATGCTACAGTTAGCAGAACAAACAATGCGCTGGCATGCATCAACTGATGCATCTCAAGCAAAACTATGGAAGTAATTCTCCCACTCTACTCGGCATTAGTGAGGCTGTAGCTGGAGTAGCGCATCCAGTTCTGGGCTCTGCACTTCAAGAAGGATGTGAGGAAGCTTGAGAGAGTCCAGAGAAGAGCCACTCATATGATTAGAGGCCTGAAGAGCAAGGCATACGATGAAAGGCTGACAGTTATGGGACTGTTCAGCCTAGAAAAGAGTAGACTTCGGGGCAGCTTATGAATATATCAGGGGAGAGTATCAGGGGCTAGGCAAACAACTACTCACCAAAGTGCCCCAGGGGAAAACCAGGAGCAAGAGTCATAAATTCCTAGAAAGGGATTTCAGACTCAGTATAAGGAAAAACTTTAGGGTTCATGTGACCAGACTCTGGAATAGACTCCCAGCAGGGGTGGTGCAGGCACCTACCCTGGAGATCTTCAAAAGGAGACTGGATATACACCTTGTTGGGTTATTTAACCTCAGCAGTCTTTCTTGCCAAGAGCAAGGGGCTGGACCCGATGATCTCACAAGGTACCTTCCAGCCCTAAATTTCTGTGAATCTGTGAATTGAGGGAAGATCCATTTTTCTGATTTGTGTCCATCTAGGGCAAATGTTTCTTCAGGATTAGTAGAATTATTCACTTGCTGCTTGGTATTATTCAGAAAATGCGCACCAGAGTTTTCCTGTCAGCACATAAAGCTTTATCAGCGGACTGCAGAGCAGAAAAGGCATATTTATGCTCTAAGAGTGTTCCTATATGATTTATAAAGACAGCTTCAAAACATGATTTTTTAGTTGGAGGTACCATCTCCTGTCTCTCCCTCCTCTTTTTTTTTGTTAAGGACACAGGGGAGATTTTTTGAGAAGTGGATGATGAAATAAGAGAAGACTCAAATCAACCATCTCTTCCAAATTGAATTTGGAAGGAAAAGGCTTATATTTTTTAGGATTTGTCTCAACATCACTGGCATCGCCCTAGTGGAATAAAATATTCTGATGTATATATGTTGGAATAACTCCCTAGATGGGGAGTCCAAACTAATAAAAATGACTTTATTTCACAGCAGTTTCATAGTTTCATCATTTCTAGGGTCGGAAGGGACCTGAGTAGATCATCTAGTCCGACCCCCTGCTATGGCAGGAAAGAGTACTGGGGTCAAACGAACCCAGCAAGGTATTCATCTAACCTCCTCTTAAAAACCCCCAGGGTAGGAGCCTGCACCAC
>NW_017729006.1:15009158-15020502 GCF_001723915.1 Gavialis gangeticus | reverse complement strand
GATCTGGTGATCTGATCGTAAAAGGCCACCAGGTTGGTCTGACAGGACCTGTCACTGATGAACCCATGTTGGTTGCCCCTAAGCATGCAGTCCCCTGCTGGCCCCTCCTGGATGTGTGCCAGAATAATTTTCTCAAACAGCTTGCCTAGGATTGAGGTAAGACTAACTGGCCTATAGTTTCCCGGGTCCTCCTTCTTCCCTTTTTTGAAGATGGGAACCACGTTGGCCCTCTTCCAGTCCTCCGGCACCACACCAGAGCACCACGAGTACTCGTAAAGCCATGCCAGGGGTCCTGCAATGACCTCGGACAATTCCTTTAGAACTCTAGGGTGGAGATCGTCCGGACTGGCTGACTTGAATACATCCAGTCCCTCCAGAAGCTCCGTAATTAGTTCCTTGCTAACCCTTGGCCCAGGTATGCCCCCCCTGGGGCCCAAGGGGGCCCCAGCAGGGAGGTGGCTGTTCTGGTCCCTACTTAGGAAGACAGAGGCAAAGAAATCGTTAAACATGTTAGTTATTTTGCTTTGGAAGAAGATTCAACTATTTTGGAATAAAGCTGTTTTGATTTCAGAGTAGAGAGTCTATGGAGAGAGTTATTCTAGCATATCTATGTCAGTTAGACCTCTAGAAGCCCTCAGGCTTGGAGTGGAGTAGAAGTAAATATGGATTAATTATCTATTTTATGGCAAAAAATGTGGCTACATATATGCAAAGGAAACTTGGGAAGTACAAGTGTCATCAGAAGTATCAGTCTGTAAAGCTCAGTGCAGTGAGAGGTGGAAATGTGGACTAGTGGTTTGAAGACAGAAGTACAAATCATGAGCTCTTAAAATCTAATCACGGTTTTAGTATTAACTTTATGACTTTGGGCAACTTGCTCTATTTTTGTTCATAACTCTGGGTTTTGTGTGAAATTAATTTGTTAATACATGTACAGAGCTTTGGAGAGTAAAAGTATTTGATCTGTGTTACTCTTATTACTACAGTGGTAACTCTTGACTAAAAGGAGTAAGCCATTCCCTTGCAGTGCCGTGTGCACCACAGATAATAAGATGAAGACTTGCCACCTCTTAAATTATTGGAGTTAGAGTTATTTATCATTTTTTACCTCAATTTTCCACAGCAATTTTGGTTGTCAAGCCTCAGATAGGAAGGACTTCACCATACAGAGTATTGGAATAGGTTACTGAAAATAGACATGTGCAGGTGGCAATGTATTTGGGTTATGAACTATTCTTAGATAATGAATTACACTTTCCCTTAATATTCAATTTGCGCAGTGTCCCGGGAAACACTGTAACAAAGAATACTCACTGGCAGCTCGGAGCGCAGCACACGAGGGGTGGAAGGAGGAGCCCGTGCAGCTCGTCAGCCATCTGTTTATCCAGCTGCGGCCAGCCGGTGACGTCAGTGCTAAACGCCGGCTGGCAAGAATAAAAATGGCGACGCATGCTGTGGAGGCGGCAGAGGGTCAGGGAGGAGAGCTGCTGCTGACGCCAGCAGCAGAGAAGTCACTCCCCAGGGGACCCAGGGGTCGGAGCCAGCTGGAGCGAACGCAGGCAGAATGAGGAGGAGCACCTTGATGTCGATCCGCATGGGACGGCAAGGGATCAACTGGAGCGCTGTCCAGGGACATCGACAGGGTGGTCTGGAGAGACGGAGCGGACTGCAGGTGGGAGTGCGGGGATGACGGCGAGCCGAGGAAGACATATCAGGGAGAAGAGGACCCTGGGAGAACCTCAGAGGGGTTGCTGTCAGGGCGGATACTGCCGCTGGATCCAGATGGGTCGCTGAGTAGGCCAGAGGGCAGATGTAGAAGTGACGGGAGGAAGAAGACAACCCGTTGCCCTTAGAGACCTGGGAAGGGTAGAAGGGAAGCCAGAGGGGTAGGTTGCCCAGTGATTTTTGTTAAGGCATTTTTTGGTCATTTTCCCCAGCTATGGTGTACAGGAGGGGAAGTGGGTCCCTGAGTAGTGAGGCCAAGTCAGAGCCCCAGAGGATTGGTCTCGCCCGTAGGTTTTCTTTTTTTGTTTTCTTTCTTTCTTTCCTCGAAGGAGGGGTGACAGCTAGGCATGCTAGGGATACGAGGTTCCCGTTGTGGGTGCCCCCTCTTCAGGAGGAGGAGGGTGCTGGATGGACATGGCTCCACAGGAGGCGTGAGGCCAGACTGTAGGGGTGGTGGAACCCCGTAAGTAACTGCCGGGTGAGCCACGGCCCAACGAGCGCACCCAAAGGACAACCCTGCACACTGAGGTCCAACAAGTTGTGGCAGGAGAGTGCGGGGTTGAAGACTCGGGTGGAGGACATCAGCTCAGGTGAGGACGCAAACCTGTGAGGCGCTTGACACCAATCACTCGAGTGAAAGCTGCCCGAGAGTGATTGTTCAAGGCCTGGTGGTTACATGCAGTATCCAGGAAAAAAAATTAGATTGGATATCCACTAATTATTTTGCTGTTCCCCAAAGAATGCTTTTGGCAAGGTATCAACAGGCATTAATAAATGTTAATAAAACTTGAAAGCAACAGCTACAAGTGTTTGATTCAGAGGTGGTGTATACATGACTACCGCCATTCTAACTGATGTAAGAGCTCCAAGAATAGGGGGACTATATTGGCAGGAGAGCCCACTTGTGCAGAAAACAGTGGAGGATGTCATTCATCTGAACATGAAAGGATCATCTACCACAATATGCAGTGTAATATGGTCTAGAAATAAATTCTATTAGGATGGTTACAGAAGTGGTGTTGGAAAGAAACTCAAATACTGTGAAAATGTGCTTGTTTGATTGCTGTGAAGATCAAGATGGTAAGATATGTGAAGTCCTTTAACTCTACTCTTTCGGAAAGAGCCAGCAGCAAGAGAATGGAGAAAAGTACTCCTGCTGAGAAGGAGGGAGACTCCATTCTTTCATTTCATGAGGTCATGGGCAGATGCTAAGAATTTCAGGATATGTAGTAAGTTGTGACTGGTCAGTTGGATCCCAGTTTCTTCAGGTTTGTGAACACCCTAAGTTTCAGCTGAATTCAAAGGCATGGATGGTACCTGACATTTTGCAGGAGGTGTTCCAAAATGCCGTAATTAAGTCTGTGCCGGACAGTTGGGAGTCAGCTGGTGGACTAGAGGGTATAGACCTGCTACTATCCTTTAATGGAGATACATCATTGCTTTCTGTCAAAGTAACCTGGGGTGAATCAAGACTGACAGTCATCCAAATTTTGTAACATATATAAAAATATTTAAATAGCCCAAATTGTACAAACATTGCATAATGCCTACATTTTATTACCTTCATCCTGGAAAGGTTCTTAAAGTGAAATCTCGTCAAAAGAACACAGTCATGCTCTCTTTGAAGTTAACAAGGTTTGACTTGAAGATTTATGGAAGAAGGCCCACTGTGTTCCTTCAAGGGTGAAAGCTTTGGATTAAATTTGGCAGGGGAATGGGCTCCCTGGCTAAGCGATGATGGCAGTAGCTCCTTTATGAGTACTGAGGCCCTACCTTATGACTCACTATTGCTTTCCCCCCAACAATCTGTCTCTCTCTTTCACCAGAGCTGTGATGGGTCATTCACTTTGCCATGCCACATAGGTAGGAGAAGCTTTTGATTTTTACTTTTAGAGAATGATGGTTCTGGTAACAGCAATAGAATATGCTAGTTAGAATACCAATGCTAGTTAGTGTTATTATATCTTCAAGCCCTTCTAGTACATAAAGATGTTAGTGTTGTTTATTAGCTCAGGCCTGTTAAAATATTCCTTTAGTAACGGTATAATCTATAGTTTGAATATTGCAATATATAAAAATAATGGCTCCTTTTCTTCCTTTTTAAAAAAATTTATAGCTAATGATGACCAGTTGGGGGATCTTGTGAATAACAGATGATGTGGGCCTTCCTGCAATAACCATGTGCAAATGTTTCGATGGGAACTGCTGGCTCCAGTGATTCATCACTGAAAGCTGTAGTATTTGCAGTAGAAAAGGAAAGCTGTTGGATATTAAGGGCTCGGCAAATAAAATAGTATTCAGACCCATGCATATTGAACACTGATACTTAGTGGGAACTCTTCTTGGGGAACACCTGCCTTCTGGAATAAAGCCAACTTGCTGTTCACTCATGAAAAGGTAATTATTTTGATAATTGACTTCAGCAGTACAGCAGATGTATAACAGAAGATTGTTGATAGACTGATAAAAATATGCCATGGGAGAGAAGTTTTTTCTAGTCCTGGATGTGTACTGGGTAAAACAAAACCAATAGAACAAGGTCAGAGAGAAAGGAAAGGAAACGAGGAATTAGCATGTGAGAAGAAAAAGAAATAAAAGGTAAGAGAAGGCAAGAAAGGAAGAAGTGTATTAGACAAGATGTACAAGTAGGGTCAGGATGCATTCAGAGAAGACAAAAACAAATGTAAATCAACTAGCTTATGATTTCTGAGTTGCAGGTTTTTGTGTGGAAAAATACAATGAACTTAAGGCATAAGAAGCAAATATCTCACTCTTTCATCCTGGTAATGAGTTAAAACCTTCATTGATATTTTTGATTTAGACAGCATATTATATTGTAAATGCCTTTAAGCAAATGACTGAATGCCTGCCTTGCAGGTAACATCTAAGGTACATTGGGTAACCTCTTGGAAATGTTTTATTAACTTCCAAATGAGTTGAAAATGGCACATGGGAAATAACCCTCTCATTAAAATTGGGTATAAGTCACAGTGCCCTTGAAATTCTTGCCTTGTTACCTTCAGCTGCCATCTTTAGCAGCAGAATATCAGCTCAGCAGTGTTAGACATTAGTGGTTAGCAGTACAAAGGAAAACCTTCCTGTGGGATATCTAAAGGGATCCATATGCCTTTTATTTATGGCACAAAATGGTTGAAAAAATGGAAACATCACAGCTCCCGCTTTTGGAAAGCTGGCATTGTTGGAGCTTGGGACAAACCACATACAATGACAATTCTAAGATAGACTTTGTCTTTTTTTTTCTCTTTTTTGAAAGAGAAATGCTTTACATTTGTATGTCTTACAAGTACAGTCATATAGTGCAAAAAGCAGTTCTGCAGGGAAAATCTTAGATGGGAGAATGTAGCAAATGTCGTACCAGATCATATCAACAGTTCATCTTATTTCTGTATCTTTTCAATGAGAGTGACTTTCAAGAGTAGGTGATTATGGGATAGCTTTCCCAATCTCAATCCCCATCAATTAGGGATTATGCCCTCAAGCGTGATAATTTGTATCTCTTCCAGAAATCTTTGTTTCTAAAAATCACATAGTTGAAAAATTATTGCCATGAAGAGTCTGCTTGCTTCAGCCCATTTTCTGCCGTGTGATCTGTATCGGGGCAAAAGTCTGCCCACAAATATCACATTACTTGGGCCTCGCTCATAATTTTGTATATGCTTCCTGTGTGTCTTTGAGTCATACCTATTTACTGATAAAAGCACGTTTATGCAACTGATAAGGCTGCAATATCAATAGAAGAACCAGCTGGTATGGATTCTGCCCTGCAAATCACTTAAAATACCAGCTACGTTTTCATTGCAGATGACATTACACTGGGAGTCAAGAGTTCTGAATCTCTTCTTACCCCTGATGCTAACTTTCTGGATGATAAATCGTGTGAGAAAGTCCTTTCACTTCTTTGTGCCTCTGCTTTTCTTCTTTGTCTATACATTTTTTGGAGCAGTAACTCTCTCTTAGGATGAGGACAGGCCACTTGTTTGCATTATATTCTGTCTTTATACTGCTGTGAACAAATGATTAATGTATTTCATGTTCATCATACTAATGCAGTCATACACATGATGACCATTTGCAGAAGTGGGCTCTTGCACAGCTAGTAACAGTATTAAAATCATCACCTGTGGCTCCTACTCCTGATCTTGCCCCTGTTGCACTGCGCTGCCCCTGGTGGCTGCACAAGGCTCTGGCTCCAGCTCCCAGCCACCTTCCAGTGGAAGATGGTTGGGAGCTGGAGCCAGAGCCCTCCACACTGGGGCAGGAGCCACCCAGCTAAAACTGGTTGTTTGGAGTGCTGCAGCACAGAGTGGCATGGCAAGGGCAAACCACCGGAAGTTGTACATACTGGCCAGGGTTGGGCTGCAGGTGCCGGTGGGAGCCTCGTGCAAGCTATTCCAGTACAAGTGGGCAGAGCTTGGCCCCATGTGGAGCACCGCAGGGGCAGCTGCAGGTTAGATCTAGTCACCTGGAGGGCTGGTTCTAGTCTGTGGGCTGTGTTTGCCCACCCCTGCTCTAAAGTCACATGTTGCTTTGCTTTTCTTGGATTTTTGTGAAGTTTGCACATTGTAGCCCCCACCTCCTTGCTTTCATACATAAACCTCCATTGCCTCTATCACCTCTATTAGTGTTTTCAATTCACATTTACCAAGCTGTATAGCATTCCTATGTGAGGATCAACAAGAATTTTTCCTCTAGTATAGTGGCATCCTATTCAAAGGATCTAGCACAAACTTCTGCTTGCTGCAGTCTTATGAACAAGGTATCTGGCCAGGTACATAATTTGTTATACAGCCTCAGGGGATGGTTTTCCTCATAGATATTTGTACAGCATTCATGAACTGGCCCTAAGTTTCAGCCAGAGGTTCTATCTGCTTGATTATCATATTCAGTTTCTTGCAAAACTCTTTTAAAGGTGAAATGGCAGTGAAATGACACCATTCTTGAAGTTTTTGATGCATTGATGTGGATGTCAAAAGGCCAACGGTGACAGTGTGAAATTAAGGCTAGAACAATGTCATTACAGGATTCTGTTAATTTATTGCTGATATACTCAAGGTCTGGGCTGTATCTTCACTTCCACTGACAACAGTTGAGGGAGTTAAGCGGTTTTGTATTGTGTGTTAACCTGAGGTATTGAGTGTATGCTCAAGTACATACTGGCTTGCTGCCTGTGTTGATCTCACTGCATCAATATGTTCTGGTAGTTAATGTTGCTGATGCTCACCCATGGATGATTTTAGGTGGGTCAGTAAAGTGAAACTTTTGCCTGGCAGTTTGTAGAAGGGTCCCTGTAAAGTACTTCCAGGCATTCCTGTGAATTACTTGAATATGCTGTAAATGTACCCTGGGAAACACCAGTATAAAATTACACCAGTACGAGTTACTGTTTTGTGCCTGAGGGTCAATGTTGCAAGCAGGGTATTGCTGGTTCTTTGACTACCTACTGTTGAAGTGTTGAAATAGCACCTTCTCTTCACCCAGGAGAGTTGGTTGTTTGTATTCTTTAGACACTGATATAAATTACTTTGGTGTACAGAACTGGTATATCTCACTGTTACAATGCCATACATCCATGCCTTTACTTGGTTCAGGGCCAAAATCTCATTTGAGGCATTTCTTCTATCATTCTTCATAGTGGCTCTCACAGATGTTCTTGGCAAAAGTGCTGCTAGAATCCTATACAGTTCTTGCAACAATAAGCATTTAACTTCAAATGTAATAAAACTAATCCTGTATTTTAAGAAATCAGAGAAAGTCTGTCTCCCATGGGTAATAGATTTCTCTTGTATTAAATGCTAACCCTATTATCTGTGAGCTTCCTAATAGCTACTTCTACTCTATCTTATTCTTCAGGAATCTGTCTCCTGTTACTTGCTCCAAGTCAGTTGCAGTCTCTTGAAAGAGTGATGGGCAGGGATCCTGGTTTTCTCTGATAAAAAAAATGCAAAATTTTCTGATTTAAACCACCCCCTCCCCCCACAATCCACATGCTTCCTTGATTAAAATGAAATGCCATTATATTACATTTCTTCATGGTTTGTGTGACCAGACTCTGGCATAGATGCTCAGTGGGGATGGTGCAAGCACCTACCCTGGAGATCTTCACAAAGAGACTGGACACACACCTTGCTGGGGTTATTTGACCCCAGCAATCTCTCCTGCCCAGAGCAGGGGGGCTGGACCTGATGATCTCATGAGGTCCGTTCCGGCCCTAAACTTCTGTGAATATATACATAGTGGCGTTTAATTTTAATCACAAAAATGTGGATGTGTGGGGGTGGCTAATCAGAAAATTCTGGGATTTTTTTTATCAAAGAAAACTAAGATCCCTGGTGATAGGTAAAGAAGAGACACAGCAGTAATAGTATTGGGGGTGAATTTATTGATAGTCCTGCACAGTACAGAAATCAAAACCAAGTGTACTCAAAGCCATGAGTACTTCTGTGTCAGTTACGGGGAAAGTGAAATAAAACAGATGCTAAGCTACTGATTGGTCTATGCACAACCTAGGCCAACATTAACCAGTTTTAGTTCCAATTATTTAATTGCTTTGCAAATGTAATTGACAGAATTATGTGCTTCCCCCAACTGGCACCCAGCTGCTTTGAAGAGAACCTCAAAGGTTTTCAAGCTTTACTTATGAAAAGGAGAAAATAGGCCAGGATGTTCTTTGCTCTCCCACACAAACTCAGAAAGGAACTTATTGCAGTGGAGCAAACAGACTGCTTGTTTAACGTCTCACCTTCACCATCTTCTTCTGCCTGCCACAGATGTCATTGCCAATATTTCAAAGCAAAGATGGGGAAGGAAGCTGTGGTTTCCAGAGGAATTTCAGCTACAAGGGAGTCGTAACAACACAAAGCTTTCAAGAGATTTACAGTGAGGATGACCTTGGCCCATTGCACCCACAGCAGAAGTAAAAAAGACAGTATCTAATGCTGGAACAAATGGCAGACTTCTCCATTTCACTGGCACATAACCCAGAAGAATCCCACCTATAGAAGCTGGATTCATTGACAACACTCAGCAAAAATTTCCTCTCCTTATTTTAAACTAACAATTAGTAGCCTTATCTTTGTACCCTGTAGTCGTAAACTTTCTCCATTCTTTACTTGGGACGTGAGATTTCCAGAAGAGCTTTTTATTGTAACAGTGAAGCGGTGACCATATCTCCATGAATGTGGGCTGTTATTAAATAAATCCCCCCATTCAACTAAGCAGCTGAATTATGGAGGTTCCAAGTTATTTAAGGATATTTTAAACACCTTTATTACAGTAATTATTGGTTCCGGTACCTTCATTTATATTCATATGCTTATGAAAAGACAATAAACATTACAGTGTTACCTATGGGATTCAGGAAATAAGGGATCAAATATTTTGCAAGATCCCAAATCTGTAAGTGTACTCAAGAACTCTGGCACTTGGGAAGGAAATAGCTCTGACCCTGTCAGCAGTGAGTTTTTATTACTGAAACACGGAGATGCTCCCTGCTGTGTGTGAAACTTCAGCACAAAGGGATTGGGTGGTTTTTAAGCAAACCATTATTTCTAACAAAAGATGCTTTTTCTCTCAGCCAATTTTGTAGAAGAAAAGCAATAGATCACTACAGTTAACCAAGCTTTATAGTTTTCCCTTCCAAGGAAAATAGCATGAGACTGGAATAATCAGTTGCTATTTGAGAGAAGTGTTAGAAATGCAAGCATAGTGGAGTGGCTAATAACCAGTGACAAGGAAGCCAAGGATGGAAAAGAGAGCACACATTTCAGTGATTATGTGGCCAGAATAACATATATTACATTCAGTTTCTTCTGTATGAATTTTAATCCACGATGAAAAAAATCCATCCACATTTTAATGATTCCACTTAAGTTATATTCAAGATGTCGTGTTCTGTTAAGAAAAAAACACGATAGATTAGTCATTCTCAGCCTTTATCTGCTGTTACCCCTTTCTAATAGCAAGGCTGCTCTGGCCTTACTACCTTCTAGTTGGGATCTAACCCAGAACTTTGTTCCCTTTTATCAATATAGAAAGGGGAGGTTGACTGTGGCATTCTGCTGCCTACTTGCAGCCATACTAGGGTCCATATTGGGAAACCACGTGTTACAGAAGTCATTCTAGAACCACACCTAAACATTGACCAGCTGTAGGCTGGATAGACAGATTTGCTTGAGATTGACAGTATGTTTAATTCACATAATAGGGAGATGGTTATAGCTATCTACCCACCTCTGTTTTTCTCTGGAAGTGGAGTCCATAGACGGTATGTCTGTTTGCCAAGAAAAAATACTGGCCATCTTCACTTCATTTCTAGGGTTGGCATAGAAAGAGCTGGACCTGGTGGGCAGGGCTCATTTCCTAAGGTTACCTTCCTAAAGGCACTTAAAATGAGAGCATTCATCCATTAAGGGGCATTAACTGGTTCTAAATACTGTCTAAGCATTTTAAAATTTCGCCACTTAGGGCAAGGGTTATCTTTAGCTGTTCTACCCAGGTTGAGAGAAATTTTTGTTGGTCTGCTCCATGGAGATAAAGCAATCAATTTACAGTCCTCCAGCATCCTAGGGTGCTCAGCTCCCAGTCCCTCTACCCCTTTCCACCATCCAAAGTTCTACTGTCCTCTCTGCCTGGAGACTCTGGTTGGGAGGTTGCTGCTGGTGTTAACTCCTGTGGAGAGCATGGAGGTGGGGAAAGCTATATTTGAGACTAGGATTGTGACCTGGGATTTGTTTATCATAGGCACAATTGACTTTTTTGCTTCAGATTTTTTTTTTCTTGTTCAGTTTTCTTTTCTTTTTTTCCATTGCACATTAATCCCTGGTGGCTGTGCTCCTAGCACGATGCTGCTGGGCAGTCACAACACCCAGGTCTCATTCTAGCACCACATCTGAACAAAACCTAGGCGTCATGATAGACAAACAAAATGAACATGAGCCACCATTGCAATGCCATAGCTGGAGCTATTCAAACATTGGCATGCATCTATTGAGGCATCTCAAGCAAAGCTAAGGATGTCATCCTCCCTCTCTACTTGGCTTTGGTGAGACCGCAGCTGGAGTTCTGTGTCCAGTTCTGGGTGCTGCACTTCAGGAAGGATGTGGAGAAGCTCAAGAGAGTCCAAAGGAGGGCCACATGCATGATTAGAGGCCTAGAGACCAGGTCATAGGAGGTGAGGCTGAAAGACTTGGGACTATTCAGCCTGGAGAAGAGAAGTCTCAGAGGGGAGTTGGTGGCAGCCTATAAGTATATCGGGGCATACATCAGGGCCTGGGGGAGCATCTGTTCACCAAAGCCCACCAGGGGAGGATAGAAATAATGGGCACAAGCTGATTGAGGATTGCTTCAGGCTAGACATAAGGAAAAACCTCTTTACAAGTTGAGTGCCAAGGGTTTGGAACAGGCTCCCCCCAGAGGTGGTACAGTCATCCACCCTGGTGATCTTCAAAAAGCATCTTGCCCATCTTGCTGGGGTCATTTGATCCCAGCAGTCTTTCCTCCCCAAATGCAGGGGCCTGGATCTGTAAGGTCCCTTCCAGCCCCCCCCCCTTCCCCCCCCGGGCCTATCCCTCAGCCTTCCATAACTCTTCTCACCCGAGAC
>NW_017729006.1:15003441-15004158 GCF_001723915.1 Gavialis gangeticus | reverse complement strand
ACTGTCTGTACAGCTGCAAACCAGTTCAGCTTAGCCAGGTTAGAGTAACCTGCAAAGATTGAATAAAATCAGGCTCAAGTTTTTTGAATGTCTGTCCCTAGCCCTAGTGGCAAGTTAGTGTTGTATAGCTCAGAGAGAGCCTAATACTGTAACCCATAACTGCTCTGCAACTGCTCTAACTTTAAAACAACATTCCACAGATATAGAATGGCTTAAAGATGACCCTAAAAGCCACATCATACACTGCACACTTGAGACATATTAACTGCATTTAAAATGTGAGCAGCCACACATTCAAGCATAAAACATGTGTTAAGTGTGATTGTATCATAGCCAAGTTACAACTTTTTGCAGGAAAAAGGATCTCCAGATTGTATTAAGTGTTCATCAGTTGTTGGACAGCTCCTTGGGGATAATATGAGCAATTTTTGGTCCCCCATGTTTCATTCAAGTTGTAAGTGACAACAGCAAGCAGCAGTGAAGGCGAGCACAGCAAAGAACTCTCGCTGCCGTGGTCCCCCTGCTTTCCCTGTGGCAGGTTAGGTTGCTATGGTCTGGGTTTTGTGTCGGGCAGGGAGACTAGATGACATTTTGAGGTCTCTTCCAGCTCTACTTCACTATGATTCTATGATAAACAGTAGTGGTGGGTGAAGCGGACCCTATTCAATTAGGATTCAGCCCGAATCAGGGACAGTGATTCGATTAATTGATTCAGAT
>NW_017729006.1:14996597-14998441 GCF_001723915.1 Gavialis gangeticus | reverse complement strand
TCTTGCCCATCTTGCTGGGGTCATTTGATCCCAGCAGTCTTTCCTCCCCAAATGCAGGGGCCTGGATCTGTAAGGTCCCTTCCAGCCCCCCCCCCTTCCCCCCCCGGGCCTATCCCTCAGCCTTCCATAACTCTTCTCACCCGAGACAGGACTGCAGGGGGCTTGAGGGAAAGCAGCCCTCCCACCCAACGCTCTTGGCCAAGGGAGAAAAAGGGAAAAGAACTGGCTGGACATGGGAAAATTTCAATTAACCTCACGTAAACAGAGCCTAACTGAAGTTTTCTTACACCTTGCACCCTGCTTAAAGGTGCAGGCAGCCCTGAGCAGGGCTAAGATAGGGTGGGGGGCCTGAGGTCCAAACGGGAGGGTTCCTTCAGGTGGCTAGCATGAAGCCAGCTGTCTGAGATCATTCGCTTGGCACTTACTAGGCCACTCCTCCCTAGGGACCATGTGAGACTCAGGTGGGAAAGTTGGGGACCCCTAAATGTCCCCCACCTAGGATGGGACTGCAGGAGTTGTTGCAGGCAGCTGGCACTTGCCATCCCCCTCCAACCCTCTCACTCCCAGCCAGGATGGGTACACATCGCAGCCTCCTCCCAGCAGGCACAACTCTCCTCCTATCTGTAACTTAATCTTGGCCACCTCAGCCTTCCCCAGAGAGGGCAGCACTGCAGGCTTTGTTGGAGCAAGCTGAAGTGGGGCCAGCCAGCTAGGCTTGGCTAGGGACGCCCCAGAGCCCAGCCCTATAACACAACCCATAACTCATTAACATGTCTTTATTTCTTTCATTTCTTTATTATGCTTTAAATAACCTTACATAAAAATGCTTTACACAACCTTAAAGGATTTGAGGATTTCTTCAGGCCACAACCTTAAAGGATTTGAGGCCTGAAGAAAGAAGCCACAAGCCACATGCTACTTTGCCTACCAGCTTCATGCCACTCCATGCTACAATGCCTATGCCCCTTCCTCCCCTCCCCAGCCACCATCCGGGCCACCCAGAGGAGTAAAGCCCAGCTTTCTTGGCTCATAGGCATACCCCTGCTTGCCAGTCCTATTGGCTAGGGACAGACATTACAGATAAACCAGTTTAAGTGATCATAAACTGGTTTAAATCTGTAACAGAACAGATGCTCAGTGCACACAAACCAGTCTGAAAATAGCTGGAACTGGTGTGAGATAAACCTGGTTGAATGTAGTATCAGACTTAACTGATTTGGGTCAAACTGCTTTATGCAATGTCTGTCCCAGACCCCTTCTTGGTTTAAGTGAAACCAGAGTCCCCCAGCATACCAGATGCTTTGGAGCCCTGGGCTGTGCTGTCTACTTCAGAGCAGGGCTGGTCCCGCCTCTCTGCCTAGCTTCCCCCTGCCCCACCCTCCCACACCCTTACTACTCCCTGCTCCCCTCTCCCAGAGCACAGACTGTAGCCAGCATGTGGTATGCTAGTTAATGCCGATAGGTGTCTGTGTAAGGCAGACAGGACAGTGTCCATTTAGGGGTTTTTGGAGGTAATCAACAGGTCAACTGGTAATGTCCCTCCATTCCTTCCTTGGAAAAAGCTGTTTAAGAAGAGCTTGAACTAATGAGAGAGGCTTTTGTTTTTTTGATGGAGTGCTAAATGCTGTGTTATCAATTCTCTGCTGGCTCCCTCACTGGTCAGGAGCAGTGAGGGGGGGAACCCCTCCCTAATCAGAGTATCCTGCTGGGGCCTGACCATGCCCCCCCTCAGCTCAGCACTGTAGAAGGGAGGGGAGGGCTCCTCTAGCAGTCCCCAGCTTCTAGCCTGAGCCACTGCAGGCATGTGCCTGCATTTTCTCAGTCCAGAGGGACTGTCTGTACAG
>NW_017729006.1:14984679-14991597 GCF_001723915.1 Gavialis gangeticus | reverse complement strand
CTTCCCTGATTCAATTCGGCCAAATCTAAATCTGAAGATTCGATGCTGATTCAGAGAATGAGTGCTTCAGACATAGACACAGCTTTAAATGTTTTTATACACCTTCTGGTAGCAAGCGCAGCTCATGATTGCTGTGATGCTGGGGCGCATGGAGCATCCTACAGGAGTGTGGGGGGGCCCTCCATGTGCTTGGCAGTGACCCCAGAAGTGGACCAGAAGTATGTCCATTCCACTTCCGGATCTGCTGGGGAGCATGCTGGGGGGCCCCCCATGCTCCCCTCTTGGTTAAGCAGATAAATCCAGGACAGCCTGTAGGGGAAAAAAGAGGCCTACAGACTGTGGAAGCAGCTTGGCTCAAGCTTTCAGGGACACAGTGAGGAAAGCCAAAGTAGAAATGGAGCTTAGGCTGGTAGCAAAAATTAAGGATAACAAAAAGTCATTCTTTGTACATAGGAAGCAAAATGAAGGTGCAGGATAACTTAGGGCCCCTTCAGGATGAACTAGGGCAGCTGGTAACAGATAGGATGGCCAAAGTAGGACACAAATAGAAATATGCATCCCATTAGGACTTTAGGTAAGCCCAGGATAGATACCAACCCACCAACTGTTCATGCTGACCTAGTAAAGGGGCACCTGGAGGGGTTGAATGTATTTAAGTCAACAGGCCCTGATGATCTTCATCCTAGGGTACTTAGGAAATTAGCTGGAGTCATAGCAGAGCTGCTGGCACAAGTGTTTGAGCACTCCTGGCACTCAGGACAGGTCCCGGAGGATTGGAAAAGGGCCAATGTGGCCCCTATTTTCAAGAAGGGGAGGAAGGAGGAACCAGGTAACTATAGGCTTCTGGTCCACTTCCGGGTTTGCTGCCAATCACATGGGGCCTACCCCACGCCCCCCCATTCCTGTGGGACACTCCATCTGTCCCAGCATCAGAATGTTCATGAGCTACCTGTTACCTTGAGGTATGTAGAAAAAACATTTAAAGCTATGTCTATGTCCGAATCATTGATTCTCTGAATCAGCATCAAATTTTCAGATTCAGATTTGGCTGAATCAAATCAGGGGACAGTGATCTTAATCAACTAATTGAATCACTGTCCTTGATTCGGGCCAAATCTGAATCTGACTCGAATAGGGCATGCTTCACACACCCCTAGCGGGAACTATGCTGTGGGGGAACTGAGGGCTTTGTGGAAGCCATCATGCTATATTCCGCCTTCAGCTTGCCAGGACATCTACTTGCTGGCCCTCTACTAGTGGCAGAGTGTGAGCTGTGCATGTTATGAGGTTGTAGCAAGCACTACCATGCAACTGCTCAGAACACATTCTTACTTGAATACCTCACAGATTTAAGATGTGCTAAGTGGCCTGTGTCACAAGGCTCTAAACACTCTGCTGCCATGATGTAGGAATGCCCAGAAGGACTACAGGTCTCATCCCAGGATGTTCCATCTTGTTATTAGTGATGCTAAAGCTGAGAGAGTGTCAGCCTCACTCTAGAACTCCAAGAGCAGCAATGGCATGCTGGCCACCTTGCTTTCTACTGCCCAATTCTTTTTACTGAACTTGAATGAGTAAAGGTGGTCTGGTTGCTCATCTGTGACAATTCTTACTCTCCTCTATCCTGTGACCATATTTTCTTTTGCAGCTGAATTGTATAAGCAACACCAATATGTTTTCACATCAATGAATGCCAATGTCACCATATCAAACCTTGTCTGGAATTTGGGAATGCTGGAATCACTTCTCTTGAGTTTGAAGCACCAATAGGTATCTTTGTTCAGAAGGAGAATTATTCTTATTCTTGCCCCTATTCACTGAATACCCTTCTCTAAGTTAGCTGTCTTTATACGATAACACAGTAGTTAACAAGATACAATGGGAGTGGAATGTAATGGTGACTTGTTGCAGAAAACTTCTTCACAAATCATGATTAACAGTTCCGAAGCTGTTTCAAGTAGCTTACAATCACCAACCTCCATATATCATTTATGATTATCTGTCTTTGGTTAGTTTCTCAACAGCTGGCACTTTTCTTAGGTCAGTAAGGATTCCTTCCTTCCTTTCCCATGCATCAGTAGGCATGGAGGTGCTTGGCATTAGCTGCATTTGTGCTGTGTGTATGCAAGGTTGACACCTACTGGAAAACCCTGTTCAGACTCTTGAATGTATTGCTGTAGTACACTATGGGTGATATAGTTACACTTTCTTATGTAGCTCATTGATCAGTAGCCCTGAGCCAGAAAGATTAAAGTCTTACACCACAACCCAGGTGTTGAGCATATGCAAAGGTCCTTCTATATTTGTTGATTGTGGGCCAGATAGGCACCAAAGTTCTCCTGCTCAGTTAGTAGGAAAGGTGGCAGTCATGTCCCCTAAAGTTGATGCATAAACCCTCTTCATTTATTCATGCTTCCATGTTCCTCTCAAAGGCAATTCTGCCAGCTTTATGCCATCACAATAGCACAAAGGGACCCTAAAACAGCTACGGATTCTAGTCAGGATAATCATATGGAAGAACTGCCATGTCAATATGCCAGACTTTAAATGTTGCTAGGTTTTTGTCTGTAGCTGTGTTGGTCTAAGGACACAGGCAGGCAAGGTTCTTCGAGTACATGTGATATCTTTTATTAGACCAACTGAGTAGTTGGAAAAAAGTTCTTTCTAAGAAAATAGAATATATCACATCTACTCAAAGAACTGTGCCAGACTAAATGCGGAGCTTGAGAATTTTCCATCTTCTAAGGATTAATAAGCAACAAAGGGCAAAATGCAATCCTAGGTGTTTGGCCCACGCTCACTATGGGAGCCCTCAAAGAACTAGCCAGGGTCATAAGGATTACTAGTAAATGTAGCTCTTTCTTCTTTCATAATATTATTAATAATGCAGTATAATGCACATTTTAAATTGGAAAGTTATTTCAAAATGAAAATTCAAGACAATCTGTTCTAGTAAGGTAGGAAAGGAATGTTTAACTCCATCAAGAAGCTTTGTTTCCATTTTAAACAAATTTTGCTGACATCAGTATGTTCCTGTGGAAAGTTTTGATTTTGACAAATGGCATTTTCCATGGAAAAATGTAATGTTGAAGGTAGAAAAGGTACTTGCATTTTTTTGGGGAGGAAGACAAGTGAGTTCAACCTGTAGTTGACTTTGCCTAGCTTAACTCATGGCAAAACTACAGTGTTTTTTTTTACTAAGAGTTTACAGTTTGATGAATATGCATTTGTTATAGTAAAAATGCATCTTTTTGAGCAGTAAAGACCAAAGCGAAGTTATGTAGGCCTTTAACAACACAGGGATAAATTATAAGGAACGGGCATAAATGCTTTCATTTTCCTGTGGGCAACTCCACTTTCAAAAGTTTGTGAAGCACTGGTGTAAAGACTAAATAATGGATGAGTTCCTTTCCAGAGCTATAACTCAGATGGACAAGGGGTTCAATTGCTGTTATAAACAGCAAGAGCAAAGCCTGGATTATTTGTAATCTATATAGTCCTGAGATGTAATCATAACTCCACAATTCAAAAATCTCACGTGTTTTTTATTTTTTATAATACAATGAGGAGAGACAGTTCTTGTAAGGACAATGATGTGCTGGCAACAGTTCTTGGGAACTGCTCGTTAAAATTCTATTGTTGAATTGAAGAAAGAGTTGGAATTCTTTCCTGCTTTGGATACAATTCAGTGCCTTTCAGAATAGTATTAAGTCTACTTGTGCACATCTCTTGTGTCTATCCATGAAGCATACTGTATTATTATCCCAGTCCGAATTTTGAGTAGCAGTATTTCTTAATGAAAGACCCTAAGTCTCCATTTTTCTGCTAGGGATGACTTATAGTTATGAGCTCCTATCAATACTACTGGACAGAAAATACTTTGCTTTTTTGGAATTGTACAACATAAATTCCTAAACTCATTTTTTTTTTCTTTTCAATTTGAAATGGTAAGTGGCCTGCTGCTTTGTCCCTAGATCAATGTAGATAGGGTTTTACCTCAGGGTAGCATATAGAAAAACTTATGTTGGCACAACACCTTTGGAAATTGTAAATTTTGTGAATAAAAGTTGAGTCAAGGTTCTCCAGAATTACTAGTGATTTTTGGGTGCCTAAGTTGAGACATTTTTAAAGGACCTGACTGGTTATGGGCAGATTCTAACACTTTTGAAAATCACTCCCTTTTGAGTGATTCTAATTCTAATTATTTTGATTTATTCACTTAATGTAACTTAATGTAAATACTTGACTACATGAAATTATTAGCAAAATCTGGTTTTCACTATAACTAGCTGCTTCTAAATAAAACAAAACCTTGCTAATTTTTTTTAAAAGAGACCTTGGTATACTGAAGATATTTTGATGCCACCCACAGGAAGAAGCAGGTACTTTTGGTATCACTGTCTCTCCCCTGTTCAACAATTGACTGTCCCACTTCCAAGCTTCTAGACCAATACTAGCTCAAGACAACAATTAAGGATAGGAAACAGATGGAATGACAAATGCATAGAAATAAGGTATAAATTACAACAGGATAGTATTCATATCCTGTTGAGGAAAAAGCTTCTAATAATGGAATATAAGATAAAAACAAAGGAAAACAGAAATCTAATTTAAAAATGTTCATCCTGAATCGGCCAAATTAAAGCTCCTAGGTCAATTACACAGTTATGCACGGTCCTTTTTGTCATAATCACCTGAAGTTTCTCTAGAATAAGATAAATTCCTTTAGTAAATCCAGGGTGTTGGTTGTAGCAGTTTTGGTATAAAGACATAGGCAGACAGGGGTTTTTGGCTAAATGTGATATCTTTTATTAGACCAGCTAAATAGTTAGAAAAACTGTTCTTTGCAAGCTTTCAGGCACATAGCATGTTTGTGCTTGAAAGCTTGCAAAGAATGGGAAAGAAAAAAAACACAGCTCTCCACTGAAATAGTTACAGGGAAGAGGTGACTAGGAGAGATGAGGGAAATAATTGATTATGACAGTAGGTTATAGCTAGATGAGATGTAAATCTCACTCTGTGCTACAGAGGTAAATTATCAGTAATTTTATTTGTGTAAGTGCGTAAAAATGATGATTGATCTCTGATTTTAATGCTGGGAATGAATTACAGATCAGTGAATTTTGCATAATGTGCTCAGTAGAATGCTGCTTTTAATTTGCACTTTATCTGCACTGAGAAACCCCAGGTTTACAGTGTACATTTTTAAAGTGTGTCTCCAACAAACACTGGCAGTATTATGTCAGATCCTTTAATTAGGGAGCTGAGGCTTTCTGGCAGAGGAATTTAGCTCCATTACAAGTTGTTGTTTTTTGTTGTTGTTTTTAAATTGAAAGCCTGATGAGTGTTCTGGGGTTTGGCTACAGAATATTATTTCCCTTCTTGCTTTCTCTGCTTCCCACCCCATAGTGCTCAGTAGCAGCATTACAGGATCTGCCAGCTCAGCAAACACCTGACGTAGCTAGGTTCAGGGCAAAGGAATGATTTGTCTTTTAGTGTCCCCTTTCCCTGCATCACTGGAGATTTTTTTTTTGTTTTTTCTTTCTTGTGTACATCATGCTATCTACTCTTTGGGGAAGGAAACAATGGCACTGTCTCTCTATGCATTCACGTGACCTCCCTGAACACCTCACCAGAGGCTTATGAATTTATCTTCATTGTACTCCTGTCAAGCCGAGAGTAAAGCCTAGGCTAGGTGGGGAGATAAGACATGGAGAAATTAAGACCCCACAAACACTTAAACACATGCATACATCCAGTTACATAAATGCTTCAATACTGGCATGATCACAGTTTTAACCCTACTGTGTTTCAGGAGAGCTACTCATGTAAATAAAGTTATGCATGTGCTTAGGTTGTTGTAGGTTCAGGACCTAGCTCCCCGTCACAAGCACAACATGTGGCAGAGTCAATCATTCAACCCAGATATCCCTAATCTAGTGCCTTTGCTACAAGATCTTCCTCTCAGCAGAGGCCTCCCTCATCCTGAGACTAGCATAATTTAGGACTCTGGTCTAACACATGATTAGCTGATGAGTGCAGCAAAGAATTCAATCGTATGCCTTTGAGCTAGTAGGAAATCTCCTGTGCCCAATTTCCTTGCTGAATCAGGGTCCTTGTCAGCCTTGGCCTTCCTTAACTTTTTAGAGAGGCAGATCACTTATGTCAGAGATGGGCCCAAACCAAGACTCCAAGCCTGAACATCTTGGGCTGGAGGTGATACTGATGTGTGTGATGAAAGCCATTGGTTACTTGGCCCACATCATTTCCCCCCAAATTGGTGGTTGTAAGGCCCAATCTTACCCAGGGCAGCGCCCTAAGCAGCGAGTACTGGAGTCCTTCTTTTGCCCCGCTTTCCCTGTAGCATGGAGACAATCTCATCTAGTATCAAATTTCCAAGGCGGGAAATGTTGGCACACGCTGAACTCTGCCTTTAACCCATCTGCTTTTGCCCGGAGCGTGGGAGATTGCGGCCGCTGCCTTTTGCGCGAGGGCCGTTCCCGCGGTGCGGTCCAGAGCAGGGCCTCGGGCAGGTGTGGGAGCGGCGGTGGGGCTCACCTCCGCCCGGCCTCCGCCTCAGGGAGAAGCTGCTGACATCCCTGTCGAAATAAAAGGTTAGAAAGTGTGGGGGGACGACCCCGAACTAGTACTCCTCTCTGCTGAGGAAGAAGGGGAGAGGAGGCGCCTGCACCTGAACTTGGTTAGCAACAGCCTTGCCCAGAATGGGACCAGGAGCCTGCGCATTGCTGAGGGAGGCAGGATGTGACCGAAGCTGTCGGGGCTGGAGCTTGGTTACGAACGGGGATCCTCTCCCCGCTCTTTATTTATTTATTTATTTATTTTTTTGCCCCTTCCCTCCTCGCACGTGGAGTGAGGCGCTGTGCGCGGCGCGGCGGGGCGGGGCGGGGCGGGGCGCTG
>NW_017729006.1:14983497-14984599 GCF_001723915.1 Gavialis gangeticus | reverse complement strand
CTGGCGCGGGCTCCCCGCCCCTCCGCCGCCTCCCGCTCGAGCCGGGCTGCGGGCGCGCCGGGCGGACGGCTCCCCTCGTGGGCAGCTGCCAGTCCCCGAGCGCCGAGCTCCCCCTCCCCTCTCTCCTCCGCGCCGGCTGCCAGCCCAGCTCTGCCCTGCCGTCCAGCCTCTTCAGAGGCGCTGAGGATGGAGCCGGCTTCCCTGGAGGGCTCCCGCTCCTGCCCCGCCAGCCTCTTCTAGAGGAGCCCAGCCTGGAAGAAGGGATTTAAAGAGCCCCGCCGGGGCAGCGACAGCTAGTCCGAGCCCGGCTCACCGCTGCCTCCGCATCCCCGGCACCAGGTAGGGAGGATCCCGGCACGGCCCGGCCGCCGGCAGCTGCTGCGGGACCAAGAACTTTCCCCAGATGTTTCGTTGGGGGAGGAGGATCACCCGCTGGAGTTGGCTGCGGGGAGGCTTCTCCCGGGCTCAGCAGCTGGCAGCGAGTCGGCGCCTTGTCCCTCCGCCCGGTCCCGCCCTGGAGTTTGGGAGCGGAGTGGGGAACGGGCTTCTCGGGGCCGGGCTCCTGCTCCTGGCACCCCTGGGTGGGCGCCGCAGCCTCTTCGGAAGAGCCTGGCTGGGGTGCTAGAGAGAGGAGCAAGCGGGGTCTGCTTCGTCCCTTTCGCTCCCTGCTGTTTTGATAGCTGAGAGCAGATTCCTATTTCAGCCCATGCGCTGGTTTTATCCTTCGCTGGATCAATAAGTATGGCTGTGTGTGTGCATGGGAGTGATCAGTAAGTGTGTGCATGGGAGTGATCAGTAAGTGTGCGCACGTGTGTGCACGAGTGATAAGTGTATATGGTGGTCAGTAAGTATGTGTGTGAGTGCATGTGTGAGTGATCAGTATGTGTGTGAGTGTGCATGTGTGTGAGTGATCAATCAGTGTGTGCGTGCATGCATGAGTGATAAGTGTGTGTGTGTGCGCGCAAGGGATTAGTAAGTGTGTGAGTGCAGGTGTGTGAGTGATTAATTAGTGTATGTGTGCACATGTGTGAGTGATCAATAAGTGTGTGTGTGTGTGTGTGTGTGTGTGTGTGTGTGTGTGTGTGTGTGTGTGTGTGTGTGT
>NW_017729006.1:14973140-14978497 GCF_001723915.1 Gavialis gangeticus | reverse complement strand
ATAAGTGTGTGTGTGTGGGTGTGTGTGTGTGTGTGTGTGTGTGTGTGTGTGTGTGTGTGTGTGTGTGTGTGTGTGTGTGTGTGTGTCCCAGCCCTTCCCATGTCTCCATCTCTATGGCCAGTCTTTAAATGAAGTGGAGGGGTGCTACACAGACTCCGGCCCCACAGCAGATCATTCAGTTCTAGTCAAGGTTGACCCCAGAAATGCTGGAAGTACTTGGAGTGCAATAAGAGCATCTCTTGGGTTGCAAAAAGAAAACCCAACTCAGCCAGATTGTATTACAGGCTCTCCAGTGGGGCAGGAAGCATAATCCAAATGAAAGGATTTTTGCAGCCCAAAGGCAAAAGTCCTTCCTGAAGAGTGGCAAGATTTGGTTGATGAGCCTCTCCTTTTCCTTATTTGAGGCAGGTTGTAGAGGAGGTGTCATACCCCTATTTGCAGGTCTTTGCTTTGCTTTGCTTACCTGCCCAAACCATTCCTGCACTTCTCAGTGAGTGCAGATAAAGTGTGTCAATGTGCAGAATAGTGGCTCATATTAGAATAAAATATTATGGTGCTATCGAGGCTCATACATAAATAATGTGTTGTATTTAGTACATGCTGCATATGCGTAATAGCAGCAGCACTCAGGACCATCCCTAGTACAATAAAACAGTAAGTCAACCAACATATCACTCCCCCCGTCTTTGAGGTTAGAAATAAGAATTTCATTAGGAACCATGAGAACTGTCAGCTGGGTTTTTCTTGTGCTGTTAGTACAAACTAGAAGGAGGCACTGGGGCTGCCAGCTTTAAATAATTTTGTGAAAGTTTGAATGACTAAATAGTTGGCTTGACATCAGCTAACAGGAACACTTTGTCTCCTTGGTCCAAAATTTCTTTCCCCTTCAAATAGGACAATCTAGTTTAAAGCCATCCCTCTGACCAAAGGGGAGAATCCAGTCCCTTTAACTCTTTTGGTGAGTTCAGAGCGCTGTAGTTTTAGCTCAGATAACTTCCGTTCTGATTAGCTTCTGTAATTGGAGGCTGCTCCCTACAGTGGTGTAAGCAGTATTTTCAAAGTCAAGTTCAAGAAGGAAAAAGAGTTTGAAATTGTCTAAAAATATCTGTTAGCTAGCATGAGATCAAATCAGTTCATCTGAAGAGCTATGCACCTTCCACTGTCATGTCCACATTTTTCTTTTAGAGCTTTTATAAAACTTACACCAAGCAAACATGCCAGTTATTTATTAAATTGTTCTGTGCACACTATTCCTTTCTTTTATAGTTTGTATGCAAGAAAATCTAATTTTTGTTTGTGGTAGATTCGAACATATGATAAGCTCCAAATCTTAATAAAGCTTGTTATGATTTTGCATGCTTTGTGTAATCTGCTGCTCTTCTAGCTCAAATATAAACCTTTTTAATAAAAGGGAAAGAAATTGCAGTAGTTTCTGCTGCCCTTAATCAATCTGAAGTACCTACTGGGGTCAACAGGGAACTTTGCTTCATTAAGGAATGCAGGATAGTGTCCAGTTTGTTGTAGAAATGGCTTTGAGTATGCAATAGGAGTTCACCTAGATAAATTTCCTTCTGATCCACTTCTCATATTCCCAGCTGAGTTTCTGCATTGAAGTAGAAATACTGGTACTTTTAAGATCTCAATTTTAAACAATTAGACCTATACACTGGAGAAAGGGTGAGACTCTTACCTAAAGAAATTAGGAAGTTTATTATTTATCAGAGAGAGGAAGAAGTGGGGCCGTATTGACTGAGAGAGAACTTATTAGGGGCTATAGTGAGGACAGCAGCATAACTTCCTAGAAAGAGAGACAGTGTGTGTGTGTATTTGTAATCTGCATATATCTATTATTGTTAAATGCATATGTGTGTGTCTTTGTAATCTGTATGGCAGTTGTGTTTAGGAGACCTAACTGAGACTGGAACCGCTAGTACTAGGTAGTGTACAAAAACAAAGATGCTGCCTGCCTCAGATAACTTTGTGATTGTGAGATTTCTATATAAACAAATACACGAAGAAAAGATGTTACTTTCCGAGTTGTACTGTCACCAAATATTAGAGTTCCAGTGCAGAAAAACCTTCTGACCACCAAATTTGTGTGCGTGTTCTGGAAAGGATTAGTCAGTTTACTATTTCAACTTTTCTGGTGGCATTACTCAAATACCTGGTAGTAAACACATAGGAATGGAGTCCAGTAAGTTTCACAGCACGTCATGGTCTTTTGCTGGTGCTTCAGAACTCTGTAGCTGTAAAAATAATATTTTAAAATTGAGAATAAATGTAAGATAAAAAATACTGCCTGTAAATCTTGCCTTTGAAGAGGTGTTTTCATTACAAGACCCCTTATTATGGTGCTGCCAACTTTTGAGGATAAAACCCTTCATTCCTGCCTCTTGAAATTTTTGGGTGGGAATGTCTGGTCAATTTAACATTCTTCAAATATGAAGAAGGCATTGTATCCCACTATGAATTGCAAACCAACTTTACTATAATACTTCAAGCTTACAGTGGACTTGAAATACTTTCTTGATAAAGCAGCTGTCTATTATATTGGAAAGAATTTGACTTAAAACTAATGGAGCTGATAGTAAATTTGAGCTAGTTTACATTTGTGTACTATTGATTGCAGTGGTGCAATACCAGCTTAGCATAGTTGAGCATGTTGTCCAGTAAAGACACTTGGATCTCATCATGTACATATGCTTTGAGGCTAAGTTCTTCAAAGCCATCCTTGGGACTTGAATATCTGATTCTCCTTATTCCGATTCTGAATAAGAATTCCCTTAAGCACATGTTTAAAAGCTTTCCTGAAATGGGACCATAAGAGAACAATGGATGTGTTACTTTCAAACTTATACATCAAATTATTCAGGAAAAGAGCTTAGCAAAATTAAGAACGGATCTTTTAATATGAACATGAAGAATATTTCCAATTCAGTTAACTAGCAGAAAATTACAAAGGTTATTGGTCTGCACCTTTAGGCAGAAATTGTTCTGGGGTAGAGGTCAAATGTTTCCCATTGTACCATACTGTGGTTAGTTTATTATGGAAGATTAATGATATTAATGAAAATCAAGCATCCAAATGCCCTAGGCAGAAAATCAGTGTAGCTGAGGTCAGATAACTTTTTTACAATATTCCAAGATGCAGAGCTCAAGATATACAGGCAAAAGTAATCCATTTTGAAATTGCCAGTTGTATTAAACATCTGTGACCGTATTAATTGAAGGGGTTTACCAGGCTCTTATCACTATAACATACAAGTGCCTAACAATTTTTAATGTTGTTTTGGCCTCATAAAATCCCACGTGAGATAGGGAAGTGCTAGCATTTTACAGAAGGGGCATAGAAAGTCTATTTGATTTACCCAAGATTACTGAGGACTCTGTCCTATCTGGGACAGAGTAGGAAACTGAATTTTGGTCTCTCAAATCCTAAAATAATTTCCCAGCCACTAGGCTGTCCAGTCTGGAATAGACTGCTTGGGGCACCCTGTGATAAATGAACCAAACCCATATACATTTCCAGCATGATACATAATATACAAGCCACAAGGTCTGCAGTTAGAATTTCCTAGATGCTGCTATTCTATATATTATATCCGGTATATGCATTTTGGAGAGCAAGCAAACATGCTTTAGTCTATATATCCAAATGCAAATTAGTGAAATTATTGCCCTTTGCTAGTTCCTTTCACACCTAAAAGTAACAATGTTGAATAATGAAAATTTAAAGACAAATGATTTGATTTCATCATTAGTTGGATTCAATAGTTTTATATTAATGATTTTTTTAGAGCTGAGAACTAGAATGCGTAAATCAGCATTCAGAGTTGTGATTCCCAAAACAACCATTGCTTAGGAATAAATATCCCAGTTTAGAATGCAGCAGCATATACTGTAGTACACACACTGATTTTGGACTCGAGAAACTTAGGTTTGGTTTCCAGCTCTCTCTCAGACTGCCTGGCTGTTTAGCGGCGACTCTCCATGCAAATACAAAATTCAATAATGGCAAATCGGTGCAGAGATGCAAAAGGTTAAGTTCTGGTTGCTGTTGGAACGTTCCTTAACTTCTGTCTAAAATTCTCAATCCAAGCATTGCACTTTTGCATTAGAAAAATGTAAGTACCAACTTTAAATTTGGATCAAATTACTGCTGTTCTTTTACAGGCTTTGTTCATTGCAAAACCCGCTGTTAATAAGAAAGGGATCTCATGCTGAACTAGTGAAAAAAACACTGCATCTTTGTCAACATTTGTAGATAAAATGTTCAGCACCAGTTCAGGTGTGCTCTTTGCTGACATCATTTGTTGTTAATGGGTTATATTTGCGAAGTAGAATAGATTTAAGTGGACTTCTAGTCAGTTATTGGTAGATTATATGCTTATCCCAAACTGCTGAAAATAAATAATGTTTTGTTCTTTGCTATATTTTAGGGGCTAATCCTACAAGCAGTAGGATTTCTCCTTTAGCCCTCATTTATCAAGTTGTACCTATTTGAGACAGCATTTAGGTATGTGGTCAACTGGCCTTCTTAGTAGCATCTGTCTAAGAAAATAGTGGTCATTTTAACTACCTGCTTAACATGAGATGCATATTCCAGTGTTATCCTGAATAAGCATGAATGTAATTACATACCAAAGTGCTTTGGTGAACCAGAACCGTAAATCTCCTTAACCATAAACCATATTGCATTGTAGCCAACTATATCATAAGGCTGTAAACACATTTGCCTTGGTGTCTGGTGACGATCTGAGCCACAACAATGAAACACAGATAGAAACACAGCTTTGTAAGTGAATTCAAACATTACAGTATAAAATCTAACTGCAGTTTTTGCAGTCTTTCAGTGTGACTGATATTGTGTAATCCTGACCCCCCTGAAGTAAATGGTAAGACTTCTATTGATTTCAGTAGACAAAATAATTTTATGCATCATCTCTAAAATATCCCACACAAGTAGGTAAACCTGATTTAGTGGACTACAGGGAGCTATTGGTCACCTGAAGGAATTGTTTCAGTTCAGTCTTCATACTTTTTGTTATAAGGCATACTATTGATTTGATACCTAGTGATAGTTGTAAAGCTAAATGTGAGGTTTCATTTAAAGAAAAGAAAAAGGGGGGGGTGGAAGGTGGATATTGAATTGTTATGTGGCCTGTCATTCTGTTAATTTGATATACCATATTAAAATACGTGAGGGAAACAGGTTTTTCTGCATGCAATCAGTTGGTTTCAAACATTAGCCATATATACCCTGGAAAAGTTTGAATAGAGAAAACACAACTGACCGAAGAAAGGTTATATAAGGGGGGGGGGTGTGTGTGTGTGTGTGTGTGTGTGTGTGTGTGTGT
>NW_017729006.1:14963608-14968140 GCF_001723915.1 Gavialis gangeticus | reverse complement strand
CAAAAAACATTGAGAACCACTGTCCTGGGGAGGAAGTGAGTGTGTGTGTGTGTGTGTGTGTGTGTGTGTGTGTGTGTGTGTGTGTGTGTGTGTGTGTGACAGAAAGCAGGAGAGGGAAATGCCCTCCAAATAATAAACTCTTCTTCTTTTTTACAGTTTCACAGCTTCAGGACTTAGAAGTAAATAGGTCAGGTTGAAACTTGTTCCATTAAGTTGCAGCTAGCCCCTTTTCTATGTAACAAGTGGTTATGCTGTATATGCTGAATGCACATTAGCTGTGGAGGGAAGGCGGCAAAGCAGGGGCTTTCTCTTAAGAAGAGAAAGCCTGACAGATTAGGGAGTGAGAACTCAGGCAGGGGGCTTTAGTAAATGCTGATGGAGCAGCTGGCCGCTAGAGGGTGCTGGAATATCAGCCGAAGTAGTGCTGCTGGCCTGAGCATGCTGGAATGGGGAGTATAGGGATTCCCCCTGCTGCTGCTGTCCAGCCAGCCAGGTAGGTATGCTCCCTGCCAGGAGATGGGGAATCCCTTTACCTGGCCCTAGGCTGTGCTTTCATAGTACTGGGTGTGCACAGAGCTGAGCAGCCACAGCACCCTGCAGCTGGTCTGGATTGGGCAGCACAGGCCCAACTTCTAGGGCAGGAGTCAGAGCCATTTCCTAGGCCATTTCCTCTACAGAGAGATGTGGGAGAGTGAATCTAAATTCACTAAGGGTATGGGTGCCAGTGGGATCAGTTGCACTGCATGAAACCGATGGGGACATTCATTCTAGAGGGCAGGGTGGCACCTTGCAGACCAGCTGGTTCAGAGAGACACTAGCTTCCATAGGGAACAACCTCTTTCATCAGGTGCTAGGAATGGGAGTAGAGAAGGACAAACCCAGTTAAGCAGTTCCTTTACATCAGAAGGGGAGAGACCACCTGGATTGGGTGCAGGGTAATGGGTCTGCCAAACAGATAACAGGTGAGCTTGCCAGGCTTTGTGTCACAGGCTTCATGCGCACAGGGCTGTGCATGCTGGGTCCTGTCCTACCTGCTTTGTCTTCTGCGTCTTGGATGGGGTGGTAGCCTCCTCAAGAAAGAAGCAAATGGGCACTTCAGACAAGCTAGTTGGCCTCTTCAGGACTGCATCTGCTACAAAGATAGCTGGCATGGTCGCTTGAAGAGGAGGGCTAGGGACAGACATTACACATAAACTGGTTTAAACCTGTAACAGAACAGATATTCAGTGCACATAAACCCATTTGAAAATGGCTGAAACCAGTTTGAGAGAAACCTGGTTGAATATAGTATCAGACTTAACTGATTTAGCTCAAACCGGTTTATGCAATGTCTGTCCCAGACCCGTTGCTGGTTTAAGTTAAATCAGACTCCCCCAGCATGCTGTCTGGGTTGGGTGGGGCTCTGTGCTCCACAGCAGGGCTGCCCTTTCTTCTCTGCTCCCTGGGCTGGAGCTCGGCACAGATTTGCGTGCACATCAGGGTCTGTTGGCTTCCCCATGCCCCCTTCTTCCTCCTTCTCACCACTCGTTGCTTAAGCAGAGATCCTTTCCTCCTCTATGCCATAGCATGGACTGTAGCCAGCCCATGGTCTGCTAGCTAATGCTGAGAGGAGTCTGTGTGTGTCTCTTTCCAATTTCACTGGGATAGGCAGAGAAAACAGTGACCACTTACAGCTTTTGGAGCTAATCAACAGGTCAGCCAGTAAGCTGTATAAGAAGTTTGAAGTAATGTGGAGAGAGGCTATTGTCTTGCTAGCTGGGTGATAAAAACTGTTATCACCCCCCCTCCCCACCAGCATGCTTACTCACCTGTCAGTTTGCTGCAGACAGTATGAGGAAGCAGGGAGGGAGATTGGGGCAAGGGTGGGGGTGCAGTGCATGCATCTGTTGATGATGCGGAGATTTTCAGAGTGCTATCCCAGGGCTGGGGGCTGGCAACACTCCCACCCCTTGAGCAGCCAGTGGGGAAAAGCCTGTGACCAGCAGGCAGACATCCCTAATGAGAGAGACCTGCTGGGGCTTGGCCATGTCCCGCTCAGCTCAGCTCCTTGCAGAAGGAAGGGCTACTCTAGCACTTCTAGCCTGAGTCACTGTAGGCATGTGCCTCAGTTTCCTCAGTCCAGAGAGAATGTCTGTCCAGTTTCAAACCAGTTTAGCCTAGTCAGGTTAGACTGATCTGCAAAGATTGAATCAATTCAGGCTCCAGCTTTTTGAATGTGTATTCCTAGCCCTGATGCCCAGCTCTCAGCAGTGAATTGGTATAGGTCGTCACAGCTGGGTCCGCTTTTCAGTCCAGCCAGGCAGCAGAGCTATGGATGTGGCTCTGTGTTGCTTGGACCTACCTGCCCAGATAGTACAGAGATTAGCCAGGAAAAGAGACTGTCTGTTGCTTTCTCCTTAATTCTCCTTTCTCTTGTTTTCCCCCTTCCCTCCTCTTCTCTTTTTTTTGTTCTGCTTCTGTCTTCTCACTTTTGCTTCTTGCTCTTTTATCTTCCCAGCTCTGGCCTTCTGAAATAGGGAATGTGATGTCTTCCCTGCTTCTATGATGCCAGAGGTGGGTGGGGAACCAGGATGGTGCTCTGGCTGGTGTGTGGCTGTTAAAGCTTATGGAAGACTAAGACATACACCAATGGCAAGGGAACCAAACTAAAGGCTAGCTCAACCAGCGATGCAAGTTGAGGGTAGACTAACTAGAGTCCTTTAGTTGCGTTAGAGTCCTTTAGGGGTTACCTGGACAGATAATGTGGCCCAGATAAGAACATTTCCTCAATTTTGAGGCTTAAGCGAGATTTTCATGTATGTTATGGATCCTGCTTGCCCTGTCACCTGCAGCGTCCCTGCTTACTTCCTCAGTCTGCTGTTTCTTGCAATTTTCCTTCTGTGAATTATTAATAATTATTTGGATTCACAGCAATCAGGCAGCAGGACAAATTACACTTTATTTCTAGTGTACAGAGTCTCTTTCCCAAGCCATAGGGCTGACCATTGTGATGCTGGGCTACTTCATAGATGTATGTGATGCGTGAAACTTATTTATTAGTCCTATTTGAAATGGTTTCTATGGGTTTCCTATCCCATATTACCGCATCCAGAGTTGTCAGTAGAAGATCATTTTAGTAACATTTTTGCTCATCATGTGTGAGCACATCTGAGAGTTGCAATCCAGAGAAGCACTGTTGATGAGCAACTGTGAGATTTTGATAGACGCTGAGATTTTTGAAAGACACAGAACTGTATTGTAGTAAAATAATGTTTTGCATATGTATAGCTTTGACATGTCTGTAAGTAGTTGGGGTTGCATTAGCTAGAATTTCAACTCCAGTAAATTTCCTTGGAAACTCTTAGAAACAAAAAACTTCGATTCAAAATATTTTGCAGCTTCATTGTGATATAATACATAAGTGGGCAAACCCATAGCTAACATACATTTACATTACTTAGACAGCTGTTTTGTGTTTCATCTTCTGTTAATTACTATGAAAAACTGCTGTTTATTACCATTGTATGTGCCAGTTGATGGGGGCACATGTAATTTGCTGATTTGTAAGACAAATTTTGCCTCTGTGCGTGATTAGGATAAAAAACATTTAGCAGATGCTTTAAGCTGGTTGTTAATTTACAGTGGAAATTTTATAGGATCATTATAGTTCACTGAAACAGATAAAAGTGATATAGGGGTCTTACCAAGCATGTCAACCAGCCAAGCTTGGGATTACATGACAACCAAAGGCTTCATCTACATTGTAGAGAATCTGATTTCTTATAAATGAAGAAAAACAGGTGGGAAGAGAAAGTGAGGGAAATAGGACTAGTGTATCTGTGATAATTGTGTAACTAGGATACAATTCACAATAGGGGACTTTTGTTATAAAGAATAAGTCAGTCAGTCTAGTAGCTTGCAAGAGTTTGTTCCTTTTGTGTTTTTTAGTGAAGTCTGTACAATGTTTAAGCTTGTGATTAATGTTTCAGGCTCACACTCAATAGAAGCAGCCGTAGTCAGTTTATTTTGTTGTGCTACAACTTGCTTTTGTTACTTTGTGCATGCATAAAATACAAATAAGGTATAATGTATTGGAAACAACCATACGAATGTGAGCTGGTCATAGGCAGGTGTTGAATGAGCAGGTAATTATGTGTAGAAGTTGCTATAGCATCTCTATTTTCTACTCTCCCTTTAGGAATAGAAGGAAGATATTGGAAGGGACTTCATGCTTTTTGTGTAAGTTTACTGTACTTGCCTAGCTGTTCTGAGCTGTCAGTTCTGCTTTCAGTCATTCTGACTTGAATTGCCATGCTAATTGCCATATTTTTAAAGGTTCAAAAGAAAATAGCTTCTTTTGTAAATTTTATTTTCATAAATTTTGTTGTAATTTTTTTGCTGGAAAGGAGTCAGTATGATAGAAATAATTTCAGCCAATATATATACTTTTGCAAAAAAAAAAAAAGTGAGGCACATTCATAGATTCATAGATTAAGGGTCGGAAGGGACCTAGTAGATCTTCAAGCCCGACCCCCCGCCAGGGCGGGAGAACA
>NW_017729006.1:14944013-14958608 GCF_001723915.1 Gavialis gangeticus | reverse complement strand
TCAAATGAGTCCAGCCAGGTAGGCATCCAGCCTCTTCTTAAAGACCCCCAGGGTAGGGGCCAGCACCACTTCCCTTGGAAGTTGGTTCCAGCTCCTAGCCGCCCTAACTGTGAAGTAGTTCTTGCGGATGTCCAATCTATGCCTCCTCTCCATCAACTTGTGCCCATTGCTTCTTGTTATGCCAGTGGGCGCTAGGGGAAACAGCATCTCCCCCAAACCCTTCTGGTCCCCCCTAGTGAGTCTATAGACTGTCACCAGGTCCCCGCTCAGCCTTCTCTTATGGAGGCTGAATAGGTTCAGGTCCCGCAGTCCGTGTGTGTGTGTGTGTGTGTGTCTGCTAAAGGGATAATGGAGAAATTTATTTTTATTATTATTTGTGACCCATGTAAATAGGCCCACGTCCAGTTCCACATCTAAACACTAGTTTCATTACATTTCTGGATAGAAGCCCTTTTGAGATGCAACTGTGAAACGCAAACAAAAGCCCATGAAAAAGAGAGGGGAAGGATTAAAACTTAGGATGTTAGCCAGGGATGTAGGTGACATCATTGGTGTAGCTGTAGGATGGGGAGAAGGATGTGATTTTATTTGGTTTAGTACTGTATATTGCTTTATGTGATAGGTAGATGGAGACTGGACTGAGAAATGGGGAGGGAGACACAGGGTAAGTACAAGAGAGTTCTGCAGTAGGAATAAACAAAGAATGGTTTAGAGTTACTGGAACTTTTCAGGAAATGCCACGCACTAAGAAGTCTCTGAGAGTTAGAACTTCATCAAAATGAGATTGAAATGTCTGTGTGTAAAATCATGGCACTACTGAAACCAAAGCAAAGCTTTAGCTGACTGTGCTTGGGCTGGGAGTTCTCTCATTCTGAGTACTAGAAAAAATCAGTCTAACCTTTTATTTGTAAATGCTCCAGTGGGCATAACTTAAAATTGTGTTTGACCCTTTATACATGGACACATTTATCTTCAACAGGAGTTTTTGCACTGTACTGGACAGTAGATAATTCAATATTCTTCTGGAAAAAATCAGAAGAGGTAACACACACTTTACATAAAATCAGTTTGGTCTTTGCTGTTGAAACAAACAGTGGTTTAACTGATTACTGTTTTATACTTTTCTGTGAGCTTTTGTTGTTATATTTTTAGCTAACGGAAAGTATTTATTTTTGCCACTGAAAAGTGGCTGTTGCAGATCTGTGTATAAGAAATTCATTTGACATTTTTGAAGAGAAAGCTATGCCCAATTTTCTGGTTGAAGGTGGGTAAAATGGGACATGAATGACATCTTGACTGCTCATGAATAAGGAAAGGGAGACTATCTAAGAGATGCCACTAAAAAAAGCTGTGGACACTGGCTGAAATAACAATTAGATAACTACTATTGCTCAGGCTGTTGAAACATCTGTCATCTTATTTATTTTTAGAATGAAATGAATATACTTTTATCACAGACTGCTATCTTTAAGGTACTTTAAAGAAAAAATTCACGTAAGTGTGGTAAAGCCAGTACTGCCCTTTAGTAAGAACACTGTTGCCAGATTTGTTCTTGGAACTGATCAATTTACTGCAGCGCCTGCCTAAATAATTTCTGAAATCCTTCAACTTTTATCATAAATATATGCAAGAAGTCCTGCCCCCACCCATGATTTTTAAGTCGTATTGTAGCAAAACAATATACTGTTTCGTCTCATGTCAAGTTACAATTTTTTAATGGCAGGTTTCCTTTATTTTTGCATGACCTCACTTGGATTTGTTGTTTTGTTTTTCAGGCAGACTGTTTCTTTTCTTTTTTTTTTAAATATTTACTCATGTTAAGAGTGTCAAAGACTGATTAGTAGTACTGTACAAATGCCTTTTAAAATACTTCCAAGTATTTAAAAGCAAAATGAATTAAGAGATTTATTTTATACTCTAGGTTAGCAATAAATGCAAGGGAGGTTGAGGGACAAAAAAATGTAAAAGTAATTTGAGTTAATACTGGACACCTTTTTGGTTCAAATGTTCTACTATTAATGTGCTTTGATTGAGTTGGTTTTTGTATTCTGATTTATTTTGCTGGGCAGATAGAAGAAATCTTTGTTTATACATGTTGTAACTTGCAGTGTTAATTTATCGAATCCTTTTCCTATTCTGTATATCTATGTTCTTCGTTAACTTTCTAGTTACATAACAGGGTCTGGTCCTGCCAGCCTTACTTGTGTTTGGTAGTATCTTACTACTGATTCCTAATGGGAATATTTGCAGAGTAAAGAGCTGTTAATCTGGCTCATGATGAATATCTATACAAACATGAAGCATGCTTTATGCAAGTGACAGTGATGCCTTGTGTCCTAATAAGCATATTTATTTATAATTAGAAAAAAGTGGATTTCTATATAACTTGCGTATTTCTTGCCCTCTTAGGTAGAACATATTTCACTGTGCATAAGTAGTTACTGTAAAGTCTGTTTGCTTAATAAGTGTCTGTTGGAGTGGAATTACACTGCACTTTTTAATGTCTGTTGTAATGCTTTATTGTGGAGGTAGTTTTTATTTAACAGCTCAATTAGATGAATAATTATTTAATGCTGTTGTATCCATTTGCCACCACCACCCATGATACTGTCAGGTATTCATTCTCTGAAAGGCACTAATTTTATTTATGCTACCCGGTGACTAGATTGGAGTTCTGAGGGAAAGTGTGGGGTTTTTTTTCAGGATTTCAGTTGTTCTCTGATTTAAGGGGTAAGGAAAGAAGATGTACATAGGTCGTACTTCATTTGATCATCTTCTGAACTCTGCAAAAACATGAGCTACTCTTTTAACAGAGAGAGTGCCACAGTACAAAAATCTCTAAGGTTTGCTATAAGGGTCAGTCTCCGATAGCTTTAGAGAGAGATGGACTGTCGAGAGTGAGAGTTGCCCTAAAATTGTTCCTGAAGCTGTCACCAGGAAACTTTGGTTTGAAATAATCTTTTATTGATCATAGTTTTCTTGGCTCAATGATGGTGTAAGTTATACTACAAAAAAAATGGGTGTATACTGATTCTGATGCAACTGATCTTTTTCCTAGTAGCTGAAAACTTTAATAGTGTTTTTTTTTTTTAACTTGTAAGTGGGTATGTGTATCTATACTAAAAATGATAAACAGATCAGATGTTAATGAGAACAAGAAGGTGGAAGTTCAGATCGATGCCTCTGCGGAAGGAAAGTCAGTGTACATATAAAGGCTTTTTTTTTTATTTGCTAAGTGAAGGGCTGGGGACATATCTTTTTAAGGCCATGCATTTGTAGTAAAATTGTGAGCTGACCTCCGGATGAAAGGCAATAGCAGTTTTTGCCATAAAATGTCTTGCGATTCCCAGAATACAGTCTTTACAATTATCTCTATCTTATTTCTTACAACAAAGTTCACAGCTGAGAGCCACACACTGCAGATACCTTAGTGTCAAAGTATGGGATTGTCCCTGAATTAGCCTTGTATGAGGATATTTTTTCCAGAATAAGATTGACCACACATGTAATTGTACAGTGAGAACTGTTACATTATTATTTCACACCCTTCCTTAGTCTGAAAGAACTTTCAGGTGTAGAGCAGTTTTAAGCTTGGCTTAAAATAGCATCAGATCTGCAGCTGATATAAAAACTGACATAGTTTTGTCAGTCAAAGACTTCTCAACACTTTCGGGTAAAGTTTTTGTTTTGTTTTGTTTTTCTCTCAGATGGGACAGTTTCAGGTTTTATTTTTCCTTATGCAGAGTATAAATGATGCATTTGATTGAGATTTGAATTTTAAGTCTCATTTTAATTTATTTACTACATTTCATTGACTTAATTCTAATCCAGTTTGCTTCCTGGCTTTCATAGATCAGCAAACAGTGGAATTGGGGTGCAAATTTAATCCATCACTCGGGGATTTTACTCTTTTCTTCTCTAGACTAGCTGGGCTATTAGATCCTAGAAGTGCAGTAGACTAATCCTTCTGTGCATTAATATGTCATAGTGAAAGTGTGCTAATACTCTAATACATAGTAGAATTAGTCTACTGTGTATTAGCGTGACACACAAAATGTGCTGGCACTACTGTGCAATAGTGTGGATTATGGCACATTAATGCATATGAGACGTGCCCACTGAGGAGTTCACCATTACCTTGGCATTTTAGCTTCAGCAATAGAAGCTCCAGGATCAGCTTTGCTGCCTGCAACTCACCCAGAGACAGGGTTATACAACTTTTGTGAAGGTCTTGAAATGTTCACAGAGGCATAAAACTTTAGCTGGCAGCTGATCTAAAATAGTAGTAGGGTCCCAGAGAAATTATTGGATTTAAGGGTCTCTCCATTAGAATCCCAGGATGGTTACCTTCTCTTACTGGGGTTGCTCCTGGGCTATTGTCCTTATGGTCTGACTGGGATTTCTATTTTTTGCACTGGTTTTGGCTACTTGGTGTCCAACTGACTGAGCACTTTCCTCATTCTTTGTCGTCTTGCTGCTGGAGGGGAGGAATCTTGGTCTTTCACCTGGCTGCTGTATGTATATGATCTCTTCTCTGCCCCTTCCTGGATTCTGCAGGAGTTGAGTTGCTCTTTTCTATTTTCCGTAACCCTTTATTTATAGATTGATAGATTGTAAGGGGCTGAAAGGGACCTCACAAGATCATCATGTCCAGCCCCCCTGCACTAGGCAGGAAAGACCCCAGCAAGGTGACTGCCCAGTCTCCTCTTGAAGATTTCCAGGGTAGGGAGGGTGTTTATTCCATAGTCTTGACACCCTAACTGTGTAGAAGTTTTTCCTTGTGTTAAGCCTGAAATGGTCTTCCAGAAGTTTGTAGCCATTACTCCTGGTTTTCTCCAAGGGTGCCCTGGTGAACAGTTCCTCACCAAGATGTATTTCCCAATATAGTAGTAAGCTGCTCCCAAGTCCCCTCTCAGCCTTCTCTGTTTTAGCTTGAAGAGACCCACGTCCCTCAACCTTTCCTCGAATGGCTTGCCTTGCAAGTCTCTGATCATACAGGTGGCTCTTCTCTGGACTCTCTCAAGCTTTTCCACATCCTTGTTGAAGTGCTGCGCCCAAAACTGGATGCACTACCCCAGCTGTAGTCTCACCAATGCTGAGTAAAGCAGAAGAATCATTTCCTTGGTTTTGCTTGAGATGAATCGGTTGATGCATGCCAGAATATTGTTTGCCTGGCTGGCTACAGCATCACAGTAATGGCTCATGTTCATACGATGGTCTGTTATTACCCCTAGGTCCCTTTCAGTCATGGTGCTAGTCAGTTTGGCGCCACCGAGCCTGTAAGTACATTGGGGATTGTTCGTCCCCAGCTGGAGTACTTTACGCTTTTTAATGTTGAACTTAATTTGGTTCCAATTCACCCAACTTGCCAGCCTGTCTAGGTCTGCCTGTGTCTGCAGCCTATTTTCAAGTGTGACCATGCTTCCCTATAACTTGGATTTTCCCTGGGATTGAAGTTAGGCTAATTAGCCTATAATTGCCCAGGTCCTCTCTCCTCCCCTTCTTGAAGATGGGCACAACATTGGCCCTTTTCCAGTCTTCAGGGACCTCCCTTGAGCGCCATGAGTTTTGGAAGAGTTTTGCCAGAGGTCCTGTGATGACTTTGGCCAGGTCCTTCAGTACTCTCGGATGATGTTTGTCAGGTCCTGATGACTTATAAATGTCTAACTTTTCTCACTGATCACACACCAGCTCAATGTCAACAGTAGGAAGGCGATCATTCCCATCGTGCCCATTCTGAATCATATCTAGTATGATTTTCCCCTTAGTCTGGTGAAATACTGAAGCAAAGTAATCATTCCGAAGTTCAGTTTTCGCCTGATTGTTGGTAAGCAGCTGTCCTGAGTTGTTAAGCAATGGCCCCACACTTCCATTTGTTTTCCTCCCATTTTTTACATACTTAAAGAAGGACTTCTTATTGTCTTTGATTTCTGTTGCTAGTTTAAATTCAGTCACCACCTTAGCCTTTCTAATATGCTCCCTACAAGTATGGGATGTTGTTGTATAGTCCTCCTTGGGGACAAGCTTCCGTTGTTTGTATGCCTCTTTTCTTTTTCAAGAGGACCGTGATATCCGTATTAAGCCAAGAAGGCTTACCAGCCCTTCTGCTACCTTTCCTCCACATGGGAATGGACTTCTTTTGTGCTTTGAAGATCATGTCCTTGAGGAACGACTACTCTTCATGCACTCCTTTCACCTTTGGTCCCTGGCCCCACAGTGCTTCCCCTACTACTGCCCTGAGTTTGTTGAAATTTGCTTTTTTGAAGTCCAAAACTTCAACCCTGCTAGTTGATTTGCCTGCCTTGCAACGGACAATGAACATGATGGTTTCATGGCGGCTGCTGCCCAAGCTATCCTCTGTAGTCAAGTTGCTCACCAGATAGTCTCCTTTGGCCAAGACCAAGTCTAGGAGAGTGCTACCTGTGCTTAGCCCGTGTACGTCCTGGGTCAGGTAGAGCTCTTTAGTACCTAGGTCAGGTAGCAACATGACTGATCTGACTTAGTCAAGTGTTCCTCTCAAGAGATGTCAGGATAATTGAAGTCGCCCATGACTACCATATCCCATGCACGCATGATCTCTGACAGTTCTCAAGAGAACTCCAGATTGAGCTCTTCCCTCTGGTTTGGCGGTCTGTAGTATGCACCTTCAGTTAGGTCTCTCTCACCACATTCCCCCTGTATTTGACCAAGAAGGTTTCAAGCTGCTCTTCTTTGAAGTTGGCCTCCAAGGAGTTATACTGCTTCCTCACATAGAGAGCTACACCTCCACCTTTCTTCCCTACTCAATCCCTTCTGTGCAGGGTGTAACCCTCTATGGCTATGTTCCAATCATGTGAAGAGTCCCACCAGGTCTCCATAATCCCTACTAGATTGTAATGCCCACTGGAAAGTAGGAGGGCTTGCTCCTTCTGCTTGTTCCCCATGCTCCTGGCATTAGTGTACAGGTACCTGAGTCCTCCAGTTGAGACCCTTGATTTCCTGTCATGCTGAGGGCCGCCCATTCCCTCAGCTTTTGCAAGAGTGGCTCTCCTAGTGTCCCCAACTTTGGAGCTTACTTGTGTGCCGGTCCCTGGGTATGCTCCGATCAGTGTTTCCCCATCCCCTGGCCATCTTAGTTTAAAGGCCTATCTAGAAGATAGGCCATCCTGACTGAGAGCAGGGACACACCCCTCCACGTGAGGTGGATGCTATCCCTTCCCAAGAGTCCTCTCTCCTTGAACTGTGCACTGTAGTCAAAGAAACCAAAGCCCTCTTGGTAGCACCATTGCTGGAGTCATCAGTTCACTTCTTTGATGCATCCTTCCCTCCTAGGTCTGTGGCCTGGAACTGGAAATACAGAGGAAAAGACTACCTGTGCCCCCGACCCCTTGAGCCCAGCCCCCAAAATAGTGACTTTCTGACTGCCAAATGACAATGTTTATCTTTCCTTTTCCCATTCTCTTGCCATTTGGTGGGTGACTTGGAAGTTTCTGCTGTTGCTTGTCACTTTTGAGAAGCAGCAGCTGAATCACAGGGAGAATACAGGTCTCTATGGTGTTGCTACCCTGTAGTTCTGGTCAATGCCATGAAACAGGTTAAAAGCTCACTGTTGCGTCTTGCCAGTAGTTGGTAGCTGATGTGAAGATGGAGTTATTCACTGCCAGTGGCTGTATTTTGTTGGGACCGGTCAGGGAGAGGTAAGATGGATCTTTTACTTCTCCTCCCATTAGCAGAACAGTATAAATGCAGGACTGTGCAAATAACCAAGACTTTGGTTTAGCTGCTGAGCTGAACATTTGAGGGGAGGGAGGGATGTCAGCTTGGAATCATGTGACATGAATTTTTTTTCATTTTTTCCTTACCAATAAAAATAACTAAAAATGTTTCATTTTAGCTTAAATGAAATGTGTGGGTTATCTCTGAACTGAGATGTTTCAATTTTACTTCAGGCATTTTTAATAAAGGCAAAAGAGGCACAAAACTAATGAGGAACAGGTACCGCTATTGTTCCCTTCTTTATTAACTAGCCTGGTGGATAGGGTACTCCATCCAGGATATGTCAGGCTCAAGTTCAGTTTTTTACTCTAATGGGATTTGAACCTACATTCCCATACTAACCAACTGGCTATAGGGTATTTTTGGGTGGGTTGCTTTCAGCTGGATAACAGCCTTTTCTGAATGTCTAAAGCACCCTTTTGGCCTCCCACAGTATTTGAATGAATCACAAATATTAATAAAATCCTGATAAACCTCCGACAGATAGGAAAGTAATAAGAACCTGCTTACAGGTGGGAAACTGAGGCATAGAAAAGTTCAGTGGCTTGCCCAAGGATCCACAATGAGTCATAGCAAGGAATTGGAACCTAGTCCAGTACTAATAGTGCAAGGCCATCCTTTTATTGTATTTATTTTTTTAAAACAAAACTGAAGGTTTGACCTAATCAAGGCCACTTTAATTTCAGTTTTGAGCTGACTATATGTTAAGAAAAATCATAGTTATAGATGTTTTGTCACATATATGGACACACTTTTAGAATGTATGATACCACTTGTGAAAGAATCTGCTTACACAGATTTTTCTTATGCACATTTTTTACTCTTTCAGTTAAACTAGGATTTATTTATTCTGAGTATAATACTCTAAAGAACAGTAATAAGGCAATCAATGTAGGTAAAGAGCAATACCTGTGTCTAGACTTAAAATGGTTCTGTATTACAGCTTTGAAAAAAACCCCAATAACCTAATTTCTCTTTCCCCTCAGTCTTTCTTTTACTTAGCTGTTTTTCACCCGCCTTAGTGGGCTAGGCAGGAGGTTCCTTTGTTAACCACACAAAGGGTCGGTCAGTTCTTTTGAATGTAATTTTTTTTGAATCATGTCTTCAATTTCCTCCTCTTTAGAACTGAAGACATTATCATGACTGCAAACTTTCCCACATCCATTGTAGTCAATAATGGTCTTATAACCTTTAGACCTTGGCATTTTCCAAACCGACCAGCCAAATGAATGCTGAGGAGCGTGTAGAGGATGTGGGGCTTAAATCATGTGCGTTTAGTGTGTCATTTTTCTCAGTGTGATTTTTTTTTTATTTTTTTTTTTTTGCCACCCCCCTCTTTTTGTATATATAATGGACTACAAAACCTCATGACCACAGTGGTGAGTGGTGTTTGAGGGTCAGAAGCATCGTCACTTATTGTTTGAAGAGACAGACAGCTGCATAAGGATAGAGTGTATGTGAGAAACAAGCCACTGCTGAGCTTTGCTGCTCCTGAACTAGGAGAGTGGGTGGCTAGAAAGAAGAATTGTATTCAGCTCTGTTCTGGGTTCAGATGTTGAGCTATTTTAAAGTGGAAGGAAGGTTATCTTAACTTGTCAATGCTTTCTTTTAAGATGGGGATGAAAAGAAAGTACAGAATAGAGACAAAGAAACTAAACAAACTAGGGTTTGGGGTTTTTTTTTTAGAGCTAGACGCATCAGATGTTTATACCAGTGTAAATCAATGAGTTGACGTATGACATACAGCCCTACACCTTTGTAATTTACCTGGAACTGGTGCAAAATTACCCTGGGAAAAACTCAAGGATAAAAGCTAGTGTATGCTATGCTAGTGTAAGATTGTGTGTCTGGGCTTATGTAGAGTAGCAAACAAGCTATTACTTCCTTCCCTGCCACCTGGTGATAAGATCCCAACATCTACTGCAAGAAGCTACACTGGGATAACAGGTTGTTTTCCTGCTCTGGATCCTGATGTAATATATTGGCTTTAGATACCAATGTAAATTACACTTGTGTAAATATACCATGTGTCCAGGCCCTCAGGGTTTTGAGGGCTTAATCCAAATTCAAGCCCTACTGAAATCAGTAAAAAAAAAACCCCTTTCCATAGATTCTAGTAGGTCTTGAGGACATCTCTTGTGGACATTCTTTTGTCCTGGACAATTTTTAAATTGCATTGTCTGGCAGGGGTACTGAAGCAGCATTATCACTGATCACAGATGGGTGTCCAAATCCCTGTCCATGTTCTCAGCAATTTTTGCGTTGGGAAAAGTGCATGGTTTTTTCTCTACCCTCACCACCAACTGCACACACATAGCTATTCCAATATAAGCCCTAGCATACGTGCTGGTATAGCATAATTTTGTTTTGCTCTGGGAACTGGTATTAAATGTACAGATAAAATAACTTTTTTAAAAATCAGTTTGAGCTCTGTCTGTACCAGGAGAGGTTTTGCCTCTGGTGTGGATAAGGAACAATGTTGATTTCCAACACACACCTAATTTTCTTTTTCTTTTTTTAACTTCCTATTTTGATAAAAATTCAACTTGGCCAGGTAAGGCAAGATTTAATCTTACTCCAACCTATTGTGACCAGTCTGGGAAGCGGAAGGCTATTTCACAGAGATTTGACTGCTGGGAAAAGATTTGCCTCCCACAAACTAGCTAAAACCCCAGCACCCTAATAAACAGTTTCCCAAGCCAAGGTATCAGTGTGGCTAACTCTGTTTTGTATTCTGCACTATTTCTGTTACCTTTTTTTTTCCCCTAAGCAACCAAACAGAAATGTAGAGGGCAAAATAAATAAATAAATAAAAATCATTCATCTTATTTGCTAGGTTAGGGACAGAAATTACACATAAAATGGTATAAGTGATCAGAAACCTGTTCAAATGTGTAACGCAACAGAAGTTCAGTGCACAAAAACCATGTTCAAAGTGGCCAAAACCAGTTTAAGATAAAACTGGATGGATGTAGTATCAGACTTAACTGATTTAGGTTAAATCAGTTTATTGTAATTTTTCCCTAGATCCCCAGATTCAAGTTAACTCACAGTCCCCCAGCATCCCAGGATGCTTTGTACCTCCCCCAAAAACTCTCCCTCACAGTGTGGATGGGCTAGACTTGGCCTAGGTTGTCTGCTCCAGCTGAACAGGGAGGCATGCTCTACTGCCCTCTAGCTGCTGGCCTGAGCCACTGCAGGCATGTGGCTGCATTGCTGGAATCAAAAGTGAACGCCCTAGAAATCGCCATGCATTAGATCAACAGATGTTAGCTGTTTGATTGGGAGGGTGGAGGATCGGCTCCGATTTGGAGCTGATCCAGGGAGACAGGCTGCATTTTTCCCCTGGGTCTGTATCCCCTCCTCCCCTACCCCCCGTCCCAGCTCCATTGCTGTTTCTGGATGGAAAAGGGATATGGCATGGGAGGGAGGTCATTCTGGGGGTTTCTCAGCCCCACTGGAGTAGGGGGAATAAGTAGATTGGAGCACCCTGAGGTGAGGGGCTCCAATCCATGCCCCCCCCACCTCCAGTGGGGCAGACGACCCCAGAACGGACCTCCCTCTCCTGCCTTCTCCCTTTCCCATCCAGAGACAGCACAGAAATTAATGAAGTCACTTCACTTAGGAGCATCTTCATTTGAACCTGCATATAATGAGACTTAATTTGTTGTGCGATCAAAGGGCTCTGCAGCCATGTTCTTCTGTTTGGGCATGGCTGTAGAGCCGCGTTCCCTCTAAGCTGCGCGGCACGTGTGGCCGTGCAGGTATGCTCATGCTGTACTGCCAGGTGTGCCTGCATGGCCGTGCACACCAGACAGTTTAGAGGGAATGCTACTGTAGAGCACTTTCAAGGGGCTGATCACATGACAAATGTCATTTCTGTCTGTGCCTTCAGAATTTAATTATTTTCTCCTTTTCCTTAGTTACGCCATCTCTGACTTAGGAACAAATTTATAAGAAACTAGGAATGGACCACAGAGCATATATGATTCATCTTCCTCTATTTGGCAACTGTAGGAACAAATCCTAAAGCCCTTATTTTTAGTTTCTACTCAAATGGTTGCTATATCTTTAGTAAATTGGGTAATAAAACTTGCAAATAGGTCTCCCCTAAAGACTGGTTATTTGTAAAATGACAGGATTCTCTCTCTCTCTCACCTCCTGCCAAGACGGTTCGTTCCATAAATGTACTTCTGGTAATCTATTCTATAGTTGTTGAGCTTTTCTGAGTATTGTAATGTCAATTTACTTCCATATCAACATTTTTTTTTACATGACTATTAACCAAATTATGAGAGACACAAAGGCAAACACACAATCTTTGTAGATACGACTTGCATTCTTTTGAAACGTTACAAAGAAAAGGCTCTTAAATGATGACTCTTTTAGGGGGAGCAGGTAGTGTTTGTGTTATATTCCTGTTTGTGGTTATCGTTATACACAGGAATAGTCCTGTCACAGTGTTTTGTTTTAGACTTTCCATGTTTTAAAAGCCATTTTCTGCTAAAGAAGAAATATTTAAGGTCTGTGGGCACCAGAGAATGGCTTTGGCAACAAATGCTATATGTTTCTAAATACTCTTTAGGTAAAGTAACATAATGCAGTTATTTATATGGACTGTATATGCTACTGCCAGATTTGCTTAAAAAAATTCTTGGGCCAGACAGTGCTGCTGTATATAAATTACGAAAACCTGGCAGTAGAAGGGCCCTATCATATTGTCATTCCCTTACCACCCTCCTATCACAGAAGTATGGCTTGCGTTCAAGGAAACCAAGAACAACAAGGCTACTGGACCAGATGAGGTCCTCGGGGACCGGAGGAATGCCAACATCATGACTATCTTTAAGAAAAGAGATGTGTGTGTATGGGAACTATTGAGGTATTGCCCTCCTTGCCACAGCAGGGAAAATAGTCTCCTGCATCCTCCTGAACCATCTTCTACCTCTTGCTGAGGAAGTCTTGCCAGTGCAAGATAGTTTCGGACTATCCCATGGGACAACTGACATCATCTTTGTTGCCTTCCAGACCAAAGAAGTGTTGAGAAAAACATCAAGACCTGTATATGGACGTCATTGACCTTACTAAAGCCTTTGATTCTGTCAGTTGCAAAGTCCTATGGAAAATACTGGCCAGATCTGGATGACATGAAAAGTACATCAAGGTCCTGAGGCTTCTCAGATGGCTGTGATTGTTCTATGTAGTGAATTGGAGACAGTTCCATTTGTCATCTGAACTGAGGACAAGCATGAATGAGTCATCACTCCAACTCTGTTTTCAATTTATTTGACAGTCATCCTGGTTATCATTAAAGACTTCTTGCTTCCAGAATTGACATTGAATACTGAATGGATAGAGGGCTCTAAAACCTGGGACATTTTCACTTTGTAACAAGGCCTCCTCATCACTATTTCGCCAGCTGCCCTGCTCCTGGGGTAATTGCCTGCTTCACTCACCTGCCATGCCTTGATGGAAAAATATGAGCGCTGTTACAAAGGCAGGAGACTAATACCTGGTCTAACCTTCCCTCCATGGGTCCCCATGCTTCACAGATGTTGCTTTGATGTTACTTCTCCGGCCTATGCCCGGAGCAACCTGGGCACCTAGTTGTAGCTCTTTTTCTACAGCCCTGGAGGGCCACTCATATGCCACCTCTCTCTCACCAGGTTCCCACTCACTCCATTGGTTCTCACCCAGCCCCTTTCATACTGCCCTCTCTCAGAGGCCACACTCATGCCACCCGGCCTCACTTGGCTTTGGGCTTAGCTCTCTTCAGTCAGCCTCAGTGCAGCCTGTTGGATATCTCCTGATACCCTCACCTGAGTGTTGACTGAGTGAGTCTACAACTCTGTAGGCCTATTTTGCTCCTAGTCCCTCACTGGGCCACTGTGTCTCCACTGGGCCTCCTCACTTGCCCACACTGACAGGGCTGTTCTGTTCATTGCCCCTCTCACACAGGGTCTCTCTATTCATCACCCCCAGGCTTTTCTCTGTGTGGCAGTGAAGACTGCACTGCCAGCTTGGGGGGAAGAATAAAAAGAAACTCTGAGGAGAATAAGTGCTGGGGCAGGTGCCCCAGCACTTAAAGTACTCACCAGAGAACCCGATGGACACGAGAGAACAAGACACGTGGAAGATGGGAGCACCCTTAGTTCCTGCCAGTTCTGGTTGGCTGGGCATGGGAGGGGAATACTCAAGAGCTGCACCCCGCAGCCACTGGAAGGGAGGGAAGAAGAGCCAATAAGTGAAAGGGAGTGACAAGTGGGTGGACAGATGTGGAGGGAACTCCGCAAGAAAAACCTTTAAATTGAAGAAGAGTGTGTAACAACACCCCCGGAGGGGAAAAGGGATGAGAGCATGATGCTCTCCCCCTTTGAGACTCAGAGGAGTCTCCATACCTACCTGAGGGAAAGAAGCCAAGAGAAATGACCAATGGGATCAGGAAATAGCTGATAATCCCAACACTGAGCCTGTAATTAGAAGAAGATATCAAACTGTGAGTGAGGGTCCTGCTGGTAAGAGCGCCTGTGAAAACAGATGCTCAGTCCTGCAACCCTCTGAGAACTATATTGATGCTAAGAAAGGGGTAATCTGACTGTATCCAGCCACCAGGGTTCGGCTTATTGGGCAAATTAAAATGGGGCCAAAGCTGGGTAGGAAAAAAATCAGGAAAAATTCTAGCTAAAGGAAAAGATAACAGCCAGTAGGATCACTAGCCTCCCTCCTTCTTTTTCTTTGTTACACCAAGTAGTTGGCTGGACCAGACAACCTGCCTCCCTTTATTTCTCTGGGGGTGTTGTTACACACTCCTCTTCATAGTTCCTAGGGTTGGAAGGGATC
>NW_017729006.1:14938773-14939013 GCF_001723915.1 Gavialis gangeticus | reverse complement strand
TCCCTCCTTCTTTTTCTTTGTTACACCAAGTAGTTGGCTGGACCAGACAACCTGCCTCCCTTTATTTCTCTGGGGGTGTTGTTACACACTCCTCTTCATAGTTCCTAGGGTTGGAAGGGATCTGAGCAGATCGAGTCCGACCCCCTGCCATGGGAGGAAAAAGTATTGGGGTCAAACGAACCCAGCAAGGTGTATATCTATCTTCCTCTTAAAGATCCCCAGGGTAGGAGCCAGCACCAC
>NW_017729006.1:14937905-14938762 GCF_001723915.1 Gavialis gangeticus | reverse complement strand
TGATGTCATATATCTTGACTTTAAAAAAGCCTTTGATCTTGTATTCCATGATCATCTCTTAGCAAAACTGGTCAACTGCAGCCACGGCTTCACTATGATCCGCTGGCTGGGGAATTGGTCAGACCCAGAGGGTGGTGGTTGATGGAAGTCAGTCATCGTGGTGCGCTGTGACTAGTGGGGTCCCTCAAGGCTCTGTCCTTGGGCCTGTATTATTCAACATCTTCATTAATGACATAGACATTGGCATCAGAAGTGGACTGGCCAAGTTTGCCAACACCACCAGACTTTGGGGTAAAGCATCCACACCTGAGGACAGGAAGGCAATCCAGGCTGACCTTGACAGGCTCACAAAATGGACGGATGAGAAACTGATGGTGTTTAACACTGAAAAATGCAAGGTGTTCGACCTTGGGGGTGGGGGGGAAACCCCCGCAGCATGCTTATAGGCTGGCTAGCACTACGGATGAAAGGGACTTGGGGGTCATGACTGACCACAAGATGAACATGAGCCTTCAGTGTGATGCTGCAGCTAGTAAAGTGAGCAAAACGCTGGCTTGCATCCATAGATGCTTCTCAAACAAATCCTGGAATGTCATTCTTCCATTGTACTTGGCCTTGGTGAGGCCGCCGCTGGAATACTGCGTCCAATTTTGGGCTCCGCAATTCAAAAAGGATGTGGAGAAGCTTGAGAGAGTGCAGAGGAGAGCCATGCGCATGATCAGAGGTCAGGAAAACATGCCTTATGATGAGAGGCTGAGAGCTGTGGGACTCTTCAGCCTGGAAAAGCTCTGGCTCAGGGGTGATCTGATGGCCACCTATAAGTTTATCAGGGGTGCTCACCAGGATCTGGGGGGAAT
>NW_017729006.1:14930505-14932238 GCF_001723915.1 Gavialis gangeticus | reverse complement strand
AGGTCTTAGAAAAGATTATCAGAGAGACCATTCTTAACAGACTGGCTGATGGCAGCATCTGAAGGGATAGCTAGTATGGCTTTGTCGTGGGTAGGTCTTGCTTGAACAATCTTATTTCCTTTTAGGACCAAGTGACCTATCACCTGTACAAGGGAGAGGAGATTGATGTCATATATCTTGACTTTAAAAAAGCCTTTGATCTTGTATTCCATGATCATCTCTTAGCAAAACTGGTCAACTGCAGCCACGGCTTCACTATGATCCGCTGGCTGGGGAATTGGTCAGACCCAGAGGGTGGTGGTTGATGGAAGTCAGTCATCGTGGTGCGCTGTGACTAGTGGGGTCCCTCAAGGCTCTGTCCTTGGGCCTGTATTATTCAACATCTTCATTAATGACATAGACATTGGCATCAGAAGTGGACTGGCCAAGTTTGCCAACACCACCAGACTTTGGGGTAAAGCATCCACACCTGAGGACAGGAAGGCAATCCAGGCTGACCTTGACAGGCTCACAAAATGGACGGATGAGAAACTGATGGTGTTTAACACTGAAAAATGCAAGGTGTTCGACCTTGGGGGTGGGGGGGAAACCCCCGCAGCATGCTTATAGGCTGGCTAGCACTACGGATGAAAGGGACTTGGGGGTCATGACTGACCACAAGATGAACATGAGCCTTCAGTGTGATGCTGCAGCTAGTAAAGTGAGCAAAACGCTGGCTTGCATCCATAGATGCTTCTCAAACAAATCCTGGAATGTCATTCTTCCATTGTACTTGGCCTTGGTGAGGCCGCCGCTGGAATACTGCGTCCAATTTTGGGCTCCGCAATTCAAAAAGGATGTGGAGAAGCTTGAGAGAGTGCAGAGGAGAGCCATGCGCATGATCAGAGGTCAGGAAAACATGCCTTATGATGAGAGGCTGAGAGCTGTGGGACTCTTCAGCCTGGAAAAGCTCTGGCTCAGGGGTGATCTGATGGCCACCTATAAGTTTATCAGGGGTGCTCACCAGGATCTGGGGGGAATGTCTGTTTACCAGAGTGCCCCGAGGGATGACAAGGTTGAACGGTCACAAACTCCTCCATGACCATTTCAGGCTGGACATAAGGAAGGACTTCTTTGCTGTCCGAGCCCCGAAGGTTTGGAATAGATTGCCACTGGAGGTGGTTCAGCCACCTACTTTGAATGTCTTGAAGAGACCACTTGGATGTTTATCTTGCTGGGATTCTATGACCCCTGCTGACTTCCTGCCCCTGGGGCAGGGGTCTGGACTCGAAGATCTTCCAAGGTCCCTTCCAGCCCTAATGCCTATGAAATCTATGAAAGTCATGGTAGGCGAGATCGGGCGGATAAGCTAGTAGAAAGGAACCTATAACAACGTCAGCTGTAAATCCAAGAGATATGCAAGCTCCTTGTAGCACAAACCATACATCATGTAAGGAGGGAGCCCTTAGAGTAGGAACACCTCCCACACTCTGCCATCTGGGTGCGGCCCTAAGAAAGACCCTCTTTGAGTGTGAGCTCTGCCTCAGGGCTCCTTAATAACCCCTGCTCACTAGACCATCACCAGGGATGTGGGGCTAGGGTTATTAAATCACCCTGACCTGCCTTTTACTGGGAAGGTAATTGGCCTGGCATTTCTTGGGGCCTCCCATGCCATTAGGAGCCCCACCAGACCACCCTTCCCTGGCAGGGTGCAGTTTTACATCTTACCCAGGACAAAGGGGTCACCTCTTCCC